>NC_082640.1:105609716-105916216 GCF_028023285.1 Balaenoptera ricei
ACAATGTCCAATCTAACCAATGAAATAATATGTCTAAGAGTCTTGGAAGAGAGCTGGGAAGACCAGACAAATTTTGAGTCAAGACCAAGAGAGTAGGGGAAGAACAGATGGGTTGTTTTGGAATTAGTGAAACTTGCCTTCAGACTCACTATAGACCAATACATGACCTAGACTCTAAAAAATTCATGATGAGAAAATAAACATGCCCTCCAGCAAACCTAGTCCACCCTTTACCCAGAACTCCAGCAGCCTCAGAGAGCCCATTCCCAGGCTAGAATCCCACAAAATAAATAACCAGTTCTGGTGGGGAATGGTCATAGCCCATCCCTTTGAAAAAACCCCTAACCCCCATTATCCCCATCAGTCATCCTAAATGGAGAGTAAATATTTTTTTTTTAAAAGAAAGTTGTGGACATATTTTCAGACCTGCCATGTACAGAGGTAAGAACATCCAAAGAGCCCCAGGGACAAGACAAGGAAAACAGTGTTTAATGAAGAAGAATATTCATGTGAGAAATTTGGAAGATGAGGTTGTAGAAGTAGGTCAGGACCTAATTATAGAGGACCTTGAGAGCTTAGAAATGACAGCTCAGAGTTTCTCCTCTTGGCACGGGAAGGGAGTGAAAGATTTGTGAGCTAGAGGGGGGGGATAAAATATTAAAAGATATATTTCAGAAAGACTACTCCTCTGGTTGGTAGTGGGGAGGGTGGACCACAGTGGGTAGGACAACTCGAGACCAGAAAAGAGAAAACAAATTGATGTTACTATCATGTGTCATGCACAGGGGCCTGGATATCATGGAACTGTGGGATTGGAAACAGGAGAGGCCGTCTTAAAGTAAAATCACATGGGTGTTTTTCATTATTTTTTTTCACTTTTTATTATGGAAATGATTCAATCATACATAACAATAGAGAAAATAGTACAATGACTTCCCAGGTTCCTAATATCCAACTTCAACAGTTATCAATATTTTGCTAATCTTGTTTCATTTATCTCCTCCTACAACTATTTTTACATGTGTTTAACCTTTGTCTTTTGAAATAGTTTCAGACTTACAGAAAAATTGCAAAAATAATACCAAAATTTTCCATATACCCTTCCACCAAATTTCCCAAATGTTAACATTTTGCCATGTTTACTTTAATTTCCTCTCCCTCTCTCCCTCCCTCCTTTCCTCATTCCTTCTCTCCCTCTCTCCTTCCCTCTTTGTCTCTCTCTCTCTCTCTCTCTTTCATATTGGTGCTACAGTTGTCCCAGATTTGGTCAGTGGGAGCCCCTGCAAGCTAGATCCTATGTCCTTCTGATGTTCTTCCATCATTCTTTGAGCACTTCTTCTTTTTTAACACAATACACTATTCCCTGCTCATGTTATACTTTCCATGCCACAAGCCTGGAATCAAACATTTCTCAAGGACCCTGTTCCTTTTAGTGAAGAATGATATTTAGAAAACAAAATATGACCATTAGGTATACTTATTGTTTTTGCTGCTATGCCCTCTCAGCAGATATAGCTAGAAATCCATGTATATCTATTTCTATATATAAAATTATGGGTTCATAATGGTAACTCCAATTCCAATCCAATACCACAGGGTTCTTTCCAGCCTTACCCCTTTCGCAATTGTAGTTTCATTTCCCAACAATGAGAACACTGACTCTTATCCACAATATAGACAAAATGATGCTTTTATGAATTATCTATATGACTTTATAGAATAATCCTGAATTTACCCATAGCTCTCTCTCTTTGACCTCGTATACTTAGTCTAAGCAGGGAAGAGGAGGAAAAATGCCCACAACAAGCAACAGTTTGATGTATACATTCCTCCACATTTCTAAACACAAAGGCAAACACAGGGTGATATGATGTTTCCAGGGCAGTTAAAGACTAGAAACCTCACATCTGTCCTTAGATGGGAATTTATTTTCTCAGACTAAGTCCAGGCTTGACATTCCAGCCGCTCGCCCTTCCACGGCAAATGGATATGGAGAAGTCTGCCACCAGCCGTTGATGGAGAAAACAGCTTTCCTTAGAAGGGAGAAGCCATGGAGGTTGTTGGATGTCCTCTCCACTCCCCCCATCTTCTCCCCGTCCTGCAAATACAGTATGCACACATGTACATGCAAATGAAGGGAAAAGGACTCTCATTCGTTGCTAGGAAATTCAACTGGGAGCAAGAAAATCTCCCTTAAGTAAATTCTTTAGCCAAAGTTTTCCTTTAGATGATGATTTGCATGAACATTAATTCAAGCATGATTATCTTGATTATTTGTGAGTTGTTGCCTGTGTGGATTCATTCAGTTTCCTGAGAAACTGGACGAGTAAGCACATGACCTTGATGAGCTAGCTACCACTTTATTTCGGTATGTTTGCCTGTAGTGACTTATTTTCATTTCTTAGACAGTGCTTACTAAACACTTTCTATGTGTCAGACACTGTGTTAGGTGCTTGAAATATAGACATGGATCAGAGACTTTAAGAGTCCACCAGAAAGAGAAGTCTAATCACCAGGAACAGAAGTAGGACCTATTTCCCCTAGGGGTAAACCATATCTGGTGGCCTTAAAATAGCTATCTGAAATGGTATGATTTAGATGATTCTTAGCTTTCTCTAATCCTTAACTAGCCACCTGACATCTCTTATGATGCCACTGTTAGTGCTTCTTTTGATTCCTTCCTAAAGACTTTGCATTCCTATAGAATTTTATATTACAATATAAGTACTTTTCCCTGGCAGGATATTTGTCTTAAATCTTTTATACAGATAATGTATTAATGAAATCAGTTAGCAGTTAACTTAGAGTGAGGTCTTATGAGTAGGAACACATAAGAAATGGAGGTCCCTTAGAAGGAGAAGGCAGAGGATCCTAGCAAACACCAGTACCAGTTTCATAGTTTCCTGTCTACAAGACCCCAAGTCAGTTGAGAACTACAGTTGATACCACTAAAAATATTTTCTATCACCCAATATATGTGCTTTGTTTTGTCACCCCATAAAAAAAGAAATATGAAGAGTCTAGTCAACTGTTGTGAAATGAAAACTGATCCCAAACTTAGATCCAGGTAATATCCCATATATAATTTTAAATGTATTGCTTATCTTATACTTTTATACTTTCAAATAATTTTCATTTGAAAAGTATGTTCAAATATTTATTTTACAATAAACCTATATCACTCTGATTTCATAGTAGAGTGGGAGGGACCACTAAAAAGGGGGATCCCTACTGTCACACTGTGTGTTAGTGACCTAAACACAGTGTAGCTAGCTTAAGGTAAAGGTATAAACTCACGGAGCTGAAAAGAATACAGGGGTATCTCTGATGGGTGACAATTCTTCATTGTTATCTCAGGTTTCTGCATGTCTTGTAAGCAGAGGCAGTGAGCATCTTTTTGCTGGACTTTTTCAAGGATCTTTATATAGTGAAGAGCTAGTGTCTCACTCTGGAACAAAGGGCAAGCAGGCTTACTCCCCACTATAAAAGATCTGAGTTCCCTAAGCTCAGGGTTTCTCTTCCATAATGCAACTCACTGTGTGTGCAAGTGTTACTTTGTCCTCTTCACATCACCAAATGGGAAATGGAACTCGAGGAATGAGCACAAGGAAATGCTGATATTCTGGCTACTGTTGTGGGTGTGACTAATAGTCCTTTGTCTCTGAACCAAGAGTTTCATGTCTTTTACTTAGCATCCATGAGACTATGGCAGGCCAAATTGTTAGCTTGCAAATAGGGTACAATTTCAGATCTTTCACAGTTCTTATCAACTCAAAGAATCAAATCAGAGACTAACTACTGGAACTAGGGTCTCAAATTCATCCCCTTTAGGTCCACCTTTCTCTCCATATCTGCTATGGGCTAACTGCTTATATCTCCTCCAAATTCATATGTTAAGACCTAATCCCGAATATGAGGGTATTTGAAGATGGGATCTTTAGGAAGCAAGTAGGTCATGAGGGCAGAGCCCTTATGACTGGGATTAGTCCCTTATAAAAGAGGCTCAAGAGAGCTCCCCTGCCCTTCTGCCATATAAGGGCACAATAAAAATGGCTGTCTATGAACCAGGAAACAAACAACCCCCCGCCAGACACCAAATCTGCTGGCACCTTGATTTTGCACTTCCCAGCTTCCAAAACTGTGAGGAATAAATTTCTATTGCTTATAAGCTCCTCTGTCTATGGTATTCTGTTATAGCAGCCTGAATGGCAATACCTCATCCATTTCTGCCTATTCCTTTTCTGCTTTAGTCTATAGACAGAGAAGCAAGACAGCTTTCGTCATTGCCAAATCTGTTCTCTGAACTCCACAGCCCTGGGCTGTTGACCTTCAGTTGTTCCCAGGGAAGAGCTCTGATTAGCCTAATTTGTATCATGGTTCCCTTGGACCAATATTTATTTAACAGATATGATATACTCGGTAAGAATATATTTCTGGAAATCATGTTCTTGACTATGAAAATTCTTATGAATATATTTCTCTTTAAAACTGAACAAATTAATGAAGAAAATATTAATATAAATTATTCATATTCAAAACTTTATGCTTATTAATATATCTCTGTATGCCACTCAATTTGCCCCCTCCCTCCACCCTTCAGTATTCAACTGTAACATAGATCTGGGAACAGAGACCAGAGCAATATTCCTTAAACGTCAATTAGGAAGGTAAAATAAACCTGACTTACCACAAGGAAATAGAAGAAAAGTAAACTGAGTGAAATTGTCATTTGGAAAGCTGATCGTTGGTAAATAGCTTTTAGATAAAATTACCTAGACCCCTCCTTCCCACCCCTGCTTTGACCCCCACTAATACTCACGTTTCTTCCTTTCACTCCTTTATTCCTATAGGTCTATCTCCCTGATAAGCTCTTGAGAGAATAGAGACCACTCCTTATTTTTCACACATAGTAAGTAAAAGCTTTTAATGTCCACAGTAGAGAAGCTCACCAGCCTCTTCTCCTGGGGATAAGCAGGATGTCTTAAAAAGGAACACAGCAAGACAAAAAGATTCCCCAAATTCTGTTACATATTATTCAAAACAGTTATTTTCCTGTAAATAGAAAAATAATTTCATAAGTTCCAGAGTTTTGAGTAGATTTTATTTTCCTGTTCATTAATTCCCAGTTTCAAGACTTCTCAAAACATAGCTCAATTAAACCAATTAGAATAAAGTTTCCTATTAAATTTTCAGAAGATCATTGAGGTCTCATTAAAATAAACCCTATAACTTCTATTTGGAAACATTCTCCTTTGCTCATGTGCCTTCTCCTGCCCATTTTTTTTTTTCAAATCTTTAGTTCAAATATTGAAATTCTTAACGAGTCTTTGTTTAAGTTTGATGGTAATGTTAAAACTTGCTGTTTTTATCTGACTCCTCATGCTTATTGTTGCCCTTTTGTCCTTGCTAAGAAGGAAGAGAGACCAAGATCCTTTGCTGAAGCCTCAGGACAGAGATGAAGGAGCCAGTCTGTCTTCTGTAGAGTCAATGAATCATGGTGCAGTCATAGATCTCCTGGGGCTTAAACCCATTGGCAGCCCAGCTGAGGAAAAGAATCTCAGCTTCTGTAGCAGGTAGGGCTAGCCAACAGGATGATGACGGATTAATTTCATTGGCCTTGGTCTGTTTTTCTTTAGTGGATACCTACAAGACGTACGTGTGTGTGTGTGTGTGTGTGTGTGTGTGTGTGTGTGTATCTCCTTAAACCTGTTTTCAAATTATGATAAAGCTGATGATTTTACAAACGCTGATGACACTAGAGTGACCTCAGGCATCTATATCTGTCACCTTAAGTATCTCCTGACTGCTGTGAACCTCAGACTTGCCTATATAGTACATAACTCTAATAATGTGAGCATCTTCCAGGAGTGTTTATATCTGCCACATTAGAATGACCATGGATTGCATTAAATCAGCCTTATAGATCCAAGTTAATAAACGGCATTTGGAATTGATTCTAAGAGTAATTTCCATACTTGACCCAAACCACGTGTCCTAAAAATATAATCTAGTGTGTGGGGGTAGTGCAGGGTAATCCAGAGAGAATATGCCTCTGACTCTCTCATTAGACATCTGAAAAGCTTCTGTTAATGACACACACATTCACGGAAGTATTTTGACTGTTCTATTTTTTTTTTTTTGAGGGTTATTTTTTTGGTTGTTTGTTTTTTTAACATCTTTATTGGAGTATAATTGCTTTACAATGGTGTGTTAGTTTCTGCTTTACAACAAAGTGAATCAGTTATACATATACATATGTCCCCATATCTCCTCCCTCTTGCGTCTCCCTCCCATCCTCCCTATCCCACCCCTCTAGGTGGTCACAAAGCACTGAGCTAATCTCCCTGTGCTATGCGGCTGCTTCCCACTAGCTATCTATTTTACATTTGGTAGTGTATATATGTCCATGCCACTCTCTCACTTTGTCACAGCTTACCCTTCCCCCTCCCCATATCCTCAAGTCCATTCTCTACTAGGTCTGTGTCTTTATTCCCGTCTTGCCCCCAGGTTCTTCATGACCTATTTTTTTCTTTCTTTCTTAGATTCCATATATATGTGTTAGCATATGGTATTTGTTTTCCTCTTTCTGACTTCCTTCACTCTGTATGACAGTCTCTAGGTCCATCCACCTCACTACAAATAACTCAATTTCGTTTCTTTTTATGGCTGAGTAATATTCCAGTGTACATATGTGCCACATCTTCTTTATCCATTCGTCTGTCGATGGGCATTTAGGTTGCTTCCATGACCTGGCTATTGTAAATAGTACTGCAATGAACATTGGGTTGCATGTGTCTTTTTGAATTATGGTTTTCTCAGGGTACATGCCCAGTAGTGGGATTGCTGGGTCGTATGGTAGTTCTATTTTTAGTTTTTTAAGGAACCTCCGTACTGTTCTCCATAGTGGCTGTATCACTTTACATTTGCACCAACAGTGCAAGAGGGTTCCCTTTTCTCCACACCTTCTCCAGCATTTATTGTTTGTAGATTTTTTGATGATGGCCATTCTGATCGGTGTGAGATGATATCTCATTGTAGTTTTGATTTGCATTTCTCTGATGATTAATGATGTTGAGCATTCTTTCATGTGTTCGTTAGCAATCTGTATATCTTCTTTGGAGAAATGTCTATTTAGGTCTTCTGCCCATTTTTGGATTGGGTTGTTTGTTTTTTTGATATTGAGCTGCATGAGCTGCTTGTAAATTTTGGAGATTAATCCTTTGTCACTTGCTTCATTTGCAAATATTTTCTCCCATTCTGAGGGTTGTCTTTTCGTCTTGTTTATGGTTTCCTTTGCTGTGCAAACGCTTTTAAGTTTCATCAGGTTGCATTTGTTTATTTTTGGTTTTCTTTCCATTTCTCTAGGAGGTGGGTCAAAAAGGATCTTGCTGTGATTAATGTCATAGAGTGTTCTGCCTATGTACTGCCTAAACTCTTTCCTCTAAGAGTTTGATAGTGTCTGGCCTTACATTTAGGTCTTTAATCCATTTTGACTTTATTTTTGTGTATGGTGTTAGGGAGTGTTCTAATTTCATTCTTTTACACGTAGCTGTCCAGTTTTCCCAGCACCGCTTATTGAAGAGGCTGTCTCTCCTCCACTGTATATTCTTGCCTCCTTTATCAAAGATAAGGTGACAATATGTGTGTGGGTTTATCTCTGGGCTTTCTATCCTGTTCCATTGATCTATATTTCTGTTTTTGTGCCAGTACCATACTGTCTTGATTACTGTAGCTTTGTAGTATAGTCTGAAATCAAGGAGGCTGATTCCTCCAGCTCCGTTTTTCTTTCTCAAGACTGCTCTGGCTATTCAGGGTCTTTTGTGTTTCCATACAAATTGTGAAATTTTTTGTTCTAGTTCTGTGAAAAATGCCAGTGGTAGTTTGATAGGGATTGTATCAAATCTGTAGATTGCTTTGGGTAGTAGAGTCATTTTCACAATATTGATTCTTCCAATCCAAGAACATGGTATATCTCTCCATCTGTTTGTATCATCTTCAGTTTCTTTCATCAGTGTCTTATAGTTTCCTGCATACAGGTCTTTTGTCTCCTTAGGTAGGTTTATTCCTAGATATTTTATTCTTTTTGTTGCAATGGTAAATGGGAGTGTTTCCTTAATTTCACTTTCAGATTTTTCATCATTAGTGTATAGGAATGCAAGAGATTTCTGTGCATTAATTTTGTATCCTGTTACTTTACCAAATTCATTGATTAGCTCTAGTAGGTTTCTGGTAGCATCTTTAGGATTCTCTATGTAAAGTATCATGTCATCTGCCAACAGTGACAGCTTTATTTCTTCTTTTCCAATTTGGATTCCTTTTATTTCTTTTTCTTCTCTGATTGCTATGGCTAAAACTTCCAAAACTATGTTGAATAATAGTGGTGAGAGTGGGCAACCTTGTCTTGTTCCTGATCTTAGTGGAAATGGTTTCAGTTTTTCACCATTGAGGACGATGTTGGCTGGGGGTTTGTCATATATGGTCTTTATTATGTAGAGGAAAGTTCCCTCTATGCCTACTTTCTGGTGGGTATTTATCATAAACTGGTGTTGAATTATGTTGAAAACTTTCTCTGCATCTACTGAGATGATCATATGGTTTTTCTCCTTCAGTTTGTTAATATGATGTATCACATTGATTGATTTGCATATATTGAAGAATCCTTGCATTCCTGGCATAAACCCCACTTGATCATGGTGTATGATCCTTTTAATGTGCTGTTGGATTCTGTTTGCTAGTATTTTGTTGAGGATTTTTGCATCTATGTTCATCAGTGATTTGGGCCTGTAGTTTTCTTTCTTTGTGACATCTTTGTCTGGTTTTGGTATCAGGGTGATGGTGGCCTCATAGAATGAGTTTGGGAGTATTCCTCCCTCTGCTATATTTTGGAAGAGTTTGAGAAGGATAGGTGTTAGCTCTTCTCTAAATGTTTGATAGAATTCGCCTGTGAAGCCATCTGGTCCTGCGTTTTGTTTGTTTGAAGATTTTTAATCACAGTTTCAATTTCAGTGCTTGTGATTGGTCTGTTCATATTTTCTATTCTTCCTGGTTCAGTCTCGGAAGGTTGTGCATTTCTCAGAATTTGTTCATTTCTTCCAGGTTGTCCATTTTATTGGCATATAGTTGCTTGTAGTAATCTCTCATGATCCTTTGTATTTCTGCAGTGTCAGTTGTTACTTCTCCTTTTTCATTTCTAATTCTATTGATTTGAGTCTTCTCCCTATTCTTCTTGATGAGTCTGGCTAATGGTTTATCAAATTTATTTATCTTCTCAAAGACCAGCTTTTAGTTTTATTGATCTCTGCTATTGTTTCCTTCATTTCTTTTTGATTTATTTCTGATCTGATCTTTATGATTTCTTTCCTTCTGCTAACTTTGGGGTTATTTTGTTCTTCTTTCTCTAATTGCTTTAGGTGTTAGATTAGGTTGTTTATTTGAGATGTTTCTTGTGTCTTGCGGTAGGATTGTAATGGAATAAACTTCTGTCTTAGAACTGCTTTTGCTGCATCCCATAGGTTTTTGGTTGTCGTGTTTTCATTGTCATTTGTTTCTAGATATTTTTTTATTTCCTCTTTGATTTCTTCAGTGATCTCTTGGTTATTAAGTAGTGTATTGTTTAGCCTCCATGTGTTTGTATTTTTTACAGATTTTTTCCTGTAATTGATATCTAGTCTCATAGCATTGTGATTGGAAAAGATACTTGATACGATTTCAATTTTCTTAAATTTACCAAGGCTTGATTTGTGACCCAAGATATGATCTATCCTGGAGGATGTTCCATGAGCACTTGAGAAGAAAGTGTATTCTGTTGTTTTTGGATGGAATGTGCTATAAATATCAATTAAGTCCATCTTGCTTAATATATCGTTTAAAGCTTGTGTTTCCTTATTTATTTTCATTTTGGATGATCTGTCCATTGGTGAAAGTGCGGTGTTAAAGTCCCCTACTATGATTGTGTTACTGTCGATTTCCCCTTTTATGGCTGTTAGTATTTGCCTTATGTATTGAGGTGCTCCTATGTTGGGTGCATAAATATTTATATTTGTTATATCTTCTTCTTGGATTGATCCCTTGATCATTATGTAGTGTCTTTCTTTGTCTCTTGTAATAGTCTTTTTTTTTAAGTCTATTTTGTCTGATATGAGTATTGCTACTCCAGCTTTCTTTTGATGTCCATTTGCATGGAATATCTTTTTCCATCCCCTCACTTTCAGTCTGTATGTGTCCCTAGGTCTGAAGTGGGTCTCTTGTAGACAGCATATATATGGGTCTTGTTTTTGTATCCATTCAGCCAGTCTGTGTCTTTTGGTTGGAGCATTTAATCCATTTACATTTAAGGTAATTATCGATATGTATGTTCCTATTACCATTTTCTTAACTGTTCTGGGTTTGTTATTGTAGGTCTTTTCCTTCTCTTTTGTTTCCTGCCTAGAGAAGTTCCTTTAGCATTTGTTGTAGAGCTGGTTTGGTGGTGCTGAATTCTCTTAGCTTTTGCTTGTCTGTAAAGGTTTTAATTTCTCTGTCAAATCTGAATGAGATCCTTGCTGGGTAGAGTAATCTTGGTTGTAGGTTTTTCTCCTTCATATCTTTAAATATGTCCTGCCACTCCCTTCTGGCTTCCAGAGTTTCTGCTGAAAGATCAGCTGTTAACGTTATGGGGATTCTGTTGTGTGTTATTTGTTGTTTTTGCCTTGCTGCTTTTAATCTTTTTTCTTTGTATTTAATTTTTGATAGTTTGATTAGTATGTGTGTTGGCGTGTTTCTCCTTGGATTTTTCCTGTGTGGGACTCTCTGTCCTTCCTGGACTTGATTAACTATTTCCTTTCCCATATAAGGGAAGTTTTCAACTATAATCTCTTCAAATATTTTCTCAGACCCTTTCTTTTTCTCTTCTTCTTCTGAGACCGCTATAATTCGAATGCTCGTGCATTTAATGTTGTCCCAGAGGTCTCTGAGACTGTCCTCAGTTCTTTTCATTCTTTTTTCTTTATTCTGCTCTGCAGTAGTTATTTCCACTATTTTATCTTCCAGGTCACTTATCCGTTCTTCTGCCTCAGTTATTCTGCTATTGAACCCTTCTAGAGAATTTTTAATTTCATTTATTGTGTTGTTCATCATTGTTTGTTTTCTCTTTAGTTCTTCTAGGTCCTTGTTAAACATTTCTTGTATTTTCTCTAGTCTATTTCTAAGATTTTGGATCATCTTTACTATCACTGTTCTGAATTCTTTTTCAGGTAGACTGCCTATTTCCTCTTCATTTGTTAGGTCTGGTGGGTTTTTGCCTTGCTCCTTCATCTGCTGTGTGTTTCTCTGTGTTCTTATTTTGCTTTACTTACTGTGTTTGGGGTCTCCTTTTTGCAGGCTGCAGGTTTGTAGTTCCCGTTGTTTTTGGTGTCTGTCCCCAGTGGCTAAGGTTGGTTCAGTGTGTTGTGTAGGCTTCCTGGTGGAGGGGATAGTGCCTGTGTTCTGGCAGATGAGGTTGGATCTTGTCTTTCTGGTGGGCACGTCCACGTCTGGTGGTGTGTTTTGGGGTGTCTGTGACCTTATTATGATTTTAGGCAGCCTCTCTGCTAATGGGTGGGGTTGTGTTCCTGTCTTGTTACTTGTTTGACTTCAGGTGTCCAGCACTGTAGCTTGCTGGTCATTGAGTGGAGCTGCGTCTTAGCGTTGAGATGGAGATCTCTGGGAGATTTTCACCATTTGATATTACTTGGATCTGGGAGGTCTCTTGTGGACCAGTGTCCTGAAGTTGGGTCTCCCACCTCAGAGGCACAGCCCTGATGCCTGGCTGGAGCACCAAGATCCTTTCATCCACACGGCTCAGAATAAAAGGGAGAAAAAATAGAAAGAAAGAAAGAAAGAAAGAAAGAAAGAAAGAAAGAAAGAAAGAAAGAAAGAAGATAAAATAAAATAAAAATAAAGTTATTAAAATAATTATTACGGAAATTTTCTTTTTAATTAAAAAAAAAAATACAGACGGACAGAACCCTAGTACAAATGGTAAAAGCAAAGCTATACAGACAGAATCACACACAGAAGCATGCACTTGAGGGTTATATATTTTTCAGTGGGAACTTTTAGGACTTTTAGAACTTTAAGCCCAGGAGGCAGCATCTCAAGTAACCCTGAGAGAACTGCTCTGAGGAGGCAAAGAGGGGAGCCAGGTTATATAGAAGTTTTGCAACAAAGGGCAGGTAGTCTATGCGTAAAAAGGTTATTGTTAATTAAAGGAAAGCCAGATATCTCAATTTAAGGAATTTAGAGCTTTTCTGTATATGGGAAGATGCAAGAGTCTAGGCTCACTGAAATCATTCCTTTGATATGCACCTTAGCCTATCTGGGGCCAGTATCCCGTGTTTTCACATCCTGAGTTTCCTCAGGGCTAGCCATAGGGAGTGGCTGCAGTGACTGTTCTTACTGACAGAGAAAATAAGATTCTGTTTGGGTGGCAAGGCTCTTTTTAACACCCCAGTAAACAACAGCCAAGAGGTCAATGCATCTAACCTTCCGGATTCACATTTAAGAGTTTAACTGATCGTATGAGATGTTAAAGTTCCGAAGGCCTCTGTGCCATACACTTGAAACTAACATGATATTGTAAATCAAGTATACTTCAATAAAAAAATTTTTAATTAAAAAAAGTTCTGAAGGCCTTTGCAAAAAGGGCTCTGTTATTTTTTCACCAGTACCATTAACCACTTAGAATATTTTGCTGATAGTACAAGCCACATGTCTTATTCCGCAGTAAACAAATTGCTGTCTGAGAGCTCTAACTGTGGGATAATTCTTGATTAAAGCAAGTACAATGTTTTCACTGAACAGTAGAACAGAAAGTTACTAGCAGATATCATATATCTCATCTACTATATGTAGTTTACCAATATGAGAGATAGTCAGACTTAGAAAGTATTAGAAAATAAGCCTCACAGAATATTTAAAGAGAAAAACATCAACAACAACCAAAAAATCCACCTGTTTTGGAGGAAAAACATTCGATAAGGAAAAGGAACTCAAAGAAAAAATAAAGAGAAGGAACAATTCAGTACCCATGATCAATTACGAGAGCTAGTTTTTAAATGCTTATTCAGTTAGTTAAATCAAAATATTCTAAATTTGCAAACTAAGAAATCTTACCAACTAAAGATAATTAATAAAGGGTTAGCCTAATTTAATAATAAATCAGAAGATTCAAGGATTGAGCACAAAAGAGAAAGCTAACATATGATGTGATTCTTACTTTAAATATTGTATATAGAGTCTAGGCATTAACTTCCCCACTGTCTGAATTAATCTGGTCATCTGATGAATATTCTCAGCACATGTTTGTTAATAATACAGTCAAGAATAGAATTTTTGGTCAGGCAATTTTAGACTCAATATGTTAAGCTACTGCTAAGTGTACCATCAAGAGAACCTAAGTGGGGGATGGTTCTTTGTTTTCCTTGATGAACTTCAGCTAAACTTTGATAAGATCTTAATATTTTCATAAGCTGTATATCTGTGGCTTAGAAAATCGAGGTGTTTTTTTCCCTGATATGGATTGTTACATGGATAAAAAGGAAATTAGTGAAGAATCCTTATCTTATTCTTGTCAGCATTCCTTGAAATGCATAATCTCAGTTCAACAAAACTGATATAGATCAGTTAAATTTTATTTTTGCTCCCTCTTAAAATTCCCATTTGCATTCTTTTCTCCTTTCTTCTGAAATGTACTTTTCTAGGTCTATATACTAATTCCTGTTCCCAAAAGGCATTTATTTAGCCAGTTATCATATCTTTAAATAGTGCTGTCAAGGTAAGTGGGAAGGTGAAATTGGAGGAGAGCCCTCTGGAAGATTGAAAACTCCATGATATTTTTCTCTGAATATAAAAACCCTTTATACCTCATTTGACATAGAATTCTATGACTGAAGCACAACAGGTGAAATGACCCATCTGTTTCAAAGCCAAGATGTTGAGCCCATATAGTGGCAGAGAGATAACAGTGTTCAATCCAGTAGCAACAGGGTAACTATTTCCTTAGTGGCCTATGAAAGAAGGCAGATTTTCCTGCTGGCTTCTGCCTACAGACAAGCCATTCCGACATCTTCCCTAGTCTGCTTTATAGAGATAGAATGGCCCACCAGATAGTATTGCCCTGGTAGGCCAACTCAGCCTTCCCCAGTGGAAGTTTTAGAGCTAGTGAACTTTTTTCTTATGAGAAGTGGAGACATAAAACTCCGAGTCACATCCAGGCCCTGGGTGTGTTTTTCTGGGGCAGCCTTCTCTGGGCACATGTGTGTACGCCTCTCACACCTGCCCATCACTGCTCTGCTCAGTTCTAAGAATAGGAAGCCAAGCGCCACATGAACACTGGGCAGAGAAACAAGGCAGGGAGAACAGACAAGCCCTGGCAAGGCATCTCTAATGCCAGGGCACACATGGTGCCCTGGGCCATCCAACAGAGGTGTGACACTGTTTACCAGGGAGAACGGCTGCTGCAGCCTGGCTCCCTACGCCCTGTCTGGCCTATGAAATTCGATCTAAATCACAGGAGGCAAAAACATATTACTCTGACCACAATTCACATTCCGTTGGAGGAGACAGGATTAGAACATTTCTATTCTTGCCCAGTGCTGCTAAATTTAAAGTCAGTATAACTGTTCACTGCAGTCTTCCTTCAAAAGACCAAAGGCAAGCATCATTTGCTGGTGGCAGAATGCTCTGAAATGTCATCGTGAGCTGTATGGTTGGGCAGAGGAAGCTGAGAGGTCACAAACCACAGTCCTAAACTCCTGGCCAAGGCTGCTCGTAAGGCCACTTATAGTAAACACCTCCATTTATGACTTCATTCATACCCTCAACCATTTGTCTAATCATGTATTTCTTTATTAAACAACTGTTTATTAAACTTCTGTTATGTGTCAAGCGTAAAGGTGAACAGTCGCAGCCCTTGAGAGGTTTATAAAGGAGACAGGTACACACGTGAAGAAGAATAAATCTCCATCAACTTAAATCTGGTATGCTGATGGCTCTCTGCTCTTTCACTTCTGCATACTTCCTCAGTTATTCTCAGGTCTAGAGTCTTTCATTTCTTGTTCACTTGAAGATCATCCTTATGATTTGAAAGGTAGCTCAAAACTACTCATCTAGCCCTCCTCCTTCAGGACACCCATCTGGATTTACCAGGAGGACCAGGGAACATTTCACAGCAAACTTTACAATTACTTCCTTTTTCAGCCTTCTTTCCCAGACTCCAATCCCCACCCTACTTCCATTTCCCATTTTTTAAACCAACATTATTTTATGTCCAATAATTTTTGAGGTTATGTTCAATCTCATGAGGATATCAGCACCTGGTCTAATTTTCCCAGACTTCTTATACCATTTGGAACTTTCAGTGACTTAGATCTGCTATCAAGCGGTTCGGGACCTATTTCCAGTAGCATGGCAAGATCTCTGTGATGGATATCTAAGGCGGAATTACCTCTTCTGCTATCCAGTGTGAGACCACTAAAGATTCCTAGAGAGAAACATGGGCAGGAATTGTGGCTATTAAAGACCCTCTCTAGATTTAGTTTTTATTTCTGCTGGCTTGGCAGTCTGAGGGAACAAAATTCTGAGGGCTATTTTCCTACCCCTGCTTGAAATAATATTATACATTATTATTTTATATAGGCTGAGACCCCAGATTCTGGGTCTAAGGAATGGCCCTGAACTTAATTCTTTACATGTACCTGAATAATCAGTGCCATGAAAGAAGGAACCCAGGGGTCCTATTCCTCACTTATTTTCTCCACTCTTAACCATAACTGATTGAAGACCAGTAAAAGTTTTTGCCTGGACATATTATGTCTCCCTCCCTTCTCCTAAACCCACCAATGGCTGGTATAGTGAGTTAGGATTTGGGGTAAAGCATCTACTGGGTATGTAGTATTTGAAGTTCCTTGCTCGTTTCTATGTGTCCTTCTCTCCCCAGAGAAAATGAGGGCAAATCATCAGGGAAGAAGGAGGAGAGACTGAAGAATTAGGCTTAAAATTGGAGTTTGGAGAGGGTTACAGCCTGGGGAAATGCTGAGAAATGACCTCTTGGATGAGAATCTTAGGATGGGCTAAATATTATTTACGTGCAAAAAAAAACTAAAGGAAAGAATTTAAGTTAGTTGGAGTTGTCAGTAAAGAATTCAGCCATTCTACACTGTAGTGATCTTCACCAAGAAAGAACTAGTCCCTGGCCTCTTGCATCTCCAGGCACCGGTTCTGGACCGGGTCTGAAACAGGAGACTGAGCCCCCAGCATATTGAAATTACATCAACTGAAATGTTATTTCTTTTCATCGAAAAATTATAGCAAAAACATTAGGATATGATTTAGCTCATTTCAAAGGAAAATAAACATTTATTGCAATAAATAACCATAAGATAGGCCTAATAATACTCTACTTTAAAAATACTCTTGTGAATCGGGAAAATAGTGAAACTTCTTTTTCATCATGCCTGAATTTTCACATAGCATTAGATAAATGCTTAGAAAATTTGACTGCTAATTCAGGGTCTGGATTGCCTCACTGCCTGACCCACGGCTCAGCCCTAACCTCTCTGTGACCCCATGTCTTTCTCTGCACAATGGGGTACTTCTCTCATTTCTCAGTGAGCATATTCTGAAATAAGTAAAATAATAAAACAGGTTTTATCCCTTAGAAGACATGATGCTAATAGATATAAGCTTTACTTTCATACACAATTCCTTCTAAATAATCCTACCCCATTGTAACTCCCCAACACACATACATAGTAAAATAAGAGGTTGCAACAGATCTAAATAAAGTGGGAGAGACAAGCATTGAAATTGAAGACCAGACAATACTTATTCAACAAAACAAAGTACTTTTTTAACAACAGCACTTCATTAAGTCAAGATAAACATATAAAAGTTTCATAATATAGAAAAGGTAGCCAACAATATCTTTCTTTTCCCCTCCTTGACAGCATCCCCCTTCTGACTCTGATCTCTCTTGTGGTGCCCTCCCCATGGGTCTGCCATATTTCACCATTGTACTTGTGTTTGTTCACATGTGCCAACCATCACTTCTGGCTGTGCTGTCAAAAGCTCTGTCTGGAGAACTTTTGGAAAATGCCATTTCCCAGGCTGCACCCCTGAAGTCCTGGATTAACTGGTCCTGGGTGGAACTGAGGCAGCCCTGATTTTAAAAGGCTTACCAAGTGATTCTAATGTACAGCTGAGACTGAGAAAGAAACATTGAGTGGTTGACCTAGGGAAGCTTTCACTTACAGGTGGAAAGAGTTTTTAAAAAGTTATTGGTGCCCCAAATATCCACCTTGCTTAAGGAATTACTCTTATGCAAGAGAAGCACACTGTATCCCTTATAGCCCAAGGTATAACTCACCATGTTATCAAAATTCGCTAGTTGCAAGTGAAATTTCTGATTTAATTCTATGCTTTAGGATAGGTTTATAGTATAACTTATCCCTCAAACTAGGACACTTTTGAGAGAGAATTATGCTGGTACAACCAGGCAAACCGGGTCATATAAGGCACCCTAATTATGGGAGATGTTTATAATTGGAAAATACTTACAGACTTTTGGGATACAACTTATTGCCCCTTGAGCAGATTAATTTTCTCATTTGTAAAACTGGCATAATAATTATTATCTTGCAAGTTGGATGGAAGTTGAAATGTGGATATGAAAGACCTTTGTCAACTCTGTCCTATATATAAAATTTATGTATTACTATTTGAGCCAAAATACTTGCCATCAGAGAGATTGAGACACCAGAAAGTGTGAACAGGAGAATTAACAAGTGTTATTCAGCACCTCCCTTTCTCTTTAAATCCCACTGGAAATTTGAAAGTCAGGGGAGTTAAAGGAAGAGATTCATAGGTCCCTGTCAAAGGGGATCTATGAATGGCCTGTCATCTAACCTATCAGGTGTCTTTCCTAAACATCCTGGCTCAGGTATATCTTAGGGCATCAAGGAAAATTTACAACTACAGGATTAGAGTTGCAAAGGGCTTAAGAACTGTAACCAATACCAACCATCTATATAATGCTTTATGAATGAAAAGATGTAATGTAGTTTAGTTAGAAAAGGCATGGCCTTTAGAGGTGCCCACCACTGCTAGCTTTATTTTCTTGGTAGTTTTTTCATTCTTCTCATTCTTTTTTTTTTTTTTTTTTTTTTTTAATATTTCTCCTGGATATTCTTTCTTTCTTTCTTTCTTTCTGGCTGTGTTGGGTCTTCGTTTCTGTGCGAGGGCTTTCTCTAGTTGCGGCAAGCGGGGGCCACTCTTCATCGCAGTGTGCGGGCCTCTCACTATCTCGGCCTCTCTTGCTGCGGAGCACAGGCTCCAGACGCGCAGGCTCAGTAATTGTGGCTCACGGGCCCAGCTGCTCCGCGGCATGTGGGATCTTCCCAGACCAGGGCTCAAACCCGTGTCCCCTGCATTGGCAGGCAGATTCTCAACCACTGTGCCACCAGGGAAGCCCCAACTCTTCTCATTCTTGATTTCCTTATGAGTAAGTGAAGATAACATGCTCTCATCCCAAGCATGTTTGAGGATTGAAGTGGAAATATTAGTGTCTAGCACACAAAATGTACACAATAAAAGGCAGCAATTGCTGTTATTCTCATTATCACTCCCTGCTCCCAATCCTTCCAGCGGCCCATGAAGTGAATAGAGCAGGTTGTGAGAGGGAGAGCTCTGAGAGGAAGCAGAGAAGGAGCAGGGGAAGAGGAAAAAAGGAAAAGATAATCTTTCTTATTTTATCAGAGTGGATGGACACCGAGGCTCAGGTTTGTTAGTGCAAATGGCATAACCCGTTGCAGTTTAGAATATGTCTGATGGGTTCATCATTAAGACTCGGGGTTAGATAAACTCTTACTCATCCTCATTGATCTTGAGGACAGAGAGCATGGTTGCTAAGGCTATCTAAAGGATCTCCTTTCTCCTGGAGCCCCATGTTGATGGCAGAGCATAGCAGGTATCACCCAGAGCCAGTGCCTTGTGCATGGTAACCACCACCACCCTCCCTTCTGTCACCCTGTCCTTTGGGGTTATTTTTCTAACCTCCCTGGCCATGCACATTTCACTTCCATGTGGTACAATCCTTAACATTTAGCTAGGAAGTAAAATATCTCCTAACACATTTAGATAATTCATTTGCAGTGCTAAAATGTTTTTATTGCCCAAGCCCAGATTAGGTTGAGCTCTTTCTTGTTTTCAAATACAAGAGAAGTAATGGAGAGAAGTGGTTGAGTGTTATTGCAGGCACGACGGAGTCATTGAAGTGGCATGCAAAAATGCAGTGATAGACCCAGATGGAAGAGGAAGTAGGCCAGGAAAAGACATCAGAGGCTTCCACAGATGAGGTCAGAAGGGACCAAGAAAAAAAATGTCCCTTCTCTACCCTATCCCAGGGACATGAGGCAGGTAGGAGGAAAGCCATTGAGTTTACGCAATCTAGGGCTCTTTGCTTGTGGACCTTCATGTACGCCTTGCAAAGATGAAATATCCCTGCCTCTTTGTGTTGGGAGTTGCTGGGTGGGTGTATGTTGTTGTTAACACCCCTTCCATCTGGTTCATAGGTTTCTGTATCTAAGTCACAAAGGGTTAATGGATTTGCCAACCATGAGAAATTTGTCACCAAGAGTGTGAAAGGAACAAATCACTATGATCTTGTAAAGAATCTTTTATTCTTCACTAAATTTGAAATTGCAAATCCCAAAATAAACATGAAACTAAGTCTCCTGTGTGGCACAGTGCCCTATAATTTTCAGCTCACTGCGCTCTATAAATTTCAGCTTTTGATTTCACAGACAACATTCAGATGGGTAAATGAGTTCAGTTGCCCTGAGACCTGGCTACAAGCTCAGGCACCTAATCTGAACCTACAGCTGAGGACGCGATTAAGAGAAAGTTGGTTACCATGTTTTCTGACACTGTCAACCCGTGCCTTCTTCAGGAGCAGTTCAAGGTAGTCAAATTGGTTGACATCTTGCCCTAGATAACCACACACTCTAAGGATATTGTTACATGCTAAGATTCTCGTATCAAACCAAAAGCATGCAGGGCACACGTCTAAATCAAAGTCAAAATGAAGGAAAGGTCTACCACCTCTTTGACACCTCTTTCCCCCTGACTCCAACCTCCACTTCTCCTTTGCTCATTCTTTTCTTGTTTTTGGATGTTTGAAAGCTGTATGCATAGTGGAGTGTGAATCCCACTCTTTCTGCTGGGATTTTTATACTCCTTTTATAAAGAAGTAGAGTGGGGAAAGCCAGTCAACCAATCAGTTTTGTGGGTTTCAGGAAAAGGGAGCTGCCAACAAAATACTGAGAACCACAGAAAGAGAAAAGTCATAGAGGTGGAGCCGTTACCCCTCCAGGTCATTTATAACTAAAACATGAACTTGGCAGAGCCTAGGATTGATTTACCATGCTTCTCTCTTCTCCTCTTCTCTTACTTCCTTCCCCTTTCCTGCCTTTGCACACCACACACCACACACCACACACACACACACACACACACACACACACACACACATCCCAGAACTGGATGAAAGCCTAATGGCAATTCCATACCAACTTTTAATCTATCCAAATTACCAGGTTTCCACTGCCATATGCTAAGGTGCCAGTGAGCTTTCTGGTGCCACCCAGCAATTCAGAGTGGTTACGATGGTAAGATGATAACTGCTCTTCTGTTGTAGTTTGCTTTATGAACTTCCCTCGTTTATGGCTTTTTAACTTTGCAATAATGAGCCCCTTGATGCTGAAATGGAGGCCAGGGAATGGAGAAGGGATTCCAGATTAAATGTGAAAAGGAGAAGAAAATAAAACACCCATTTTCAAATCATGAGGCAGGAAAAAACAGGGGCAGGAACCAGTCATTAAAAATATTGTTTTTATAGGACTCATGGCAACTAAAAGTTTACTTTATATATAAAAGACAACTACATTCATTGATTGGAAACTAAATAAAAATTACAGCATGTATTTCTGTTTTCTTGTGTTACTTTTGAATTACAAATCCATTCTTGTCTTACTTCATCATAAAATTTTCTGCGATTTGCTCATTTTCCACTTGGACTATTAAAAGATTCTCCTAGAAACTCAAAATATGAATAGGCTGAATTATTCAGAGGATAGAGGAAAAACTCTTTCACCTACCCCTTCATATTTCACCATCTCTTTTACATGACCCCTAAAGAGCTACCCAAATCCTCTCATCATTAGATATAACCCCCTTTGTCACTTAGAGGGTAGCCAATGTCCCACCACACTTTCACATCTCATCTCCATTTCTTCCATGTTATCCTCTCACTTAACTTCTTTCGTTATCTTCTTCCATTCTTTCATTCCACAAATGTTTATGCACTAGGAATATAGCGTGACAAAAAAAGAGCAAAAACTCCAGCACTTATTTGAATGAAAAAAGAGATAGTCAATAAAGAAAATAAATGCTTATAATATATTATATATTTTCTGGTGATAGGTTAAGGGAAAAAATAAAACTAGGAAGGGTTGTAGTGATATTGTGTGTTTGCCTGCTTCGAAAGAGTAGTCCAAGACTGCCTCTCCAAGAAAGCAGCCCCATCACCCCCAGTAGTCAGAAGACAAGTGATGTCACATGCTTGTTCTTTTTGAAGTCTTAACTGACCATCAAACAACTCCCAGCCAGATACTGGACACATGATCAAGGAACAGTGTTCTTATTTAACATATTCTGTGCTCACTGTGGCAGGCACTATGAGGAAAGCAACAAAGTAACAGAAATAAAATACAATTTTTTATTTATTTTGTCACTTCAAATTGATTCCCCCTTCTTGAGAGTAGAAATAAACTATATGAATAATCAAATACTTTAAGGACTTGACACAAATTATGCCATAAAAGAGTTGTTTGCCGTAGGCTGGATAGTCAGAAAAGTCTTCATTTAGTAGCTTGCTTATGTTTTTTTGTTTGTTTGTTTTTGTTTTTCTGTTGATTCTTTTTTTAATTGAAGTATAGTTGACTTACAATGTTGTGTCAGTTTTCTGGTGTACAGCAAAGTGGTTCAGATATATATAGATACATATTTAGATATATAGATATAGATATATTCTTTTCCATTATGGTTTATTATGGGATATTGAATATAGTTCCCTGTGCTATATACAGGAGGACCTCGTTATTTATTTATTTTATATATAGTAGTTTGTATCTGCTAATCCCAAATTCCTAATTTATCCTTCCCCCACCCCTTTTCCCCTTTGGTAATCATAAGTTTGTTTTCTATATCTGTGAGTCTGTTTCTGTTTTGTAAATAAGTTCATTTGTATCAAATTTTAGATTCCTCATATAAGTGATATCATATGGTATTTGTCTTTCTCTTTCTGGCTTATGATCTGAGCTTTGAAAGAAGTGATATGGGTGACAGGAAAAGGACATTTGAGGTAAGGGGAGCAACAAGGCTTCTGTAGTCTCCAACTCCTCAACTGAGTTTTAAAATAATCTATAGGTTAATTCATCTGGAGCTCCAAGACAATTTACATCTTTTTCTCCAAGGCTTTTCCCTCCCAGCATACATTGTCTTCTTTTCTCATCCCTAATTTTCTCTTCAGTGGTTTGGATAATTATGAGTTCAATGTTCAGGACTATGTTCTTTTTAATTTTATTTTTCCTGAGCCCTGCATGAGCACCAGGCTCTTCATAGGCTGTTGAAATGAGGAAGGCTCTGACCCTCCACTCAGGGAGATACTATACTGGTAAGTGACCTAACAACTCTACAATTATGGCAGATAATGCTCACTCTTACTCAAAATCCACTCTTCCCTGATTTTTTCACTGACCATATGACCACCCAGAAAAAAAGCAACGTTTCCAGTCTCCTTTGAAGATAAGGAGTTCTGGCCAATGAGTGGTAAAAAGAAGAGAAAT
The DNA here is from genome assembly GCF_028023285.1 of Balaenoptera ricei. NCBI lineage: Eukaryota > Metazoa > Chordata > Mammalia > Artiodactyla > Balaenopteridae > Balaenoptera > Balaenoptera ricei. Next base: position 105,632,636 of record NC_082640.1, read on the forward strand.
AACTTTTTCTTAAAAATCCATCTTTAGTTGGTTTCTGCCTCTGACTGGTACAGGACCAGTCTACTTGCCATAAACAATTAGAAAACCAGATAAAATATATTAAACAACTCTTTCAGACATTGAGACAATAGGCAGAGCAGGACTGTGATGACTGAGAAAAGGGGAAGCCTACGATTAGCCTTTCTTTCTGCCTGTAAAAGGTGGCCCAGGGGGAAGATCCCAAGCAGAGCACATGAGAGCTTGCTGAGCTGAAAAGACAGTTGGATTTTGGGGATGCTGAGGCAGTCAGAATCCGTGGGACAGAGTACTGAAGAGGAGTAATCTGAGCAGAGAAACATGCATAAATGTCCCTTTAATTATGCATGTATACAGTGAAATTCCAGAAAAAGCAATTGCTGGGAAAATAACTACTGAGGAGCTATAAGCTGAACAACAACTAGAGCTTGAACAAGGTTGAGAGATATTCAAAAATCCTTCCATCAAGAGCAGAGAAACCTCATTAAACCCTCAGGAAATTCAACAAGAGAACATAGAAGGTCATGGCTTGGTAATATGGCCAAATTAGCCTTGGAGTAAAGGTTACTCTAGACCAACCTCAACAAAGCTTAAAAACAAGTTTTAAAATACAAGCTTTGCCTAACAAGATTAATTCAACACTCTTTAAAGGAAGTAAACATAGGAAACACTCAATATTGTAACATTTATAATATGATATTCATAAAAAATTTCTAGGCAAGAAAAGAAACAGCAAATTGTTGCCACAAAATAGGAGAAAATATAAGCAGAATGAGAAATGACATTGTTGATGAAATTAAAAGAGAACAATTTAAAATCAGCTATTATAAATGTGATCAATAGTTCCTAAAGAACAACATGGTCATAATAAAGAAATAAGTCAATAATAAAAAAGAACTTCTAGAGATGAAAAATACTTCTGAAATAAAATTTTGCTTTATAGACTAATAACAGATTAATGCTTCAGAAGAAAAGATCAGTGAACATGAAGACACAGCAATAGAAACTATCTAAATTGAAGCATAGAGAGAAAAAAAAGAAGAAAACTTGAAGAGACTCAGTGACCTGTGGGACAACCTCAAACATCTAACATATATGATATTTCTTTCCCAAAAAAGGAGTGGGAAAAAGTGCATAAAATTTTTCTCAGTAAATAATGACAAAAAATTTATAATTTTAATTTCTGATTGTTTGATAATGGTTTGTAGAGCTATAGTTTATTTCTGTATATTGACCTTTATCTTAACTTCTAAACTCACTTATTAGTCCAAAACCTTTTTAAAATAAATTCCAAATGAATTTCTATATAAATGATCGTGTTGTCTGCAAATAAAGACCATTTTTTACTTTCCAATCTGTTTGCCTTTCATTTCTTTTTTTCTTGCTTTATTGCACTGTTGAATAAAGGTGGTGTTAGTGAACATCCTTGCCTTTTTCCTGATTGTAGGGGGATAGTATTTTCTGACATGATCAAGTATGATGCTAGCTATAGGTTTTTCACAGATGCCCTTTATCAGGTTAAGGAAGTTCCCTTCTCTTCCTAATTTGATAAGAATTTTATTGAAAAGGGTGTTGAATTTTATCAAATAATTTTTAATGTATATTGAGGTGATCTTAGTTTTTTAAAATTTAGTCTGTTAATATGAGCCAGGGTTGAGGTGCTTGAGTACAAAAGAGAAAAAGGGAACTTTCTGGTTGACAGAAAATTTCTAGATCTTGATTGTGTTACTGGTGAGTATTTGTCAAAATTCAGCTAACTGTAAACTTCGGATGCTTTTATTTTCTTGTATGCATATAATACCTCTACAGAGTTTATTTAAAAATATATCTCATATGCATTCTTTTTTTTTTTTAATTTATTTATTTTTATTTATTATTTATTTTTGGCTATGTTGGGTCTTCGTTTCTGTGCGAGGGCCTTCTCTAGTTGTGGCAAGCGGGGGCCACTCTTCATCACGGTGCGCGGGCCTCTCACTATCGCGGCCTCTCTTGTTGCGGAGCACAGGCTCCAGACGCGCAGGCTCAGCAGTTGTGGCTCACGGGCCTAGTTGCTCCGTGGCATGTGGGATCTTCCCAGACCAGGGCTCGAACCCGTGTCCCCTGCATTGGCAGGCAGACTCTCAACCACTGCGCCACCAGGGAAGCCCTTCATATGCATTCTTTTTCCCTTATTTTGTTGTATCTTTCTCCATCCTATTGCCTAGAATTCATAGATAATGACTGAAGCAATAGCTGCCATCTTATAACATGAGGATGAGAGTCATGCAAGGATGGAGCATGAATTCCTGAGGTGTCTGAGGAGATAAGCTGCCATATCTAGCCCTGCACTGCTCACTGAATTTTTATGAGAGAAAAATAAACTTAAAAATTTTAAGCCACGGTTATATTTTGGAAAACCTAATTCTATATGCTGTGAGTAGAATATAGTACTATATAAATTTGATGCAAAACAAGTGCTAAGGACATTCAGTAAAGTTCACGATGAGTTACAAGTTGGATTTCAGTCAAGACTGTTGGAGTGAGAGGGAGGGAATTGCATTTGAAGTGAACCTTAGGAGTGAATATGACTTCAACAGATAAATGGTTTTGTTAAGCTATAAGAAGTCAAGGAAGGTTTCTGAGCAGTGGGATAATAGCATGGAAATTATACTTCTAAAAATTAAATTGTGCCAACCCAGACAGAAGAAGATAAACTCAAGAAAAACAGAAAGTGTGCATGGGAAGAAAGACGTTAATTTTAGCTGAAACACAGGATGTACTAAGAGGAGCTGGGGTTGGAATAGAGTAGAATAACAACTTTTAATACTAAACTTGGTGTGAATGTAAATCTTTTAGAAAAGCAAGTGATTATTTCTGACTTAAAGGAAATCAACTTGCCTATGGAATTACATGGCAATTATGTGTTAGAATGAGGAAGGCATGCGGACAAGAATATAAGATGGAAATCTATTAACATAGTCCAGACAGGAGGAAATAAGGACCAGAATCAGGAAAAATTGTCTGCAATTACTAAATCAAGAAAAGCTGAAGAATGATCACAGATGGAGGACCCTGAGTAGGGGAGGAGTTAAGACTGGCTTTGAGGGTACAAGCCTGAGATGATCACCCAACCGGGGATGATGCAGCAGAGCTAGTGGCATCAGAGGTATAGTTTCTCCACCCAGTCTTGAGCTGTGATATGCCTCTGTGGAGAAACTAGTTTATTTTGTCTATGCTGAAGCATAGAAAGGGGGTGGGGGTGGGGGTGGGGAGAAAACACACAAAATAATGGAATGAGAGGAGGAAAAGAAAAATCCTATAGGGTTGGATTGAATTAAAGGTATCAAGATATATAGATACAGATATAGATATAAATATTTCCCAGCTTTGTCAGCTGCAAGGAACTAGAGGCAGTAATAATCAAAGAAATGAGCATACCAGCATCTAGATCCCGGCATTTAAACACCATTTCATTTTTCTCTAAAAGGAACTAGTAAATCTTGGAGAAATGCTGATTCTAGCCTTGACTCAGGAGAAGCTTTAGGTGTTATAGAAATTTCTTGTTGTGCCATAAATTAAGGGAATGCTCAAAATCTAAAGGGGCCGTGTCAAAATGACATAGAAACCAGCTTGAAGGTGATTCCTACTGGCCAAATTGGATAATTTTGAGCATCAAAGTGAAAACTGTCATTAATATAACACATTGAATAACAAAATGAATTAATGTCACTTATTATAAGGAAGAACAAATGAATGAGTGAATGAATGTGATGAACAGGAAGGGAAAACCCTCTTTTACAGAAGAATGCCAAGTAATAATGTAGAAGATATGATAGAATGAAAATCTTCATTCTGCATCATTCTTCAGGAAAGAATTATCAACAGATGCTAAATTCATTGGCTAAAAGATTGTCTGGAAGCAAGATTTCACAGTCCCAGAGTATCACTCTTTAATTACACACAGAGAGAGATACCTATTAAAAAAAAAAAAACGGGTCTACCAACTTAACCAAGTGATTCAACTTTAGTAAAGGCACAAACGGATTTAATGTGCCTTATTTTAAGAGTTCTAAATTCTAAATGAGAGTACATCATCATCTATGTAGCATTTCTACAAAATGCATTAATCTAAATCTAGTCTTAAGGAAATAACCATATAAATTCAAATTGAGGAGCATTCTGAAAAACAATTGGTTTGGAATCTTCAAAGCAGGAGAGATTGATGAATCTAGGTGAAAGATATATGGGTGTTTACTGAATGAGTCTTGCAACTTTCCTATAAATGGGGGAAAAAAACACAAAATAAATTCTCAAGAAAATAATAATAAAAGATCAATAGGCTCTGAGTTGAATGCCTACAGTATACTCATGTAAAACAAATGCATAATGTTTCATGCAGGCTCAATCCCATCCCACCCCAATTTTAGGGGTGCTTGTTTTCTGGTTTTTACTTGTGTGCCAGGGTAGACAATTTGTTGGATTACTAAATGTCGAGTAAATGAATCTTTAATATAATTAAGAAAAATAGCCATGAAGAAAATTAAGAAGCATATATATGTATATATGTAATAAATATTAGTTGCACAGCAAAACAAGATTATGAAATGTCATTGGTAACTAGGGGGTACTGCACAATCTAAATTGTAAAGGACATCCACTATGTTGTGGGCCCCCATAGTCTTAAGAACACCCTTGTTATGATTAGAGTAACTCCCCCCTTGGTGTCCCTCTTCTCCAAGGTAGAAGCCAGAACTCTCCACTAGATTCCCTTTTAGGAGGGGCACAGCAGGTAGTTTGGGTTCGACCAATCAGACACATCCATGGAAGTCTTTGATTTGTAATTGACCCAAGTAAAGAGTATGCAAAATCCATCTTTCAGTGAGTGTGGCAGAAGAGGCGCCTGCCTTTTGGTGCAAAGAATTAAAACGCTTCTGTCATAGTCAGCAGTATCATCATTGTAGTCTGGAAATTTGGGCTGAATGGCAGAAGCAAATGTCCTGGAGCCCTGTGGGGTATTTTCTCTTAAACGTCTTCGCTGCAAGCAGTTTCTCTGAAAGCAGTTTCGCCACACAACTAATTTTGCAGTAAAAGATAAAAACAAAACAAAACAAATAAAATAGGGACATTTAATAGGACATAATCAAGCAAGAAAAATTAATAAAATTTTATTGTGAAAAATAAAAACACAAAAAACATTGATATTTGAATACATTTAAAATGTGTGTAGATTCATGGTTACTCTGAGATTTCCCTGGAAGTTCAATGAACAGAGGAGGAATGCTGCTATTTCTTATCAATATATATAATGCATACAACTGATAGTACATATCCAGACATTTAAATGCTCCAGCACGTGCTCAGTCCTTATATTTCACCAAATTATGTAAGCAGATTCTGTCTACATCATGTTCTCCACTATCCAATAGCAAAAAATGTTCACCATTTTCAAGAAAGTTATACTCATCAGGAATGACATAACTATGTCTTTTGGGGAGATAGGAAGAGTTTGATTCTTCTTTTCCCTCTAGCTTCTAATATTGCGTGATAAATTTAAGCAAACTGTCAAACCAAACTGTCAATCAGTTATTTTATCTTTTACGGCAAACTTGCCTTACGGCCAATTAGTTGTGCGACGAAACTGTTTGCGGCAAAGATTCTTGAGGCTAAAATACCTCGACCCTCGGAGTGCAGCTCTGCGAGTGTGGTCTGGGCTCTCTTTCCAGCCGCAAAGCCTCCATTTGACGCTAGTCGTCTAAGGAAACAGGTGAGCTTCCTAATTTCCTTAACAAATTTATTTTCTGCTTCAAGTAACTAGAATCAATTCTGTTTTCCGGAGAACTCTGTTAGGAATGACGCTCTGACTTTCAGACTTACCGTCTGCCATGGAAATTTAGAATATTCCAGGTTAGAATTCCTTCCACCATTTTCACATCAGCGTGTTTAATCTTATCCCCAATAATTTATATATTGTGAGCAGCGATGACGGGAATTATTTTGTTAAACATTAAAACATGAGAAGTATCATAATGTTCACAGGGTCATTACTTCACTTTTTAGAGATGGGCCAACCTGGTGGTTCTTGGGTTCTGAAAACATTTCCAGATACCTTTCCATGAGTTTGTGAAAACCTCAATCACATGTGGTGATTTTGAGCGATTTTAATTCATATGTTTCTAATTTACATTGATTCAATTCATTCAGCTGGGTCTCCAAGATGATAAAATAATGCCCAAGAGGGTCGAAGATTGTGTTAATTATTTTTAAAGATTTTTATATATTTATTTAGTTTTGTTGGTTGTATATACTTGACTGGAGTACCTGCAATCTCAGAGAGTTAAAATAAGTTCAGTAGTTGGCTTATTTCCCTCTGCGTCATTATCAATTTCATCTGAAACGAGTTGTGGCAGTATGCTCTGTGCTACTTGTTTCCTCTATAGTCTAGTCATTCTTCAGTTTGTCTATAGCTGAAAGGCAGTCTGAGTTCAGAGTGCCTTGGCAGCACTGAAAATGAGGTTGGACTTATCTTTCCTGCTTGAAAGTTTACATGACAGGAAAATGTCAGTGACTTAGGTCCACCCTAATACTAACAGAGTGAAAAATAGTTTTTTCCACCCTACTAGCCCCATTTGCTTTGGATTTAACCTGAGGGACACGGTTATTGATGAGGCCATGGCAGAAAGAGTGCTGAGATCTTTGTAGTTCTTTTCTAAATCCTCGGACTCCGCCATACCAACTGTCTCCAAACCGTCTGCCCCAGTTAAACTCCATTGAACTAAATTGGTTAATCCAATGGACCAATTCACTGGCAGTATTTTATTTCCACTACATAAAATTTACAATCTCCACATTAGTCTCTGGCTATCCCTGGGGACCGTGTGCCCTCCCCACAATAGTTTCTATTCTTGGAAACATTAGAATGGCTATTTGGGGTGAAATAAAAATTTAGGGTCCAAGTTAACCTACTGAAAAAAACTTTTTAGAAGCTTTATTTAATTTCAGTGAAAATGTATTGAGCTCTAGTGTGCCCATGGAACTGTGCTAGGCACCCTGATGGACGTCATACACCACTCGCCTTTCCTTCACTGTGATCCAGCCATATTGACTTTGTTTCAGTTCCTAATCTCAGCAAGGTGTTTCTGCCTAAGACCTACATGCATACTGTTCACTCCACCTAACCGCCCCCCTCCATCTTGTCTTTCCCTACAAATAGACCCATGCTGTTCCCAGCTGACTCAGTTTTATCCTTGAGGCCTCAGATTAAATGTACTTCCCTTTAGAGAGGTCTTTTTTCACCACCCAACATAAGTTCTCTCTCCTAGCACCCTCTGCCTTTATAAGATATCATAACTTGTGACTAAATGTTTATTTGATTGTTATATGCATACTTTTTCTCTCCCACAAGACTGTAAGCTGTACAAGGGCAATGACCAAGTCTGCTTTGTTAACTGCTGTGTACCCTATGTTTTCAGTTTTAATTTTTTCTATTGAGGTAACATTGATTTATAACATTATGTAAGTTTCACGTGTGCAACATTGTATTTCTACTTCTGTATACCCTGCAGCGGTGCTTACCACAAAAAATTTAGTTTCCATCTGTGGCCATACAGTTAATCCTTTACCAATTTCACCCTCCCCCTCTGATAACCACTACTTTGCTCTCTGTATCTATGTGTTTGTTTTTATTCAGTTTGGCTGTTTATTTATTTTTTGTTTTTGTGTATTTATTTTTTGTTTTTATTAATTTTTTGTATTCCACATATGAGTAAAGTCATACTGGACTTTGAGGGTATTATGCTAAGCGAAATAAATCAGAGAAAGACATATACCCAGGTTTTTAGTGCAGAGTCTGTCATATGGTCAGTACTCCATGTAAGCCACAGAGAAGTTACTGTTTCACATTTTAATCTGATGGACAGCAGGTTTAATTACACATGTTAATAGACTAATAGACAATATTATGCTTATGCCCAAGAGAAGAATCCAATAAAGAAAATACACAGCTATACTTTTCTTTAAGTTGTGATTCCTTTGCTGATTAGTCTAAACAGAAATTTCCTGGCAATCTTTTCAGACATCGTTGTGAACTTGGGCCAAATAATAAAGGTCATAAAACTTTCTCCCACTAAATTAATTTGTGCTTATTTTATATCCACTGCAGAGCAAAAAAAAAAAAAAAAAAAATGAAATGATTGTTCATCATTGGGAAGTAAGAAATTCAACGAGTAACCCGTAATTTTTATACCATTTTATATTAGTTATCTCCCTGGGTGCTTAACCTCTCTATTCCTTGCTATTAACTATACTTAATGGAAGAGAATACTCCTGTGCATGAGCTAAGAGGAAAAAAAAAATGTCAGGCATGATTCCAGGTTGTTCCAATCATCTGTCCTGTTTGGGTTTGCATTCTTTCAGTCTACTAGTAAAATGTCAAGTACGACTGACTGAATGAAAATGGAAGACATACCTTTCAATTCCATGTTATTGGAAAGTTTTTTTTTTTTTCTTAACATCTTTATTGGCGTATAATTGCTTTACAGTGGTGTGTTAGTTTCTGCTTTATAACATAGTGAATCATCTATACATATACATATGTCCCAATATCTCCTCCCTCTTGCGTCTGCCTCCCACCCTCCCTATCCCACCCCTCTAGGTGGTCACAAAGCCCCGAGCTCATCTCCCTGTGCTATGTGGCTGCTTCCCACTAGTATTGGAAAGTTTTGATGCCAGTTTTAATGAAGCATGGGGATAGAATAGCCAATAAGGGGAAAATCTGGTGTTTCACAGAACTAGGCACTCTGTGTCTTCCTTATTGATCTCTGAAGTCATCTACTAGTGAAGGAACCCCTTCTACAATGCCTTTTAATTAGCAGTGTCTCTGCCTCAACCCGTCCATTCTGCTGCCTTGTGTGAGATGGGAATTGGGACAATTGGCCAGGCACCTGGGGAGGTAATTCAGAGTGAGAACACTGGAGGTCCTTTATAGATCTATGGTACTGTAGACATTGGGAACACAAGAAAGAACACACAGGATGTCCCATTACCCATTCACTGAAACAGTGTGGAGAGGAGGCTGGAGTCTATCAGGGCTATCTCTTTTGGTCTCCCCATCATCAGAGCTTCAAAATTGGCCCTCCAACTAAGTAATCCCTCACCCCATAGTCAACTCCTCCCCAGCCCCAAAATTTCCCAGCCCCATGCAATACAATCTATTTATTTAGAGAATCCCAATGCTCTACTAAGTGCTGGGCTTTATATTCCCCGTTACAAACATGAGTAGAACAGCAATAGTCCTTGCCTTCAGGGAGCTCCTTGCCCTGGAGTAGAGATGAGAGTGGGGGTTGCTGAGAGGACCTGGTCTTATACTGTAATGTATTAAGTGCCATAACAAAAGCCTATACAGTATGCTATGGGAGTACAGAGGAGAAGAGAACAGATTCCCTGTAGACTTTTTTTGAACACTGTCGAACAGTTGTGGCCTTAGTTGCATCTAGCACTCATCAAGTTATTTATTTTCCTACCATGTTAGGGGTTCCCAGGTCCACCCTCAGGTTCTGTAATTCACTGGGAGGATTTACAGGATTCAGCATAGAGTCATATTCAGGGCAAAAATTTATTACAGTGAAAGGATACAAAGCAAAATTGGCAAAGGGAAAAGACACAGTGGGTGAAGTCCATAGAAAACCAAGCACAAGCTTCCAAGGGTCCTCTCCCAGCTAAGTCACATAGGATGTGCTCAATTCCTCCAGCAATGAGTTGTGACAATACATGTGAGATGTTATCTACCAGGGAAGCTGATTGGAGGCTCTAGGGTTTTTACTGGGGAATAGTCACATAGGCACCCTCTGTCTAGCAAGTATGAAAATTTCAGATTCCCGGCATAAAAACAGGTGCTCACCATAGACCAAGTTTGTGTAAATGGTTTAGGCACAGTGAGCCACTATTATCAGTTCTGGCAATTGGGGGAACCCTCTCAAAATCCAATTCCTGGTTGCGAGCCAATGGCCAACCTTACAAGCAGGTCGGTTTATGGACTGCCATCTACATTAACTCATTTCTGCAAGTCTATCCATTTATTTGTTTATGCATGTATTTATATATCTTGGAAGAAGAGTGACTTTTGGATTTGTATTCTAGTTTCAATCCATGTTAAATAATACTAGGTTTTCCTTCTTAAATTTTCTAATTTAAATTAATCTAATACCTATTTTCAGTAGCGAGCTGGAGCCAGTGGGTACCTGTTTCCAAGAGCCTATTGTTAACTCACCAGGAATTTTGTGAGCTTGTTGGTAGCTTGAAATGACCTATGGTTGGTGGGAATATTTATTTACACCACAGAAATTGGCAAATGCTACAAATCAGGGCCTCCCCCACCTCTTTGGAGAGCTAATTATTAAACATTTACCAGCATGCAGTTGCCTGTTTTTATGTTCCAAGGGAAAAGGTGAGAGAGTAGAAAGAATAAATTTTCACAGCTACCAAGTGAAACCCCTACTCACATTTATTTATCTATTCATTTAATAAATGTGAAATGCGGAAAAAAAGAAGATCAAGGCCTTTGAGGAGCTTCTAGTGGGGGAGACCAAACTTAGCAGGCCAAATTATTCTCACATTAATGTGCCTTTTCCCTCATTCCCAAAGAAGAATGAAAAGAAAGAGAAGTATTTTTCCTTCTACTCAAAGAAGCTTTACCAGTGTCTGAGTTCTCCAATTTTTAATAAATGTGATGCATGGTTTTCTGAAGACTGTTTCCCTCCCCATAGAAAATAAATGACCAGTCTTTTGTTTTGGGAGTCAAGGTCAAAAAAGTGAGGCTGATGTTGGCAGTGGGGATGCAGAACTGGCCTTCCCTTTGGAAGAGGTACTGGTTTTTCTGATCTGGAGGAGAACTGTGTACTTAGGTTGGTGGGGGGCTAGCAGGGAGGCCATCAGCCATGGCATGTACTGAGTGGTCCAGCCCTCTCCCCGCTATCCTATGAAACGTTTTGTACATATGAAGTGCTTTGAGGAGTGGCAGAGGCTCTGAAGGAATGGCACATGGAAGCCAGAGAAGTAACACTGGGACGGGTAGCCTTGGGAGCCAAACTGAAACTCCTTGTACTCTCAGGCAGCAAGGAACAAAGAGTAATGTTTACAGACCTTCCCTGGTGGCGCAGTGGTTAAGAATCCACCTGCCAATGCAGGGGACACGGGTTCAAGCCCTGGTCTGGGTAGATCCCACATGCTGTGGAGCAGCTAAGCCCATGTGCCACAACTACTAAGTCTGTGCTCTAGAGCCCACGAGCCACAACTGCTGAGCCCGTGTGCCACAACTACTGAAGCCCATGCGCCTAGAGCCCGTGCTCTGCAACAAGAGAAGCCACCGCAGCGAGAAGCCCACGCACCGCACTGAAGAGTAGCCCCCCACTCGCCTCAACTAGAGAAAGCCCGCGCGCAGCAATGAAGACCCAACACAGCCAAAAAAAAATGAATAAATAAAATAAATTAATTTAAAAAATATTAAAAAACAAAAAGAGTAATGTTTACAAAGCTCTTATCATGCTCTAGACACTGTTCTAATCACTTTACATGCTTTAACACCTTTAATCCACACAGTAGCCCCATGAGGTGGTACCATTTTATTAAAGAGGAAACTGAGGCACAGGGAGGCTGAGCAACATTGCCATGTAGCTAGGAAGTGTCAGTTTTCCACTTGGTTTGGCCCCAGAAGCCACTGAAAGCACTCAAAGAACCAACAGTTTTTTGGTTACAAGTGCTAGATTTTCTTTCTTTTTTTAAAAAAATTCATTTTATTTATATATTTATTTCCACCTTTTTAATGATGTAATTGACATATAACATTGTGTAAGCTTAAGGTGTACGATGTAATGATTTGACATGTATATATTGCAAAATGATCACCACGATAAGATTAGTTAACGTCCATCGCTTCACATAGTTACAGCTCTTTTTCTTGTGATGAGAACTTTTAAGATTTACCCTCTTAGCAACTTTCAAATATATAATACAGTATTGCTAACTGTAGTCACCATGCTGTACATTACATCCCCAATACTAATTTATCTTATACGTGGAGGTTTGTACCCTTTGACCACCATCACCCATTTCCCCCACTCCTCACCGCTGCCTTTGGCAATCACCAGTCTGCTGTCTGTTTCTATGAGTTTGGTTTTTTTAGTTTCCACATATGTGTGAGATCATACAGTATTTGTCTTTCTGTCTGACTTATTGATTTATTTATTTTTGGCTGCTTTGGGTCTTCGTTGCTGCGCATAGGCTTTCTCTAGTTGCGGCGAGTGGGGGCTCCTCTTCGTTGCGGTGCGTGGGCTTCTCATTGCAGTAGTGTCTCTTGTTGCGGAGCACGAGCTCTAGGCGTGCAGGCTTCAGTAGTTGTGGCACATAGGCTCAGTAGTTGTGGCTTGTGGGCTCTAGAGTGCAGGCTCAGTAGTTGTGACGCATGGGCTTAGTTGCTCCACGGCATGTGGGATCTTCCCGGACCGGGGCTTGAACCCGTGTCCCCTGCATTGGCAGGCGGATTCTTAACAACTGCACCACCAAGGAAGTCCCTGACTTATTTCACTTAGCATAATGCCCTCAAGATTTATCCATGTTGTAAAGGGCAGGATTTCCCTGTTTTGTGACTGAATGATATTCCATCATTTTCTTTAGCCATTTGTCTGTCTATGTACACTTAGTTTGTTTCCATGTATTGTCTATTGTAAAGAATTGTAAATAATGCTGCAAGAAACATACAAATGAAGATAAGTCTTTGAGATAATGATTTCATTTCCTTCACATACCTACCCAGAAGTAGGATTTCTGGATAATATGGTAGTTCTATTTTTAATTTTTTGAGGAATCTTCATACTGTTTTTCATAGTGGCTGTACCAATTTACATTCCCACCAGCAGTGCACAAGGGTTCCCTTTTCTCTACATCCTAGCCAACACTTGTTATTTGTTGTCTTTTTGATAATAGCCATTCTGACAGGTGTGAGGTGATATCTTATTGTGGTTTTGATTTGCATTTCCCTGATGGTTAGTGATAATGAGCACCTTTTCATGTAGCTTTGGCCGTTTGTATGTCTTCTTTGGAAAAATGTTTATTCACATTCTTTGTCTACTTTTTATTTGGATAATTTGGGGGGTTTGCTGTTGAGCTGTATGAGTTCTTTATTTATTTTGGAAATTTACCCCTTACTGGATATGTGGTTTACAAATATTTCCTCCCATTCCGTAGGTTGCCTTTTCATTTTGTTGATCATTTCTTTTGCTGTGCAGAAGCTTTTTAATTTGATGTAATTCTACTTGTTTATTTTTGCTTTTGTCGCTTGTGCTTAGAGTGTCATATTGACAGAATAATTGCCGAGATCAATGTCACAGCTTTTTCCTTGTATTTTCTTCTAAGAATTTTATGGCTTCAGGTTTTGCACTTAAGTCTTTAATCCATTTCGAGTTTTTCTGTGAGTGGTATAAAATAGGAATTCAGTTTCATTGTTTTGCATGTTAGTATCCAATTTTCCCAGCACATATATTAGACTTTCTTAAAAATGGGCATTAATTATTACTGTCAGGGTATTTCAAGTGCATTTTGCGTTTTTAAGTTGAAAACATACTCGAGGCCTTTCCATAGTTATGTGCTCTCTGAAAGGATGAAACACAAAATGCTTCCCCTGTCAGCTTAGTGTGATATAAATATATTTTGAGTCATGGTGAAATTGACCCCTCCCAGAAGGATGCTTACAAGTCTTGCCCTTGGAAATCTCATCATCCCTCTGGGTTTCATTTTTGCCTTGCTTACTCCCCTGTGAGTCTGCTGCAGGCCCTAAACAGAAAAGGCTACTTTTGAGTCGTTGCTCATGCAGTATGCCATTTTAAAGAAAGTTCAGCTTTAGTTACAATAACTGCATTTATTTCATTGCAAAATGTTCTACCTTGTGCTTTGTCCCTTTCCATACAATTTTTTTCAGAGACTCTCATCTGCCTGAGATTCTAGAGGGAAACGCCATGAGTTCAGAAACATGCTTTAAGAATATATCCTTTAAGAAAACTGCTCCTTGAAAGCTGTCTTCTAAAATATCTTAATACTTCTTGCTCAACTTAGTTCAATGCAAATAAATTGTTCAACTCAGTATAACATTGAGATTACAAAGAAAGAATGTTTGCCTAAAAAATGGTCAAAAATAACATGAAGAAGCATGTTCCTATCATACCTGTTCTTTGCTTCTCTTGTAGCTTTCTTTTCATCTTGTGGCCAAATAAATAAAGTACATGGAACATCGTTAAAGAACTATGTCCCCTTTGTCAGAATATTTTCTTAGAATCACCTTCCCTCCTATTCCAGAGTCCTAGCAAAACTCTCATATCGGTGAGCAAATATTCTCTTCTAAACTGGAGTTCTGCTATTTTAGCTCCCACTTGCCAAAGCCAGCATGATTTGAACATTCCTCTTCATCTAATATCAGTCCCCATCAGATAACCATTAAATGAATAGAGGCTGAAGGGTAGGAGGAATGCTAACAATGCAGATAAAGTCCTGATATCTGGCAGCTGTGAATTAATTCGACCAGATCGCAGCCTAGGAGGGTGGCTGTCAAAGGGAGCAAAGGGTGCTGGGGAGGCTTGGCTTTGTGCCTGCAACTTACAGCACCTTCCCCCAGGCCAGCAGCCTGGCATTTCATATCTAAAGTCACCACAGGAGTGAGACAAATTCCACTGTCCTATTTGGCAACTGCTCACCATGGCAAATTAACTCCGTATGACTGTAGGAAAGGAAAATAGTCACGTATTTTCACCCACAGGAATGAATTAAAATAACTCTGAGGGAACCAGTGACCCAACTAAGCATTGAGAAAAAGGGCCAATTGACCTCTTAAGCCATTTCATATACTGGTTTCAGACTCAGACTTCCAGAGCCTACTAAGTCTGGTAATGCAAGAGGCAGAGCACTTTGCCACTGAATATTTTGAAGCAGTCACAACCTATTGCCTGTTTCTAGGTTGGCAAGAGAATACACAGCAGAGCCTCAGGGTATTTGAGTTCTAATCTTACCCCTCTGCTCCACTGCTGATCTATCTGAATAGGCTGCTTTTTGATTAGAATTTACCTTCATCATCAGCAAGAACCCACTATTTTGAGCATCTGAGCCTTGAAGCCAAGCTCTGCTCAGTGTGGGTATTCTGTCTTCTCCACTAGTGACTTTAGGCAGAGGAACACTTAGTGTATTCCTGACTTTGACCAGTAGATGGAAGCATTTTTGACTGTGTGACACCTCTAGGTTCCCAGTCCTGAAAAAGAAGTATCTTGATTTCCAGGAAAAGCCAATAAGTTGAGTCACCAGACTCATTGTCTGACGTAGTTTCTTATTTGTGTATGGAATGTCTTTCCAGATAAAAAGAAGTATAAATATTTTGGAATAATCAGGG
This sequence comes from Balaenoptera ricei, assembly GCF_028023285.1. NCBI lineage: Eukaryota > Metazoa > Chordata > Mammalia > Artiodactyla > Balaenopteridae > Balaenoptera > Balaenoptera ricei. The sequence goes on from NC_082640.1 coordinate 105,648,051, forward strand.
AAGAAATTAGGAAACATTCAGAGTTTACTTTCAATAGCTGCAACCACCTAGTTCTCTTAAATCCCTCACATTCTTTTAATAAAGAAATGCAAAATGAAGATCATGGTTTATAACAATCTATAGTTTAGAATCAATACAGTTCTCCTTAAATCCAAAGTGATTTATAAATACTCCATCTTTAACCAAAGGCCGTTAAGAGAGGATTTAACATAGTTATTCTGCCCAGATGGCTGAGAAACTGGGTTCTAAAGCAAACTGTCTTTCCACTGAGACCTTATTACTTATTATAGTATCTCCTTTACCTATGTTTCTTAAGGTTGGCAGATTTCAGTTTAGAAACCATAGGATATTTTTGAGAGAAATGTCAAGGAGATTGTAGGTTATTACTAATCATTGGCAGTCACTCAAATATGGGGCAGTTACATGTCTTGACATAGTTGATAATTGGATTGATATTGAGTCTGAAATTTAATCACTCTCTTAACTCTCTGCTTTCTGAAGCTGAAATTCAAGGCATGTTCAAATAAAGCCTTGAAATACTTCTCTGCCACTGGGGGAAAAAAAAAATGTACAACCCATTCTTTGAATTATACCAGAAGGAAGACTGGCAGCCCTTGATGGTATTATATGTCTTTTACTAGGGCATTCTCCAATAAAAGTTCTACCGTTCTGTGATAGTTGAAGGTATCCCATGGACACCTTGGGGATTCTGCATAAGGAACAAGTTAGAAACTTTGCTGATATACCCATATACCCACCTAAATGTGTTCTTTTCAAACTAGGATACACACACACACACACACATATATATATATGTGTGTGTATATATATATATATATATATATATATATATATATATATATATATATAAAAACACATATACACACTTATACATAAATATACAAATATATGTATAATATACATATAATTTACATAAATAATATTTATATATATTTATAGTTTACATATGTAATCATACAAACGTACCCAGAATGAAATACTACACAACCACACAAAAGAGCATGTATAAGGCAAATATGTATTTATTCATTTATCCTAGAGCTGGCCCCAGGTAACTGCCTTGACCTTGAAATGAAGAGTTATATGACACATAAGAGAAAGTACAGTATTATTTCTATCTGGTCACTGATTTTCTTTTCCACTTGCTACTGATTTCACTTTTTTTATTTCAAAGACAAACTTTTTGAAGGAGATACGTAACTCGATTTCTCTTTCCTTACTTCTCACTCCTTCAACTTACAGAAATCTACTTCTTTCCTTTCATACCCTGAGATTTCTTTCATAAAGGTGACCAGAGACCCAGTCATCTCTAAATCTAATGGAGACTTTTCAGTGATTAGTTCCATCTCCTAGCAGCATTGAACTGATTTGAACATTCTTCCTTTTTCATCAAAACAGCCTCTTGCGTTGGCCTCTGTAGAGCACATTCTCCTGGTCTTCCTTATGCCATTTCCCCATATCTCAGAATTAGATCTTTGGTCTTCTACTCTTCTCACTGTGCACTGTCTTCCTAGGCCATTTCATCCACATCTGTAGATCCACTTACCACCTATATTCTGATTTCTCATTTACACCTATACCTCAAACCCAGATATGTCTCCTATATATAGACAAATAAATAAAACTGTGTACTACAGTGTTTTCCAAACTGGAAATTAGTGGGTTTGAAATCAGTTGACTGAATAGAGACCAGCATGTTAAAAATGAAATATGGAATAGAATAGAGAATATCAGAGTACTTCAAATTTATATTGAATAATTATATTTCATGAAACTTTTTTCATTTGGGAGCATGGGATTATGATGTTAAACATATTTCTTTATCTGGGCTATGGTCAAAACATTGGAAAGACACTGGTCCACTGGATGTTCCCACATAGATGTTTCAAAGTTAATTCCTACAACACATGTTCAAAGATGAATTCCTTCCATAGCTAACATTATACTCAATGGTGAAAAGCTGAAAACATTTCCTCTAAGATCAAGAACAAAACAAGGATGCCCACTCTTGCCACTTTTATTCAACATGATATTGGAAGTCCTAGCCACAGCAGTCAGACAAGAAAAAGAAATAAAAGGAATCCAAATCGGAAAGGAAGAAGTAAAACTGTCACTGTTTGCAGATGACATGATACTATACATAGAAAATCCTAAAGACACCACCAGAACACTACTAGAGCTCATCAATGAATTTGATAAAGTTGCAGGATACAAAATTATATGTAGAAATCTTTTGCATTTCTATACACTAACAATGAACTATCAGAAAGAGAAATTAAGGAAACAGTTCTATTAATAGTCATATCAAAAAGAATAAAATACCTAGGAATAAACCTACCTAAGGAGGTAAAAGACCTGTACTTGGAAAACTGTAAGACACTGTGAAAGAAATTGAAGATGACAGAAACAGGTCGAAAGATATACTGTGTTCATGGATTGTAAGAATTAATATTGTTAAAATGACCATACTACCCAAGGCAGTCTACAGATTCAATGCAATCTCTTATCAAAATACCAAAGACATTTTTCACAGAATTAGAACAAATAATCTTAAAATTTGTATGAAAACACAAAAGACCCTGAATAGCCAAAATAATTTTGAGAAGGAAGAACAGAGCTGGAGGAGTCACGCTCCCTGACTTCAGACTAACTAATCAAAACAGCATGGTACTGGCACAAAAACAGTAATCAAAACGGCATGGTACTGGCACAAAAACAGATTCATAGATCAATGGAACAGAATAGAGAGCCCATAAATAAACTCATGCACTTATGGTCAATTATTCTGTGACAAAGGAGGCAAGAATAAATGATGGGGAGAAAACAGTCTCTTCAGTAAGTGGTGCTGGGAAAACTGGACAGCTACATGGAAAAGAATGAAATTAGAACATTCCCTAACACCATATATGAAAATAAAACGGATTAAAGACCTAAATGTGAGACTGGAAACCATAAAACTCCTAGAAGAAAACAGTCAGGACACTCTTTGATGTAAATTGTAGCAATTGTTTAGATATGTCTCCTAAAGCAAAGGAAATAAAAGCAAAAGTAAACAAATGGGACTTATTTAGACTTAAAAGCTTTTACACAGCAAAGGAAACCATCAACAAAATGCAAAGACAACCTACTAAATGGGAGAAGATATTTGCAAATGATGATATCACTGATAAGGGGTTGATATCCAAAATATATAAACAGCTCATACAACTGAACATCAAAAAAGCAAATAACCAGATTAAAAAATGGGCAGAAGACCTGAATAGACATTTTTCCCAAGAAGACATACAGATGGCTAACAGGCACATGAAAAGATGCTCAACATCATTAATCATTAGAGAAATGCAAATTAAAACCACAATGAGATGTGGTTTTAATCACAATGATTTTTGACACACCTGTCAAAATGGCTGTCATCAAAAAGAAGACAAATATTAACAACAAATGTCAGTGAGGATATGGAGGAAAGGGAACCCTCATAAACCGTTGGTGTGAAGGTAAATTGGTGCAGCCACTGTGGAAAATATTATGGTGGTTTCTCAAAAAACTAAAAAACAGAGATAACATATGACCCAGCAATTCCACTCCTGGGTATGTATCCCAAAAAAACTAAAAACACTAATTCGAAAAGATACAGCCCAGTGTTCATAACAGAATTATTTACAATTGCCAAGATATGGAAGCAACCTAAGTGCCCATCAACAGATGAATGGATAAAGAAGATGCTATATATACATAAATACATATACAACACACAAATACATATATATATATACACACACATACATACATACAGTGGAATACTACTAAGCCATAAACAAGAATGAGATTTTGCCATTTTCAACAACATGGATGGTCGTGGAAAGTATTGTGCTAAGTGAAATAAGTCAGACAGAGAGAGCCAAATACGGTATTATATCACTTATATGAGGAATCTGAAAAATAAAACAACAAAAAGGAAACAGACTCAAGATATAGAGAACAAACTAGTCATTACCAGTGGGGAGAGGTAAGGGAGAAGGGGCAATATAGGGGTAGGGGATTAAGAGATACAAACTATTATGTATAAAATAAATAAGCTACAAGGATATGTTGTACAGCACAAGGAGTATAGCCAATATTTTATAACTATAAAAAGGATATAACCTTTAAAAATTGTGAATCACTATGTTGTACACCTGTAACTTACATAATATTGTACATCAGCTATCTCAAATAAATAAGTAAATCTTCATTTTTAACCCCAAATCTGTTTCTATTGTAGAAAGTCCTATTTCTAGTCCACTGGTCAGTTACCTACATCACAACCTGCAAGTTGCCTTGCAGTCAGCTTCTTCTTTACTCTCACAGACAGTCACAACAAATACCGCAAATTTGGCTTACTAATGTGTTTACAACCCAACACTTTTCTCCATCTCCATTTCCACCAGGTCAGATCAGACTACCACAGTCTTTCTTGTGGACCATGGCAGTTACCTCTAATTGGATGAATACATGAGTAATGAATGATCACTAAACAGTAAGAGGTAAATATATAAAATTACTAAAATATAAAAGGTTGAAATAAATTCACAGATGGTATACCTTTAGCAGACTGCCCAGGAATTTGGGTAACACAATGAGTGTTTTCAGACTGGTATCAACCAACACCAGTTCCTGGATTTTATAGTCAAAGAAATATAGAAAAAATTATTGACCATTTCGACTATGGAGCAGGCCTAAAATGGTTTAAGTTCATATGAAGATAAGAATCCATAGCTACCCAAATCCTGATCATCTGTAGCAGCCAGGAGAGCTGCTCCCTTAAAGGTTAGCAGGGACTTGGGAAAATGCTAATGATGCTGGTCCCTGTTGCTTTAGCAGCACTGAAATTCATGTTTACCTCTCCTCATGAGTTACTTTCTAGGGCTAAGTCTTATCTAAATAAAGCCAAACATTTATCAGAGTACATACAATATAGGGCGTCTTACTTTCCACCGTCATACTTACACAGGTAGTTAATGGACTGAGACCAGATTTTATATCCATTAAGCTAATGAGTGAAAATCTTGACTCAGACTCCAAACTAAACTGAGCTATTTTGTTTCTGCTGCCCCCCCCCCCACCATAATGCCAGATTTTAATTTATGGAATAGTAAACATATTCTTATTAGGAGGAAAATGGAGAATGGTTTGCTAACAGTAATGAGGAGTAATATCTGATTGAATTCATATGTGGATCCGATATGTGATCCAACCTAAGGATCAAGGCAGTGGAACACTCTACTTAGCCCAGGCATACCAGAGTCTAACCAGCTAAACCTGGTGAAGGCAATCCAGCGTTCCCATTTGTGGTTGCCCAACAAAAATTCTCATTCAACCTGGCAAGAGTTTGTGTTATTTCTGAAGACAGCTGACCTTCCTGACCTAAACCACAGAGTAAATAAAATAATATCTGATAAATACATAGGCTTCCATAGGATTTTTTCATTGAAGGCTGCAGGTTTCTTATCAATTTCTGTTAATAATTTGTTTACATTTGTGGAATGGAGAAAATCTACAGCTCCCCTCCCGAGGTTATTCAAGATGATTGACTCATAAAATACCCAGCTTCTGTGCCACACAGCCGACTGTTCCTGAGGCACTTTTACTGGAGAAGGTGGGAGCCTTGGCTGTTATCAGCGTGGAAGACACTGCTCTTCTCTTTCTGGGAATGGGCTGCTTCCAGAGCCTGTCCATCTCCAGGACAGACAGAAAGGCTTTGTGAGCAGGAAGTGAAGCTGGAGCCACAAAAGCATGAAGCCTGTGGAGGCAGGCGTCGTGGGCTCCGGACGTCTGCAGAAGAAGTTGAAAATGAGCCAATGTGTGAAGAATTGGGAGGCGTTCTGAAGCCCTCTCAAGACATCAAAAGCCAAGTATCACAAGAAAAGGAATAAAGAAATAAAAGCTGCCATTTTTATAGCCTTCTCAGGATTACTACCAATTGCATTTAACCTGAAAATATTTCATTGGATTAATGTTATTCATAACTACAAAAATAAAGAAGACATGTTTTGAAAAACAAAATAAATGTAAAAAAGAAAAGTAAACCTTTTGAGGAAGGAAACCTTTGATAATGAATATTTTAGAATTATATCAACCTGTTTGACAATGTCTTTTGCCTGACTAGATCTGACAGTAAATCCCAGGAACCTTCAGACTGTCACATGTGAAGTTCATCTTCAGGTTTGTGTGTTTCTGCATCACGCCTGAAGATCAGACAGGATAGACAAATTACCCAGAGCAGCAGAGGTGCATTTCTTCCTAAGAGTTGTACAATGTTGAGATGGATCTAAATGTGGAAATTAAAAAGTGGTCCTAGTCAGGATTTAGAGGGCTAATATATCAACAAAGATTTTGGAAAAGCATTTTCAGGTGACAGGATTTCAAAAGTCAGGGTAAAAATGGAATCTTTTCGACTCTTTCAAAACCTCCCAAAGTGTCTGTCACTTTCCTGTTTGTGCAAAATGTTGAAAATTTTAAATTTCCATTAAAAAGATTCTTAAAACATTTATGTTTCATGATATGGAGCTGCACAGCTCAGTATGGTAGCCACTGGCCATGTGTGGCTATTTGAATTCATCAAAATTAATAAAGTTGAAATATTATGTACTTCAGTTGCACTAGCCACATTTAGATGCTCTATGACTACTAGCTACCATATTGCATGGCAATGCAGTGTGGCTAGTAGCTACCATATTGGATGGCACAGACATAAAACATTTCCAACACTGCAGAGAGTTCTATTGAACAGCACTGAACTAAAGCAACTTGTCTTGGTGTCTAATACAGGTCACTAGGTCCAGGTTCTTAATAGAGGGTAGTGTACAGGGAGTTCTGAGTTAAGGTTTTCTTTCCTTCCATTTTTTACTATCAGTCACTAAGAGGAGGCTCTGGGATCTAGGAGTTTCCCAAACTAATTTAGACATCAAACTTTTGTTTGTCGACGAACTTCCAGGGCATTGTTTCATGGAGCAAACTTTGGGAAATGTGGATCTGTAAAATAAGAAGTTTGATATCACGGACTGTGCCTTACTCATCTCTCTCTCCCCCTTCTGTGTCCAGAATAATACCTCACATATAGTAGGTAAGTACTGTTGGCTTAACAGTCAGGTGCTAAGGCTAGGTGAAGGAGAAAGTGATAAACAGATACAGGATAAGAATCATCTAGTTTTCAGGCTCCCAAACCAGTTTTATTCTCTACTGGGGCCACCAAATAAGGTAAAACCACCACTCTTCTATACTCTAGCACACAGAGCTTTTTAATTTCTACATTTGGATTCACATCTCTGATATACGCCATTTCACATTTTCATGGTTTGAGAAAGCAGGAAATGTTCTTAAACGTATATTTTCCTGAATTATTATTTAACTTCCTAAATTAAGTTTGATTGGAATTTGCTTAGAACTCCAATCTTTCTCACTGCACTGGAAAGAAAGATGTCTACAGGTTCCAAAACTCCTCTGCCTTCATAGTATTGCAGTTTGGGCAAGTTCTAATGAAAATTTGATGCTTTAAAAACGACTTAAATTTTCCTTTTAGTGACATATCTTACCAAAAGCTGGCTGGAGCCTGGGAGGCAAGAGAATATCTTTTCCAAGGAAAACCACAGATCCTTCTTTCAAAAAACTCTTCAACGTACTATAGTTTATTTTTCTTTTAACTGAGCCCTTTTTGAAATCCCGGTGCCTTCGTTGTTGTCCTAACTCTAAAACAGGATGAATACTCTCAGACCCTAGTGGGAGGGTAGAAAGAAAATGATGGTGAGAGGAAATTGCCTTGATCTCCACAGAAGCCAGGTACTAAGCAAGCTCTCCACAGCCTTCCTGTCCTTAGTCTTTGCTCTTCTTTCCTTTGCCCAGATGTCTTCCTCTTTTACATGCAAAGACCCATCTCCTCCAGGAAGCTTTATATCCCCCCTTCTTCTGAATGCCTGTGATGGTCACCATTGGAGCTCCCACTTGGCGTGGCCCTTGGTCTTCCAACTGAAGTGGGTACTTCTGTGCCATGTTCTGTCTCCCAGATGAGCTGAATGGCTCTTTAGAACAGAGATCAAGATTTAGTGACCTCTTTGCTTCTTGAGCACTTAGCACAATATCATGCAAGGACCAGTTGTTCAATAAATGATGATGGTAAAAGCACCCTCACATACTGCTTAGAGTAGATAAGTTGTATCCAACCATAAAATTTACATTTAAAATTGTCTAATTTAGAATTTGTGGTAATACGTATAACATAAAAGAGTTTGACAAATTAAAGAATTGCAAAAATATATTTTTCATAAATTTAACCTACATTAAAAAATCATTTTAAGCTCTTTAGAGACACTTAGTCACATAACAACCATTGTGATAATGCAGAAGGTAGATAAACTGAATTTACCTCTTTTTTTTTCTTGATAGTATTTCTTTATTGAGAGGGACTTCACGTAACATAAAATTCACCATTTTTAAGTGTACACATCAGTGGATTTTAGTATAATCACTGTGTTGTGCAACCGCCAGCACTATCTGATTCCGGAATTTTTCCATTTTCCCAAAAAGAAACTCCACACTCATTAGCAGTTAGCCCCAATGTCCCCTAGAAGCCACTAATCTACTTTATAGATTTGCCTACATGACTTTTCATGTAGGTGGAATCATACAATAGTGTCCTTTCATGTCTGGCTTCTTTCACTTAACATGTTCTCAAGGTTCATCCTTGTTATAGTGTATATCAGTACTTTGTTTTTATAGATGAATACTATTCCTTTGTATGGATATGCCCCATTTTGTTTATTCATCACCTGATGGACACTTGGGTTGTTTATATTTTTAGGCTGTTATGACTAATGCTGCTCCAAAAAATTTTGTCGAAGTTTGTGTATGGACATATTTTTTTGTTGTTGTTCTCTTGGGTATATACCTGGGAGTGGAATTGCCCTGTTCACTTTTTCTTACTCTTCATATAAATCTTTGAAATCATACATTTTAATATCATTTTTATGTACTCACTAAAAGAGATCCCTGAGCGATTTCTCTTTGCTAGAATGTTGCAAACCAAGTGATTTTTTTCTGAGAAAGCATTTCTTTAGAAACAGAGTCATAGATACAGAGAACAAACAGGTTGCCAGAGGGGAGGGGATGAGAGGAAGAAAGAAATTGGTGAGGGAGATTAAGAGGGTCAAGTTGCAAAATAGTGAGTCATGGGTATGAAATGTACAGTGTTGGAATAGAGTCAGTCAATAACTATGTGATATCGTTGTGTGGTGACAGATCATAACTAGACTTATTGTGGTGATCATTTTGAAATGCACAGAAATATCGAATCACTATATTGTGTAACAAGAACTAACGTAGTGTTGTAGGTCAGTTATACTTTAAAAACAAACAAACAAACTCATAGAAAAAGAAATCAGATTTGTGATTACCAAAGGTGGGGAGTGGCAGAGGGGCTTGTATGAAGGTAGTCACAAGGTGCAGACTTCTAGTTATAAGAAAAATAAGTACTAGAGATGTAATTTACAACATGATAAATATAATTAACACTACTCTATGTTATATATCAAAGTTATTAAGAGAGTAAATCCTGAGAGTTCTCATCACAAGGAAAAAGTTTTTTTCTATTTCTTTAATTTTGTGTCTATATGAGTTGATGGATGTTCATTAAACTCATTGTGATAATCATTTCATGATGTATGTAAGTCAAATCACTATGCTGTACACCTTAAACTTACACAGTGCTGTATGTCAATTGTATCTCAATAAAACTGGAAGGAAAAAAAGATTCTAATTCAGAATTGTTTCTCCACAAAGACTTCACTTAGTTTCTTGACTCTGCTATAGGGTAGCTTGAGAGGACCTAGCCTCCCAGCCTCCCAACGCAGCAGGCCTCCTCAGATAAATATGTCGTCTTGTTCTACAAAGACAGGTTAGGACAGGTCCCCTAGGCAACCTCCAACCAGATGACTGACCCTGACTTCTTCCTAATAGAAAATCTGGAGCCACCACTGCTCTCATCCCATCTTTCTTAGATTCCTCTGCTTCTTGAATCACTGGAGCTATTTGACTAAGTGGCTGGAAAAATAAACACCAGTCCATCATTTGGCACAGTCTTTATAGGAACATTGTTCTGTGATGTGTGTGAGGGTTGTGTGGAATAGCAAGGTAGAGCCCCTCCTTAACTTCCCATGGTGGCAAGAGGGGATCCAGGACAGAGAGGATGCATTGCTGTGAGTGACAACTTGAAGATGGCTGTGGGAATGAACTGCCCCCGTCCAAGTGCCTGTTTCTTCTCTGAATAAGGCTAATTGCTGACCTGGGAAGAAGAGATGTAAATATGATCTATAACGTGCCCAAGGATGAAAAATTATAGCATATTTCCAAGTCCAGAAAAATAAGTTTGCTCATATGGGCCTCAAAATGGTTTAGCAATGTTTTTCAGCCTTCAGGTATAAAATCATTTTAGTAAGTCACAACCAGCATTATTTATACTGGGATGGGATGGGATAGGATAGAATAGAATAGAATAGAAAACAAAAGAATAGAATAGAATTTTTTAAAATTCTAAAAATATATATCCCCCAGGTAGCAAGCAAGGATAAGTATTATTTCTTCAAACTTTGTCTTAGTTGTATGTGGGGTGTGTGTATGTATATGTGGGTGTGTTACATCTGGGTCATGATGTAAAATGCATGTCTTTCTCTGGATTACCCTCAGTAATGTTTGAAAACCATGCCTCTGTAGAAATCTTCAATTACTTTTTCTTGTTAGCAATGGGCATTTGCAAACATTTCTGAACATTATCCTGTCTTATGTATAAATATCCTATTTTTGTCTAAAGCAAAGACTAATTCCCATTTTTATCATTCCCCTGCAGCCAAAAGTTGTATAAGAAGTATTTGTGGTATCTTTTATATGAAAAGCCAGATGAGGTGTGCTGTGTCATGTCAGAAATAAAGATTTCTGGAATTGCTAAATGATTTTGAGAGAAAACAGAGCTATCAATCTTCGCTACCCTCAGGAGCATTTCAAATGGGCTAAAGCATTGTTTTGGAGGTGTGAGTAGGGAAGCCAAGGAAATCAGCAAACAGCATGAGAGCAGGTGTGAACACAAAACATTGCAATGTTTCATCTAGAAAATTCCAGTCTGTCCTTTACACACATTGCCACACAAAATGAGTGGCCTCCAAGAGAATCTTAATATATATGTCTCCTAAGCAATAGGGAAATGTGTAAGTCCCTTTAATGGCATAAAAAAGACAGTAAAACCCATGATGCATTATGAGCATTGCCACTAGGTTTCCTATTTGTAATAAATGTCCATTTTGTGGAAACCCAAAGAAGGAGAGTCCAGTGAACCTTTCTTAATGTACTTCTTTTCTAACCTCAGTTATCCCACCAACTCTTGTAGAACACACATTATAAGCCATTAAACCTTCACAATAGTAGAACAATCAGAAGAACAAGAACATTTTTCCAATGAGGGTCCTGGTTGTATTCTGTGGCTTGTATTTCTAGACTTTAACTCACATCTCAGACACTACTCAACATTCTTAGAAAACCTTCATAGAAGTCTTTCTTCAGACACCTCACTTTATTTCTTCTTCTTCTTTCCCATTTTTACTCTTTGAAACAATCTTCAGTCTTAACTTCTCACTTATGTTCCAGTTTCAAATTTCCAACGCCTGTAAGAAACTTGGAGGTCTGGTTGCCCCACCGATTTCAATGTTTCCATCACCCAAACTCTCTATCTCTCCATCCTTCCCATTTCATCCCATTACATACATCATTGCTTCAGGCAAGAAACCCAAACAGCATTTTGAAACTCTTCACCCACCATTTCAAATCTGTCAATAGGATCTATTTTTAATTTCTTTGAAATGTCATTGAGATTTGCCCTTTTATCCATTTACACAGGGACTCTATAGTCATGGTTGTAGTCACCTTTTGCCTGAGTTACTGCTATAGCCTCTTCCATTCCTTGTTCAACAGACAGGGAAATTATAGGCAGAAGGACAACTTAAAATTTTATTACAAATGTGCTATGTGTCAAACACAGAAATAACACCATAATAAGCAATACTCAGTCTCTAACATCAAGTTTCTCAGAATCTCTTGGCTGCTACCGCTGTACTGGTACCAGATATTCTTAAACATCTCTGCCATTGTGTCACTCTCCTCCATTATTTGGGATTAAGTACAAATGCTTTTGCCTGACTTTTGTGGTCTTTCCTATTTGGAAAGACTCCATCTGTCCACCTTATTTCCCTTAATTCCCTGAGATGCCTCATTTCATGCAACAATCTACACTCCTACCTGTCTCCTTTATGCTCCACACACTTTTTTACTTCTGGTCCTTCCAAACCTTCTTCCCTCCCTCTTTCCACACAAGTTATCCATCTTTCTGAGTCTATTTGGTGTCCACCTTTTCCACAGAGCCTTCTGTGATTCCCCCAAACCAGTTTTTCCTGTCTCAGTCCCTATTCTGCCAACGGCTGGAGGATAATTCTGCCTTAGGGCACTGAGTGGTATTAATTGTATCATATGTTTTAGGGTACCCCCACACATCCTAAATACTTAATATTGGCCCTATACCATCCAGTACTGTGCCAAAACAATAACAGATATAGCTTTCCCCAAACACACCCTTCCATTTCACCATTCCATGACTTTATTTATGAAGTGTTCAGTGACTGACCCCCTGTGCCTGGCCCAGGGTTAAACATTGGAGGTACAGGCATATGCAAACAAATAGATCCTCGTAGTAGAAATAAATACACAGTACAACAGAAGCCTAGAGGAAGGAGATATTAACTCTGAGGAAGTAAAGGACGGAGGAGCCTCCTGAGAGAGTTCCTCTTTCCTGCCTGCAATATCCTTCCTTTCTTGTTTAACTAGCAAATTTTATTCATCCCTCATGAATCAGCTCAAAATCTACCTCTTCTGTGTAGCTTCTTTTTTTTTGTCAACCAAAGAAGGAATAAAAGACTCAGAGAAGTGTGATGATGTGGCCAAATGATGCACACCTTTTCTTCATATGTTCTCCATGAGTATTTTTCTCTTTGATACTTGTTTAAAGTAATTCTGCTTATAAATCTTTTTGGATTTTGTGGTAAGTAGATGTAAAGGACAATCTTGGACATTGGCTTCAGGTGTATTAGAGTTATTTGCATAAATTATTTAGGTTCTGTGACCCTCCTTGTCTGTCTTCTTTTACTTTCTTTTTTTTCTTTTCTATTTCTGTACTTAATTTCTTAAAGGCTCTGAGTAGACATAAGAGAGTATATAAAGGAGGTGTTGTGCTCTCTGCCTAGAACAAGTCCCAAACTGTATGGCTAATCTAGTGAGTATGTTTTGAAAAGGTCTCAGTTTCCTTCCCTTGATCACAGGGAAGAGGTGTTTGATCTAACCCACCTAATCTTTCATTTCCAGCCAGTTGTGAAAACATGCTTCTCAGGAGTCCAGACCACTGCAGTGGAAGGGAGTAAATAATCAGGGAAGAGTGGTTAAATATAGACCAGGGTTTAGATTTATAAAACTTCAGCTAGTTGGTCTGGCGGTTCCTCCTTGGAACCCCATCCGGAGCTGCTCTTGTCAGTGGTGTGTGTTTCTTAATTTCTGTTAACCATTTTAGTGTCAGAGCTCTTTATTTTCTCAGCCTTCCTAATAATGTAAATGTTCTGACTTGCCTTTTTTTAAAAAAGTATAAGAATCCACTATGTCCATTCACATTTATTCAGTAATTGCTCACTAAATTCCTATGCCTCAGACATTGAAAAATAGATACTGGGGAAACCACAAAAATGATTTAGCTTAAAATATCAGTTTGACATATCACTGGGAAGTTTCCATTGATACAAATTATATGCATCATTTTACCTCTTTTTCAGAACATTGTCATATAATATGTGTATAGAGGAGGGTATTGGAAACAAAAGCTTTCCTCCTGGTAGGAGTGTAGAATGGCATTTTCAGGGTACTTTGTGATTATCTATCAAAATCTCAAATATTTCTACTTCTGAACCATCAACTCTACTGCCATAAATGTAGTCTATTGGTATCGACATACAAATAGGCCAAATGTGTAAGAATTTTTATTGTGGCATTGCCTCTAAGAGCAAAAATAAACAAATATCTATTAACGGGAATATGTAGACAACATATAATGAAGACATATAATGAAGACATTCAATGAAATACAGTGCTGGGGTGAATTGGAAGATTGGGGTTGACATATATACACTTTTGTATAAAATAGATAACTAATAAGAACATGCTGTATAAAATAAATAAATAAATAAGACTGTTATAAGTTGATAATTCATGTAACTGCATGACCAACCACTGAAAATGATAACAGTGACAGCTGAAAAAAAAAACAAAAAAAAGAACAATAATAAATATTTGATTAAAAGATGACAGAAAAAGAGGAAAAACAAAAGAATAAGAAAAATAGCAAGATGGTAGAGTTAAACACAGTCATCAATGATTACATAAATGTAAATGGAGTAAACACTGATTAAAAGGCGAAGGTCTATATAAACAAGATTCAACTATATTAAGACAGTTAAAAATAACAAAGTGGTAAATATTTAGTATGTATATGAAAGAGGGGACATCATAGAGATTGTAAATATTTTGAAAGGATAAAGTAATACTATGAACTGGTTTGTACCCATAATATCAATTCTACAGAAAGTCTCAGAATCTAATGGAGGAGGAAATATTTCCCAACTTGTTTTATGGGCCAATATTACACTAGTATCCAATTTAGAGAAAAACATAAGAAGAAGAAAAAAAAACAATAGAAAAATATTCCTCATGCTTAAATCATAAAAATTCTTAACAAAATGTTAGCAAGTTAAATTCAGCAATATATCAAAATCATAATGCATCATGACCAAGTGAGGTTTACCTGGAATGCAATATTGGTTTACCATTTGGAAATCAATCAGTATAGACCATATTAACAGAATGAAGGCCAAAAATATCCTGCATAGTCATTTTTATAAATGCAGAAAAAGCATTTAACAAAATTAAATACCCATTCACGATAAAAATCATCAGAAAACTAAAAATAAAGGGAACTTTCTCAACCTGATCAAGTGTTATCTGTAAAAAAAAAACCTACAGCAGAACACAGGGAATTTTAGGGCAGTAAAACTGTTCCGTATGATACTATAATGGTGGATACAGGACATACATTTGCCAAAATCCATAAAGTGTACAACAGAAAGAGTGAACTCTAATGTAAATATGGACTTTGGTTAATATGTCAATAATCATTTATCAATTGTAACATAAACATCAGATCTACTGCACTAGTGCAAGATATTAAGAATAGGGGAAACTGGGAGGGCGGGAAGGAGAGCATATGGGAACTCTCTGTACTTTCTGCTCAATTTTTCTGTAAAATAAAAAGTGCTCTAGAGAGTAAAGTCAATTTTTCAAAAGCCTACAGAAAAAAATCAAAATAGCGAAGCATTGAATACTTTCCCCCTAAAAGGGGAAATAGGGCAGGGATGTCCACTCTCACCATTTCTATTCAGCTTTGTGCTGGAGGTTCTCGCTAGCACAGTCATTTAAATAAATAAATACCTAACATAAAGATTGGAAAGTAAAAGAATACTGTCTTTATTTGCAGATTACATGGTGATGTACATAAAAAGCCCTAAGGAATGTACAGTAGGACTCCTAAACCTAATAAATGAATTTAGCAAAGTCATTGGAAACAAGTCAAAATACAAAAATAAATTGTATTTTATGTAAGCAATAAATAATCAAAAGACATAAGATATTAAAAATACCATTTACAGTAGAATCAATAAATACATAATATTTCAGAATAAAATTAACAAAAGGTATTTAAGGGCTCTACAATGAAAACTATTCCAACAGGCCTTTTTGAAGAAATTTTGACAGACTGATTCTGAAATGTATACCGAATTTGAAAGGACTTAGCCAAACAATCTTCAAAAAGAAGAACAAAGTTAGAGGACTTACATTACATGATTTCAAGATGTACTATAAAGTTATGATAATTGAGACAATGTGATATTGGCATAAAGGTATACACATACAGATTAATGGAACCAAATCAATAGTCTAAAAATAGCACCAGTGTGTGATCACTGTTTTTAAGAAGGCACCAAAGTAATTCAAAGAGAAAGAAAAGTCTTTTCAGAATATCATGCTGGAAAACTGGATGACATATTTTAAAAATGAACTTTGACCTCTATCTCACAGCACACTCAAAACTTAATTTGAGATGGATCATAAACATAAATATAAAAGCTAAAACTTCCAGAAGAACACAGAGGAATCTATCTTTGCAAACTTGGAGTAGTCAAAGCTTTTTAGACAGGACAGAGAAAGCACCATGAAAACAAGATAAATTATACTTCCTTAACATTAAAAAATTCTGCTCATAAGAAGACAATGTTAAAAAATGAAAAGGCAAGCCATAACCTAGAGGAAAATGTTTATAATACATATAACGGAAAAAATGACTTGTGTCCAGAAAATATAAAAAACTCTTACAACTTAATAATGAAAAGACAACCTGATTAAAAAGTGCTCAAAATAATTGAATAGACACTTCACAAAAGAATGTGCCAGATAACCACTAAACACGTGAAAAAGTAATCAAAATTATTCATCATCAGGAAAATGCAAATTAAAACCAAAATTATATATCACTTCATACACAATAGAAGCTCTAAATGTTGGTGAAGATATGGAGCAACTGAATTTCTCATACATTGTTAGTGGGAGTGTAAAATGATACAGACATTTTGGAAAACCAGCAGTTTCTTATAAAGTTAAAATACATACCCTTGGACCAGCAATTTCACTCCAGGGACAAAGACATATGTTGGCAAAAAATACTTGTCTATGAATGTTCATATCACAAACCAAAAACAATCCAAATATCCATCAAGAAGGAAATGAATAAATAAATTGTGGTATATTCATACGATGGAGCAATAAATAGTAATGAGCCACTGATGCACGCAAGAAAATGGACAGATTTCAAAAACATTTTGTTAAGCAAATGAAGCCAGACGTAAAGGATACTTTATGAAAAAGATACTGTATGATTCCATTTTTTTTGAAACCCTACAATAGGTAAGGATTTGGTATTAGAATTCAGAGGATGGTGGCCTGTGATGTGGGGCTAGAGCAGGAATTTACTGGAAGAAGCATGATGGAACTTCCTGGGGTAGTAATATTCCATATCTTGATTCATTTGTGGGGATACACAGATGTATGTATTTATCAGAACTCATTGAACTTATGATACATGCATTCATCTACATATAAATTATACCTCAATATATAAAGGACAAATGTTTATACACGGCACATCCCAAGGAGGGGATAGAAGAGAAAAAAAATTTTGTTGGTTTATTTTTTTTCCTTACTGCATCCCAAGAAACTAGAAGAATGGTTAGTACACAAAAGGTACTCAGAAAATATTAATTCAATGAATGAAGTGATACATATGAAAATTGAATAATGAGCAAAAAACTATTAATAGTAGTTACCTTTGAAAGTCAGCCCAATAAAAGGGGGATGTTTACTTCCAGCTTTTCATCTTTCTATCCAGTCAATCCTGAACACATATTACACCTACACATGTGCACACACACAGATACATGCATGGTTTCAGAAACTCATGTTACATTTATGCATGTTTTTTTAAAGCTAAGTTTTGGCAAAAATTAAAATGTCTAGCACCTAATGGAACCCAGTGTATTTTTGTTGAATACATGAATTAATAGATAAATGATGATTTTCCAAATAATATTAACCATTTGAGTTTTTAATAACTTCAGGTTCTCTTTATACAGTTCAGTGTGTGTCAAAGGCTGAACTAAAAATATCATAGTACCTGTTAGCAACAAAATTGGCTATCGTTGACAAAGAGTATCAGGGAGATTAATTGCTGCTGATGTTCTCAGCAACTCTGCAAAGAGGATATTATTATCTGTAGTTTACAAATGATAAAAATTGAGGTCGGGGAGCTAAAGATTTGTCAGGATTCTTAGGCACAGGGAGTGGCAAATTTAGAATGTGCTGCTACATCTGATCCCTTAACTTATACTTTTTATAATGAATTTCTTTGCTTCTTATATATCATAACAAGAGGAAAATAAAAAGTCACATTTTTTTTGTTGTTGTTAAAAGTCACATTTTTAAAAGGCAAAATAAATTTATAATATAGCAGCCAGAAAGACTGGTTTTGGGAGGAAGATAGTCACCAGGAAGAAGAGTTGCTAAATGGTAGGTACAGAATCTGACTAAGGGGTAGGCCAGCTTGACTGCTGCTTAAAGAACTGACATGGGGGCATTAAAATATCCATGGAATAAATTAGAAATGAGGTGCTTGCCGAGTTAGATTTTCTCAAGTGGCTTTTTATGTTACTATGGAAATGCAAATTTGTACAAATGCAGCTGAAGAAGATAGAGCTTCAGATGGAAATGTAAGCTAGTCCTCACTAGCACGAACATGCCTCTACTGAATAATTTTGCAACATGCACATGCAATTGCAGTCAGCCAAAAGACAGCAGTAGCTGGCAGCTGAAGCTCTGAGATCAAAAGTTTGCACAGCACAAGGCTGTTCACAGGACTGAGGAATTTCCTTCATTATCTAAATCTTTAATGAGCTTGCCAAGAAGTTGTCTGGTTTGGATAATCACAAAAGAACAGAAGAGAGAATAAGAGCCATAGGAAAGCAGGAAACTTTTGTTTGCTCTTTTTTTCAGACTTTTGACTCTGCTTTGGGCAGCAAAGTGAATCAACAAATGAATTTATCTCTGTATACATCTTTTATTAATGGGAAATCAGAATCTTCCTACCCCTTTAAATAAATGTTGAATAAATATCTAAAAATTCATTTTGAAATGGAACCAAATTATTAGTCTGGAGACACCCATGTGTCTAGGTCCAGGCTTGGCTATGTTTATATAGTCTTTCTTTTTATCCTTTTCATCATGGAATCATGGGGGGGGGGGGGGGGAAGGCAAAGAACTCCCCTAAGATTAGGATTATCTGAGGAAAAACAAAAAGTACAATCTTAAACCATATTTTTAAAAGACCATACAATTTTGAGTGGTATGTACTGAATGCTAACCTAAGTATGGAATGTAAATGTGTTATAGGAATTCAGACATCAGGCCATTTGCCAGTGGCAGAAAGGGAAGAGTTCGGTTTGAGGTGGATCTTGAGCTGCACTTGAAGAGTCAGTAGAATTTGGGACAGAGTTGAATACTAGACACAGGTAGAATGCTACTAAAGAACTATGGTATCCCATTCTGTTTCTTCCTTTTACCTGCTCTGCACCATCCCAACCATTCTCATAACTCAATACCTCTCAACTTTGTGTATGTACATACAGACACACACACACACACACACACACACACATACACACATACACACACACACACGTTCTTACCTTGAAAGAAGATTTTTAGCAAAAGTGTATGACTGGCTATAATAGCTACTTTTACATCAAAATTAATTCAGTAATTTGCAAGAGCTTCTCACAAATAATAGTCCTTACTGAAAAGCAGAATTGTAAAAAATAGTGAAGACAAATTTTTCATCCCTTGGATTCTTCCACAGGCATAACTTCTCTTCAAACATCAACACAGGGGAAAGTTTACCAAAAAGTTCCTATTCAGCTTGGGACAAAATAAAAATGCTGTCCATTTGGCACCTGCTTGTAATGGAAGATGCTAGCAGCTATGTTCTGAAAGAAGACTTCTGTGAACAAGGACTTGGCCTGCCTTCGGTCCTTCAACACTATCCGTAGTAGTAAGAGTAGAAACACCAGCATCACTCACTAGGTAAAACGTGAGGTTTTCTGTTGTTTCTTCAGCAGTGAACCAGATGTTGGCATGACTCTTTCTCTCCTTGGCTGGTCACGGAGTAGTCTTATTTGGAAACTTTAGCACATTTAGAGGGACCCTTTGTTGGTTAAGAGAAAAGAAGCTGGAATGTTCATTTCTGAGTTATTTCTATATTGTGGTAGGTTATTTTCCAAAAAGATTATTATAGGGATAAACCACTCTCTAACTTTTGAAATGATGAATCACACTTTTTTTAAGCCTTCTTTTCTTAACTCCATTTGAAAATATAATCACAGCAGTATAATTGTACATTTAATGATGTAGCAAAAGTCACCTCCGATCTGCAAAATTACTTCAACTAATATGGAGGAGAGAGAATAGGTAGAAACAATCCTTGATCTTACCATAATTTAAAAAGAAAATGAAATCACATGCTAAGACATACGTCAACCATGCAAGTGGTTTTTATAGATATCCACTGGTGAAAGGAAGTATTAAAAACTCTAGGAAATATTCCACAAATATTTTACTACCCATGAACAAGTTTTATGAAAATATATACTTGCTCTTTATACCTATCCTAAATTTTATAAAGCCCTGTCTTTGTAGGCATTCCAATTTTTATAGTGATTATAAGTGAGATTATAAGTAAGTGAAGACTTAAGAGAAAGAGCTAGGTGAGAAAATTTATGAAAAAGAGGATGACTTAAAAGACAAAATATGGTTCTGGGTTCATAGTAAAGCTACAAAAATAATTTTAATTTTATTTCAGAGTGAAACCCCAAACTAGCATGAGTTATACAGCTATGTAGAACTAAAATTTTGAAAAAATATATGGTATGTTTTATAAATACGAAGAACAAATAAAATTAAGATGTTAGAGAAAGCCTCCTGAACTACTGATAGAGTGATCATTCATTCTAACCTGTATTGATTAATCCACTATAAAAGAAAAATGATGCAGAGAATATAATAATTATTATGGGAAACTTTCATAGCTTTACATTGAAGAGAATTTATGGTTGTAAAGACTTCTAGAGCAAACCAGAAAAAAAAAACCCATAGAAATTACATAAACAAATCAAGAATTTGGGGGAAATTTCTGCTCATGGTTGGAATGTATAAATTCATGAGATTATCACTGTCACTCTAACCATGAGAATAAGCCAGATAAGCTACAAAATTATAGCTTAAAAAACCCATCATAAAAAATAAATAAATGGACCTAATTAAACTTAAAAGCTTTTGCACAGCAAAGGAAACCATAAACAAGATGAAAAGACAGCCCTCAGAATGGGAGAAGATATTTGCAAATGAAGCAACTGACAAAGGATTAATCTCCAATATATACAAGCTGCTCATGCAGCTCACTGTCAAAAAAACAAACAACTCAATAAAAAAAAATGGACAGAAGACCTGAACAGACATTTCTCCAAAGAAGACATACAGATGGCCAACAGGCACATGAAAAGATGCACAGCATTGCTAATTATTCGAGAAATGCAAATCAAAACTACAATGAGGTATCACCTCACACTGGGCAGAATGGCCATTATCAAAAAGTCTACAAATAATAAAAGCTGGAGAGGGGGTGTATAAAAGGGTGCAGCCACTATGGAGAACAGTTTGGAGGTTCCTTAAGAAGCTAAAAGTAGAGCTACCTTATGATCCAGCAATTCCACTCCTGGGAATATATCCAGAAAGGACGAAAACTCTAATTTGAAAAGTTACATGCACCACAGGGTTCATTGCAGCACTATTGACAACAGCCAAGACATGGAAGCAACCTAAATGTCCACCAACAGAGGGACTGATAAAGAATATGTGATACATATATACCATGGAATATTGCTCAGCCATAAAATGAATGAAATATTGCCATTTGCAGCAGCATGGACCTAGAGATTATCATACTAAGTGAAGTAAGTCAGACAAAGAAAGACAAATATCCCGTGATATCACTTGTATGTGGAATCTTAAAATATGATACAACTGAACTTATTTACAAACCAGAAATAGACATAGAAAACAAATTTATAGTTACAAAAGGGGGAAGAGGGGGATGGGTAAATTAGGAGTTTGGGATTAACCGATACACACTACTACATATGAAATAGATAAACAACAGGGACCTACTGTATAGCACAGGGAACTATACTCAAAATCTTGTGATAACCTATAAAGTAAAAGAATCTGAAAAGGAACAAATATGTATAGGTCCATCCATATTGCTGAATGAGTCATCTTGGAAGTGTGTCAACTAATTACAGGTGATTTACCCCAGCTGATGCTACGTGGGACAGAAAAATTTCTCAGATGAACTCTGCCTTAATTCCTGACCAACAGTATCATTTTTTCATATGGGATACCAATTGACCTAGCACATTTATTAAAGGGACATTTCTTTATCCATTGCTCTGAAGTGCCATCCTTGCCATAAGTCAAATGTCCACAGGTGTGAATCTCTTTCTGGACTCTATATTCTCTTCTATTTGTCTATCCTCACAAAATGTCACCTGCTATAATTGCTCTATCTTTAATTCTTGATTTCTGGTAGTGGAGGCCACCAAGTTTATTCTTCTTTCAGATTGTCTTGGAAATTTTTGATCTTTGAATTTTCATATAATTGTAGAATCAGTTTGTGTAGAGGTCTCTCACATCTTTATTGAACAGTTCCCTATATAGTTTTTCATGTAAATGGCATTTTTAAATTTTAATTTTAACATTCTCACTGATGGTTACTGGTAATGTGAATATAATTGATATTTTTAAACTTTGAATTATATCCATCAACCCTGCTAACTCTTACTTAATTCAGTTGCTTTTCTGTATATTATTTTAAAATGTTCACAACTATGTGAACCTACAGTTCTATAACTTTAGCAGTTTTAATAGGTATATAATAATATCCCATTGTAGATTTAATTTGCGTTTCTCAATCTTTTGTACCTTTTTACTGCTGAGTAGCAAGCATTCTGTCATATGGATATACAACTGCTCATCCATTTCTGCTAGAGGACATTTTATTTATTTCTTGCAGCATTTATGTATAATTTTCTATAATTGCTATACGCTTATTATTTTTTGTGAACATGAGTTTTTATTTCTCTTGACAAACACCTAGGGGTGCGATTAATGTGTCATGTGGTAATTGTATATTTAACTTTTAAAAAAAATCTTTATTGGAGTATAATTACTTTACAATGTTGTGTTAGTTTCTGCTGTACAACAAAGTGAATCAGCTATATGTATACATATATCCCCATATCCCCTCCCTCTTGATGTATGTTTAACTTTATAAAAAATTGCAGCATTGTTTTTGAAGTGGCTGTAACATTTCTTATTCTGACCAGCAATATATAGGACTTGCAGATGCTCCTCCATCCTTTTACTTTAAACCTATGTGTCTTTATATTTAAAATGAGTTTCTTATGGGCAGCATATAATTGTCTCTTTTAGTACAATCTGACAACCTCTGCCTTTTAATTGGGGTCTTAAAACCATTTGCAGTTAATGTGATTATTGATAAGTTTGGGTTTAATTTATCATCTTGCTATTGTTTTCTGTGTTCTTTTAGATTAGTTGCATAGGTTTTGTTCCCTATTTTTTCCCATTGTTGGCTTATTAGCTATAACTCTTTGGTTTTGGCTTATTTTAGCCATTGCCTTAGGGTTTATAGTATACATCTTTAATTTATCACAGTCTACCTCTAAGTAATATTATACAGTTTCCCATATAAGAACTTTATAACAATATATGCTGCGCTTCTCTCAATACCTAAGGCCATCATGTCTTTCCTTTACTCCTATGCCCCAGGTTGATCTCTATGTCACTGGACTTCCCATAGTCCAGAAATGTGTAGTAAAGAATGTTCAAAGGCTATTTCAGCATTATTTCAGTTGTTTCAGTTTAATCTATGATTAAACTTTTGATTATGCTTAATATTGCCCCCTCTACTTTTCCTTATGCTACTTTAGAGTCTATGTAAGTTAGTTAGACAACATTACCCTGAAGTAATTGGTATCAAGTTCCGTTTCTCCTGAGCTAGGTAGTTTTGAGAAAATATAGAAAGGATTCTAGGAAGTATTGTAAATGATCAAAAGGATAATGAACTGATACCAGTTTAACATTTAAGTTGTAATATTTTATAAGTAATTAGAAAAGATTTTATTTTCCAATTTCTAAGTATAAGGAAACCTTTATTTTGCAATCTTGGAGTATTTATTTTTAAAAGTTTATAGAGTATATAATTAGCTAGACTTATTGTGGTAATCAATTTACAATATATAAAAATATCGAATCATTATGTTGTATACCAGAAAATAATGTAATATTATATGTCAATTATACCTCAGTTTTTAAAAATATATGTATATATTTATATAACTTTAATTGTTGCCTGGGTTAATTTCACACCCCATATATATTTTTTAAATTGAAATGTTTTCTTCAATTCAATAAGACTATTGAATTTGTTTTGTCTGAATTTGACAGTGTTGAATTTGATATTGTCTATCACCCTAGCTGTTCAATATCACGTTTTTTTAAAAGTGACTAATTTTGACTTAAAGTAATTTTTTTTAAAATTTATTTATTTATTTTTGGCTGTGTTGGGTCTTTGTTTCTGTGTGAGGGCTTTCTCTAGTTGCGGCAAGCGGGGGCCACTCTTCATCGCGGTGCGCGGGCCTCTTCACTGTCGCGGCCTCTCCCGTTGCGGAGCACAGGCGCCAGACGCGCAGGCTCAGTAGTTGTGGCTCACGGGCTTAGTTGCTCCGCGGCATGTGGGATCTTCCCAGACCAGGGCTCGAACCCGTGTCCCCTGCATTGGCAGGCAGATTCTTAACCACTGCACCACCAGGGAAGCCCAACTTCAAGTAATTTTAACAGCATGTAGACATATATTATGACAACACAAATATTTTGCTTAATAAAATATCAGAATTTTTTCTTTAGCATTAAATATAAGTTGAGTGAACAAATGACCTATTTTAATTTAACTTGAAATGAGACCCAGATTATAAATACCATCATGTGTATAATTTTCCAGTTATAATAAGGTGAGTAGGGTTTTTCTGTCTACTTTCAAAATTAACCTCAAAGTATTTCTTTTGCCTACTGAATTGTTCATACTAATTATTAAATAAAAGAGTAAGTTTTCTCTCTATACCATAATTCCCCAGAAATGCTCATGTCTGAAAGGGAAATGTTATAAGACAAAAATATGATTTTTTAGTTAAGTGTAATGTCATATGGTGAAATTTCCATGAAAATATTTTCATAAGTAATGAAAGAAATATTATGAGCAAGTTCTTAAGCATATTCCTTGGGAGATGGTTTAAAAGGTATGAGAATGCAAAGGATACTCCAGAAAGGACTCCCCTTTTCCCAGTTCAAGCCTTACTTACTATGACATAAGCCTGGTTTTATTTTCAATATTTTAGGTGCAAATCCACTATCAAAAGTCACCTTGACTCTTAAAAGTCAAGACAAACACATTTTATTAAAAGCGAAGTATTTCTTGAAAAAATATTATCGCTTTTAAAAAGCTGGCATTTTTAATGTAAAGTGGAGATTGTTTTAAAGGATCACAAAGTCTGATGAATGAACTCTTAAAAATTGTATCCAGGTTTGTTTTAAAGAAAACATGTAATTGACCAAGATTTAGGCTGTGATTGAGGAGTCTTAGCAACTTGTATACCTAAAATAGATGGAAAACAAATGAGAGGACATCAAACACATTCTCACCACAGGGTTAACTAAGATCAATCATATATATCATACCAAACCAAAAGATAATGGAATCTTTTATTGTCTGCAGACATATATCAGGGTGCAGTATGACGCTTGATCCTGGGGCTATTAGTAAGTTGAAGTTTGGCTCCTGAAATGGGCTCCAGATCAGCCAATCTGTAATTATTCATTTAACATGTCAAATCATTGACTCAACTAAACAAAGGCTTGATTGATAAGTACTGTTACTAAGACTAGTGCCAAAGGTATGCTTAGTTCAAGGTGCACCAAGTCAAGACCGAGTCTCTCCTCACAGGATTTGAAACACCGGGCGAGCCCGCCCCTGCTTAGTGAGCTGGTCTCCAATACCTTTCAGAGATGGATTAACTTTTCCAAGAATCCATTTTCAATTGCAGCCTGCTGGGAGACCAAAGGAAGTAGAAAAATCTATCCCTTCCTCTCAGATTGATTAAAATCTAAGTAAGAGACAGAAGTGATAACAGTAAAATCTGTTATCCCTCATGGTTGGTAAGGAGTTCTAGACAATCAAATATTGTGATCAAGAGTCCATGTATGTTTAAAGAATTAGAATGAAAATACAGTCTTAACTCCATGTGTCATAATATAAATTACAGTAATATATTTGTAATGATCCAAAAAGCACTTCAGTATTCTACAGTCTCAAAGTCACCATCACAGCCAATTGTCATATTTACTAACCAGCTCAGCCATAGTGGAAACTGAACCCATATAAAAATGGAGCAGACTCCATGGAGACACAGCTCCAGGGAGTTCCTCCCCCTGGATCTTCCCTAATCTACCCACAAAGAGCAGCTCCTTTGTTTGCCAGTCCCCAGTCATGATTCCCTGTTCCCTGTATGTGATCTGTTTTCTGTACCTCTGTGCCCTGTGACCCCACAGTGGAATCTGTTGTTCGGAACTTCCCAGTATTTTGCTAGTTTCATTCTGTTCCAGATGCTGTCTTAGGTTCTCCCTTTGTTCTATGCTGAAAACCTCCATCCAGTCTTTTTTCAATTCCTTGCTATCCCTGAGAAATGGAGATAGTTAGCCTAAAAGGAGATTTCATATATTGATATTACGCTGCCATGTCCATGCCTTAGCAGACTCCATTGCAAAAGACAGACTCATAAACGTGGGAAGGAGCTAGAGGGTAATGGGTAACCCAGGCTGATGGAACCAGCTTGTCCCACTGCCAGGGCCTCATACCTGAATGTAGATGGAAGCTTGAGACTTGTACTTGGAAAGTACACAGGGTGCAAAATTACAATAATCAGCATCATTGGTAAGAAAGATTTACGGCATATACCAAATATGGCTGTAATATGGGGGTGACATTCCTTATCACCATACTTAGAAGGTAAATGGCTCATCTGGAATTTTAGGGTAAATGCATAGAAGAACACTTAGGGTAATGTTCTCCCATTAAATAACCATCTCCAAATGTTCTGTAATTTATTTTTTTAAAGAAATGGCTGAAATATTAGAAAATATTTGGGATTAATTCGTTTGGAGGAAATGTTAATATACACTGTTTCAGAATGAATTCAAGATGGCTAAGCTACTTGTCATTTTATTATTGTATTTCTCAAATTATCAACAGTAGTCTATATCCTGGTACTGTTCTTTGGGGCCTCCATCATTCATGAGATATTTTCGTGTAAAATGTTATGAGAAAATCAAATAAATTGCAGGCAATTATTTTATCATCATGGAAAAATTGAGAATTTTTTTCCATGTGAAAATCACATTTATGTATTAAAACAGCACTCTGCCTATCTACTGAGGAGAGAGAGAGAATTCAAATCAATAAGACACTTAGATTCCAGTAGAAAATGTCACAAAGAACATGAACAAATCACAGTAGGGAGCATGCAAAAGACTAAAAAAATAGTTCTTTAAAAAATATCCTTCCACAGTAATAATAAAACTGTCAACTAAAACTTAGTATCATTTCCTTCTTATAAAAGCAGCAAGCACTTTTTTAAAAAAAGATAATTCTTCATGGAAGGACTTGGAAGATAAGAACTGCTAGAAGTGTAAGTTGATAAACTGTTACTGGAAAGCAAGTATGCAGTTTTAATTAAGAGCATTAAAATGATTATTAACCTATTTACTGAAGTATAGTTGATGTACAATATTATGTAAGTTACAGGTGTACAATTTAGTGATTCACAGTTTTTAAAGGTTATACTCCATTTATAGTTATTATAAAATATTGGCCATAATCCCTGTGCTGTACAATACATCCTTGTTGCTTGTTTATTTTATGTATAATACTTTGTACCTCTTAATCCCCTACCCATATTTTGCCCCTTCCCCCTTTCATCTCCTGACTGGTAACCAGTAGTTCGTTTTCTGTATCTGTGAGTCTGTTTCCTTTTTTGTTATATTCACTAGTTTGTTGTATTTTTTAGATTCCACATATAAGTGATATCGTACAGTATTTGTCTTTGACTTATTTCACTTAGCATAATATCCTGCAAGTCCATCCATGTTGTTGCAAAATAGCAAAATTTCATTTTTTATGGCTGAGTAGTATTCCATTGTGTATATGTGTGTGTGTGTGTGTGTTTGTGTGTGTGTGTGTGTGTGTGTATACACATACATACATACCGCATCTTCTTTATTCATTCATCTGTTGATGGACACTTAGGTTGCTTCATATCTTGGCAGTTGTAAATAATTCTGCTATGAACATTGGTATGCATGTATCTTTTTGAATTGGGTATATACCCAGGAGGAGAATTGCTGGGTTATATGGTACTTCTATTTTTAGTTTTCTGAGAAAACTCCATACTGTTTTCCATGGTGGCTGCATCAATTTACATTCATATCAATAGTGTACAAGGGTTTCCTCACCAACATTTATTTGTCTTATATTTATTTATTTTTATTTTTATTTTTTTCTTAGTCATCCATTTTATACACATCAGTGTATACATGTCAATCCCAATCTCCCAATTCATCACACCACCATCCCCACCCCCCGCTGCTTTCCCCCCTTGGTGTCCATACGTTTGTTCTCTACATCTGTGTCTCAGTTTCTGCTCTGCAAACCGGTTCGTCTGTATCATTTTCTAGGTTCCACATATATGCGTTAATATACGATATTTGTTTTTCTCTTTTTGACTTACTTCACTCTGTGTGACAGTCTCTAGCTGCATCCACGTCTCTACAAATGACCCAATTTCATTCCTTTTTATGTCTGAGTAATATTCCATTGTGTATATGTACCACATCTTCTTTATCCATTCGTCTGTCGATGGGCATTTAGGTTGCTTCCATGACCTGGCTATTGTAAATAGTGCTGCAATGAACATTGGGGTGCATGTGTCTTTTTGAATTATGGTTTTCTCTGGGTATATGCTCAGTAGTGGGATTGTTGGGTCATATGGTAATGCTATTTTTAGTTTTTTAAGGCACCTCCATACTGTTCTCCATAGTGGCTGTAACAATATACATTCCCACCAACAGAGCAAGAGGGTTCCCTTTTCTCCACACCCTCTCCAGCATTTGTTGTTTGTAGATTTTCTAATGATGCCCATTCTAACTGGTGTGAGGTGATACCTCATTGTAGTTTTGATTTGCATTTCTCTAATAATTAGTGATGTTGAACAACTTTTCATGTGCCTCTTGGCCATCTGTATGTCTTCTTTGGAGAAATGTCTATTTAGGTCTTCTGCCCATATTTGGATTGGGTTGTTTCTTTAATATTGAGCTGCATGAGCTGTTTATATATTTTGGAGATTAATCCTTTGTCCGATGATTCATTTGCAAATATTTTCTCCCATTCTGAGGGTTGTCTTTTCATCTTGTTTATGGTTTCCTTTGCTGTGTAAAAGCTTTTAAGTTTCATTAGGTCCCATTTGTTTATTTTTGTTTTTATTTCCATTACTCTAGGAGGTGGATCAAAAAATATCTTGCTGTGATTTATGTCAAAGGGTGTTCTTCCTATGTTTTCCTCTAAGAGTTTTATAGTGCCTGGTCTTACATTTAGGTCTCGAATCCATTTTGAGTTTATTTTTGTGTATGGTGTTAGGGAGTGTTCTAATTTCATTCTTTTACATGTAGCTGTCCAGTTTTCCCAGCACCACGTATTGAAGAGACTGTCTTTTCTCTATTGTATATCCTTGTCTCCTTTGTCATAGATTAGTTGACCATAGGTGCGTGGGTTTATCTCTGGGCTTTCTATCTTGTTCCATTGATCTATATTTCTGTTTTTGTGCCAGTAGCATATTGCCTTGATTACTGTAGCTTTGTAGTATAGTCTGAAGTCAGGGAGCCTGATTCCTCCAGCTCTGTTTTTTTCCCCTCAAGACTGATTTGGCTATTTGGGGTCTTCTGTGTCTCCATACAAATTTTAAGATTTTTTGTTCTAGTTCTGTAAAAAATGCCATTGGTAATTTGATAGGGATTGCACTGAATCTGTAGATTGCTTTGGGTAGTATAGTCATTTTTACAATATTGGTTCTTCCAATCCAAGAACATGGTATACCTCTTCATCTGTTGGTATCATCTTTAATTTCTTTCATCAGTGTCTTATAGTTTTCTGCATACAGGTCTTTTGTCTCCCTAGGTAGGTTTATTCCTAGGTATTTTATTCTTTTTGTTGCAATGGTAAATGGGAGTGTTTTCTTATTTTCTCTTTCAGATTGTTCATCATTAGTGTATAGGAATGCAAGAGAATTCTGTGCATTAATTTTGTATCCTGCAACTTTACCAAATTCATTGATTAGCTCTAGTAGTTTTTGGGTGGCATCTTTAGGATTCTCTGTGTATAGTATCATGTCATCTGCAAATAGTGACAGTTTTACTTCTTTTCCAATTTGTATTTCTTTTATTTCTTTTTCTTCTCTGATTGCCGTGGCTAGGACTTCCAAAACTATGTTGAATAGCAGTGGTGAGAGTGGATATCCTTGTCTTGTTCCTGATCTTAGAGGAAACGGTTTCAGTTTTTCACCATTGAGAATGATGTTTGCTGTGGGTTTGTTGTATATGGCCTTTATTATGTTGAAGTAGGTTCCGTCTATGCCCACTTTCTGGGGAGTTTTTATCATAAATGGGTGTTGAATTTTGTCAAAAGCTTTTTCTGCATCTATTGAGATGATCATATGGTTTTTATTCTTCAGTTTGTTAATATGGTGTATCACATTGATTGATTTGTGTATATTGAAGAATCCTTGCATCCCTGGGATAAATCCCACTTGATCATGGTGTATGATCCTTTTAATGTGTTGTTGGATTCTGTTTGCTAGTATTTTGTTGAGGATTTTTGCATCTATATTCATCAGTGATATTGGTCTGTAATTTTCTTTTTTTGTAGTATCTTTGTCTGGTTTTGGTATCTGGGTGATGGTGGCCTCATAGAACGAGTTTGGGAGTTTTCCTTCCTCTGCAATTTTTCGGAAGAGTCTGAGAAGGATGGGTGTTAGCTCTTCTCTAAATGTTTGATGGAATTCACCTGTGAAGCCATCTGGTCCTGGACTTTTGTTTGTTGGAAGATTTTTAATCACAGTTCAGTTTCATTACTTGTGATTGGTCTGTTCACATTTTCTATTTCTTCCTGGTTCAGTCTTGGAAGGTTATACCTTTGTAAGAATTTGTCCATTTCTTACAGGTTGTCCATTTTATTGGCATAGAGTTGATTGTAGTAGTCTCTTAGGATGCTTTGTATTTCTGCCGTGTCTGTTGTAACGTCTGTTTCATTTCTAATTTTATTGATTTGAGTCCTCTCCCTCTTTTTCTTGATGAGTCTGGCTAATAGTTTATCAATTTTATCTGCTCAAAGAACCAGCTTTTAGTTTTATTGATCTTTGCTATTGTTTTCTTTGTTTCTATTTCATTTATTTCTGCTCTGATCTTTATGATTTCTTTCTGCTAACTTTGGGTTTTGTTTGTTCTTCTTTCTGTAGTTCCTTTAGGTGTAACGTTAGATTGTTTACTTGAGATTTTTCCTGTTTCTTGAAGTAGACTTGTATAGCTATAAACTTCCCTCTTAGAACTGCTTTTGCTGCATCCCATGGGTTTTGGATCATCGTGTTTTCATTGTCATTTGTCTCTAGGTATTTTTTGATTTCCTCTTTGATTTCTTCAGTGATCTCTTGGTTATTTAGTAATGTATTGTTTAGCCTCGATGTGTTTGTGTTTTTTACTTTTTTTCCTTGTAATTGATTTCTAATCTCATAGTGTTGTGGTCAGAAAAGATGCTTGATATGATTTCAGTTTTCTTAAATTTACTGAGGCTTGATTTGTGACCTGAGATGTGATCTATCCTGGAGAATGTTCCATGCGCACTTGAGAAGAAAGTGTAATCTGCTGTTTTTGGATGGAATGTCCTGTAAATATCAATTAAATCTATCTGGTCTATTGTGTTATTTAAAGCTTCTGTTTCCTTATTAATTTTCTGTTTGGATGATCTGTCCATTGGTGTAAGTGAGGTGCTAAAGTCCCCCCACTGTTATTTTGTTACTGTTGATTTCCTCTTTTAGAGCTGTTAGCAGTTGCCTTATGTACTAAGGCGCTCCTATGTTGGGTGCATATGTATTTATAATTGTTATATCTTCTTCTTGGATTGATCCCTTGATTATTACATAATGTCCTTCCTTTTCTCTTGTAACATTCGTTATTTTAAAGTCTATTTTACCTGATATGAGTATTGCTACTCCAGCTTTCTTTTGATTTCCATTTGCATGGAATATCTTTTTCCATCCCCTCACTTTCAGTCTGTATGTGTCCCTAGGTCTGAAGTGAATCTCTTGTAGACAGCGTATATACAGGTCTTGTTTTTGTATCCATTCAGCAAGCCTGGGTCTTTTGGTTGGAGCATTTAATCCATTCACGTTTAAGGTAATTATCGATATGTATGTTCCTGTTACCATTTTCTTAATTGTTTTGGGTTTGTTTTTGTAGGTCCTTTTCTTCTCTTGTGTTTCCCACTTAGAGAATTTCCTTTAGCATTTATTGTAGAGCTGGTTTGGTGGTGCTGAATCCTCTTAGCTTTTGCTTGTCTATAAAGCTTTTGATTTCTCCATCGAATATGAATGAGATCCTTGCTGGGTAGAGTAATCTTGGTTGTAGCTTCTTTCCTTTCCTCACTTTAAATATATCATGCTGCTCCCTTCTGTCTTGTAGAGTTTCTGCTGAGAAATCAGCTGTTAACCTTATGGGGATTCCCTTGTATGTTATTTGTCATTTTTCCCTTGCTGCTTTCTTTGTCTTTAATTTTTTCCAATTCGATTACTGTGTGTCTATGCATGTTTCTCCTTGGGTTTATCCTGTATGGGACTCTCTGCGCTTCCTGGACTTGGGTGGCTATTTCCTTTCCCATGTTAGGGAAGTTTTCGACTATAATCTCTTCAAATATTTTCTTAGGTCCTTTCTCTCTCTCTTCTCCCTCTGGGACCCCTATAATGCGAATGTTGTTGCGTTTAATGTTGTCCCAGAGGTCTCTTAGGCTGTCTTCATTTCTTTTCATTCTTTTTTCTTTATTCTGTTCCACAGCAGTGAATTCCACCATTCCGTCTTCCAGGTCACTTATCTGTTCTTCTGCCTCAATATTCTGCTATTGATTCCTTCTAGTGTATTTTTCGTTTCAGTTATTGTATAGTTCATCTCTGTTTGTTTGTTCCTTAATTCTTCTAGATCTTTATTAATCATTTCTTGCATCTTCTCGATCTTTGCTTCCATTGTTTTTCCAAGGTCCTGGATCATCTTCACTGTGATTATACTGAATTCTTTTTCTAGAAGATTGCCTATCTCCATTTCATTTAGTTGTTTTTCTGGAGTTCTATCTTGTTCCTTCATCTGGTACATAGCCCTCTGCCTTTTCATCTTGTCTATCTTTCTGTGAATGTGGTTTATGTTCCACAGGCTGCGGGATTTTAGTTCTTCTTGCTTAAGCTCTATTTGTCTTATTTTTGATGATAGCCATTCTAACAGGTGTAAGATGATATCTCATTGTGGTTTTGATTTGCATTTCCCTGATGATTAGCAATATTGAACATCTTTTCATGTGACTGTTGGCCATCTGCCTGTCTTCTTTGGAAAAATGTTTATTCAGGTCTTTTGCACATTTTTAATTGGGTTTTTAAAAAATTTTTATTGGACTATAGTTGAT
The DNA here is from genome assembly GCF_028023285.1 of Balaenoptera ricei. Taxonomy (NCBI): domain Eukaryota; kingdom Metazoa; phylum Chordata; class Mammalia; order Artiodactyla; family Balaenopteridae; genus Balaenoptera; species Balaenoptera ricei. The sequence goes on from NC_082640.1 coordinate 105,681,793, forward strand.
TTACAATGTTTTGTTACTTTATGCTGTACAGAAAAGTACAAATGAACTTATTTCCAAAAGAGAAATAGAGTTAAAGGTGTGGAGAACAATCTCATGGTTACCGAGGAGGAAGGGGGGAGGGATAAATGGGAGATTGGGATCGACATACACATACTGCTATATATAAAATAGATAACTAATAAGTACCTACTGTATAGCACAGGGAACTATACTCAATACTCCGTAATGACCTATATGGGCAAAGAATCTAAAAAAAGAGTGGATATATGTATATGTTTAACAGGTTGTCTTTTTTTGATGTTGAGTTGTATGAGCTGTTTATATATCTTGGTATTAACCCATCATTGGTCATGTATTTTGCAAATATTTTCTCCTATTCTGTACATTGTCTTTTCATTTTGTCAGTGGTTTCCTTTGCTGTGCAAAAGCTTTTAAGTCTAACTAGGTCCCATTTGTCTATTTTTGCTTTTATTTCCTTTCCTTTAGAAGACAGATCCAAAAAAATATCACTATGATTTATGTGAAGTAGTGTTCTGCTTTTGTTTTCCTCTAGGAGTTTTGTGGTTTCAGGTCTTACATTTAATGCATTTTGAGTTTATTTTTGTATATGGAGCTAGAGAATATTTTAATTTCATTCTTTTACATGAGGCTGTCCAGTTTTCCCAGCACCATTTATGGAAGATTGTCTTTTCTCCAGTGTATATTCTTGCCTCCTTTGTCATAGAATAATTGACCATAGGTGCATAGGTTTATTTCTGGGCTCTCTATTCTGTTCCACTGATCTATGTGTCTGTTTTTTGTGCCAGTAACATGCTGTTTTGTTTACTGTAGCTTTGTAGTATAGCCTGAAGTCAGGGAGCATGATTCCTCCAGCTCTGTTCTTTCTCAAAATTATTTTGGCTATTCAGAGTCTTTTGTGTTTCTACATAAATTTTAGGATTATTTGTTCTGGTTCTGTGAAAAATGCCATTGGTATTTTGATAGGGATTGCACTGAATCTGTAGATTGCCTTGGGTAGTATGATCATTTTAATAATACTAATTCTTCCAATTCAAGAACAGGTATATCTTTCCATCTGTGTGTGTTGTCTCCAGTTTCTTTCGTCAGTGTCTTAATAGCTTTCTGAGTACAGGTCTTTCACCTCCTTAGGTAGGTTTATTCCTGGGTGTTTTATTCTTTTTGATGTAATGGTAAATGGGATTGTTTCCTTAATTTCTGTCTCTGATAATTTGTTGTTGGTGTATAGAAATGCAACAGATTTCTGTATATTAATTTTATATCCTGCAACTTGACTGAATTCATTGATGAGCTCTAATAATTTTCTGGTATGAAATGATTATTAACTTTTGGTGCAGTAGATCTATTTATCAGACTCTTTGATGATGAAATAGAGAATCTGTGCTGAGGAAATAATCAGACAAAAATTTTCTTTTTCTGCATTGTACATAAGAGGAAAAAACTGGCCTAAATGCTCAGCAATAGGAAAATAAATAAATAATGATTATATAAAAGGAAATGTTATTCAGTCATTTACACGGTTCTTAAAAAGTCAGAGACATGAAGAAATGTTCATAATCTAATATTTGTCAAAAAATATATTGAATTAAAAAGTATTATAATAAATCATTATTAATATACAGTATATATAACATACATTATCTATTTATTATATTATTAACATATATGAATTATATTATCATGTAATATCTTAATTACAAACTATATATGTATATACAGATGTATATGTTTGTGTATGTGTTTATATCTTTGGGAAAATATACCAGAACAACATTCTCAATTCTTACTTTTAATGTATATTAGTTATCAGTACAGTGAAAGAATACATGCTATATATGAAAGACATTTAATTTAAATAAAATAATGGCATCTTGATATAATGCATGTTTTGTATCCCTGTAGCATGTTTTTGTCAATTTTTTTAAAGTCAGTACTCAGTTACCTTACACTTTCTCTGGGTTCAGTGTGAGATAAGCTATATTTGCCACCATGTGGGAAATGTCAGGAGAGCAAAGGAAAAGTGAATAGAAAAACAAGCACTGGAGTGTTAGTTTGTTATACTATGCTAGTAAATGGTAGTCTCATATTGTCATTTATCCCCAACATTGCCAGACTTATGAGGATTGGAAAGAATTATTTCTTTGTCAGTAAAATGAGAGTTGAAAATTTTGCTGTGTAAATTAAGTCAAAAAATTAAATGGGAGTTGTATGTAAAGTCAGGCCATATGCATATAAATATGTAAAGAGAATAAGGTAAAGAATGAGAGAAAATATGTGTACATTGCTTGGAACAAACCAAGTATCAAAATCCCAGTAACTATTTTTCCCAGAAGCCAGATAGTTTAATACTTTCGAGGTTGTATGGTCTGGGCTTTAATCCCAGCTCTGTGACTCGACAGCTGTGTTGTTTGCAGCAAAATGTTTTATATTTTTTAAGCCTTTTTTTTTAACTATATAATTGCATTTATTTAAAATTTAAAATACGCCAACCTAGGAATGTGTACTTTATACATTTGGTAAATGTATAAAGATAGAAAGAGAAGCAAAGAAGTTTTATCATAAAATCATGTTAGTGTTAACCTCTAAGGGAAGAGAAAGAGGTGTGAGTAAGAAAAGATATGATGGGTTCTGGAAGAGCAGAAACCTATTTCTTGAAATGGTTTGTGGTTGTATAGCTGTTCCACTTTATAATTCGAAGATTTTTTCTTTGTCTTGGTTTTTAATTGTTTGATTATGATGTATCTCGGGTGGATTTCTTTAAGTTTATCCAGTTTGAGATTTGCTGAGCTTCTTGAATCTGTAAGTCTATATATTTCACCAATTTTTGAAAGTTTTCAGTCATTATATTTTAAAATACTTTTTTGAACGACATTCTTTATCCTCTTTTTCTGAAACTCAGATAACATGAATGTTAGACATGTTGGTATTGTCCCACAAGTTTCTGAGACTCTATACTTTTTTCTGTATTGGAGTATAGTTGATTTACAATATTATATTAGTTTCAGGTATACAAAATAGTGACTGAGTATTTTCATAAGCTATACTCCATTTAAATTTATTACAAATTAATAGCTATAATTCCCTGTGCTGTACAGTATATCTTTGTTGCTTATCTATATTATATATAGTAGTTTGTATCTCTTAATCTCATACCCTTATCTTGCCTCCACCCCCACCACGGGTATGTACTAGTTTGTTTTCTGTATCTGTGAATCTGTTTCTGTTTTATTAGACACATTTGGTTTTTTTATTTTTTAGATTCTACACGAAAATGATATCACACAGTATTTTTCATTCTCTTTCTGGCTTATTTCGTTAAGTATAATTCTCTCTAGGTCTATCTACGTTATTGCAAATGGCAGAATTTCATTCTTTTTTATGTCAGAGTAGTATTTCATTGTGTTTGTGTGTATATGTATGTGTGTGTATACACATACATACCATATCTTCTTTATCCATTCATCTGTGGATGGACATGTAAGTTGCTTCCAGCATGGGGGTGCATGTTTCTTTTCGAATTAGTGTTTTCACTTTTTTGAATATATACCCAGGAGAGGAATTGCTGGATTATATGGTAGTTTTTTTTGTCTTTTGAGGAACCTCCATACTATTTTACATGGTAGCTGAACCAATTTGCATTCCCACCAGCAGTGTACAAGTGTTCTCTTTTCTCGACATCCTCACCAACACTTGTTTTTCAGAGACATTTTTTTGATAGCCATTCTGTCAGGTGTAAAGTGATATCTCATTTTGACTTGCATTTCTCTAATAATTAGAGATGATGAGCATATTTTCATGTGCTTGTTAGCCATCAGTATGTCTTCTTTGGAAAAATGTTTATTCAGGTCTTCTGCCCAGTTTTTAATCAGGTTGTTTGTTTTTTTGATATTGAGTTGTATGAGCTGTTTATATATTTTGGATATTAACCCCTTTTTGGTGATATATTTTGCAAATATTTTCTGCCATTCAGGGTTGTCTTTTCATTCTGTCAGTGGTTTCCTTAGCTGTGCAAAAGACTTTATATTTAATTAGGTCCCATTTGTTTATTTTTGCTTTTATTTCTTCCACTTTAAGAGACATACCCAAAACAATAGTGCTGTGATTTATGTCAAAGTGTGTTCTGCCTATGTTCTCTTTTAGGAGTTTTATGGATTCAGATCTTACATTCAGGTCTTTAATCCATTTCGGGTTTATTTTAGTATATGACATGGCAAAATGTTCTAATTTCATTGTTTTACATGTAGCTGTCCAGTTTTCCCAGCACCACTTGTTGAAGAGATGGTATTTTCTCCATTGTATATTCTTGCCTTTTTTGTCATAGATTAATTTACCGTAAGTGTGTGGGTTTATTTCTGGGCTCTCTATTCTGTTCCTTTGATCTATGTGTCTGTTTTTTGTGCCAGTAACATGCTGTTTTGATTACTGTAGCTTTGTAGTATAGTTGGTAGTCAAGGAGCATAATATCTTCAGGTTTGTTCTTTTTGCTTAACATTGCTTTGGCAATTTAGGGTCTTTTGTGGTTCCATATGAATTTTTGGATTATTTGCTCTAGTTGTGTGAAAAATGTCATTGGTATTTTGACAGGGATTGCATTAAATTGGTAGATTACTTTGGGTAGTATGGACATTTTCACAATATGAATTCTTCTGATCAGAGAGCAGGGGATATCTTTCTATTTTTTGTATCATCTTCAATTTCCTTCATCAAAGTTTTATAGTTTTCAGCATGTAGGTTTTCCACTGCCTTGGTTGAGTTTATTCTTAGGTATTTTATTCCTTTTGGTGCAATTTCAAATGGGATTGTTTTCTTGCTTTCTCTTTCTGATAGTTCATTATTAGTGTATAGAAAAGCAACAGATTCCTCTATTTAATCCTGTATCATGCAACTTCACTGAATTTATTTATTAGTTTTAGAAGTTTTTTGGCAGAGACTTTAGGATTTTCTATGTATAGTATCATGTTGTCTGCAAATAGTTACAGATTTACTTCTTCCCTTCCCATTTGGATGCCTTTTATTTCTTTTTCATGGCTGGTTGCTGTGGCTAGGACTTCCAATACTATGTATAAAAGAAGTGGCCAGAATGGGCATCCTTGTCTTTTTCCTGAATTTAGAGGAAAGGCTTTTAGCTTTTCGCCATCGAGTGTGAAGTTTGTCATAGATGGCCTTTATTATGTTGAGATATGTTCCCTACATACCCACTTTGATGAGAATTTTTATTATGAATGGATGTTGAAAAAGCTTTTATTGTATCTATTGAAATGATCATGTGATTTTTATCCTTCCTTTTGTTAATGTGGCATATAACATTGATTGATTTGAGAATATTGAACTATACTTGTATCCCTGGAATAAATACCTCTTTATCATGGTGTCTGATCCTTTTTATATAGTGTTGGATTCTGTTTGCTAATATTTTGCTGCTTATTTTTGCATCTATATTTATCAAACTTATTGACCTGTAATTTTCTTTTTTTTGTAGTGTCTTTGTCCGGTTTTGTTGTCAGGGTAATGATGGCTTCATAGAATGCCTTGGGAGTGTTCTGTTTTCTTCAGTTTTTTGGAGTACTTTGAGGAGAATAGATAGTAGCTCTTCTTTATATGTTTGGTAGAATTTGTCTGTGAAGCCATCAGTCATGGACTTTTGTTTGCTGGGAGTTTTTTAAATTACAAATTGAATTTCACTACTTGTGATCAGTCTGTCAAACTGTCTGTTTCTTCCTGATTTGATTGGCAGATTGTATGTTTCTAGAAATTGTCCATTTCTTCTACATTGTCCAATTTGTTGGCATGTAACTGTTTGTATCATTCTCCTATGATTTTTTTGTGTCTCTGTGGTATTGATTGTTACTTCTCCTCTTTCATTTCTTATTTTATTTGGTCCTCTCTCTTCCTGTTGAGCCTGGGTAAGGATTTATCAATTTTGTTTATCCTTTCAAAAAACAAGCATTTGGATTCATTGATTTTACTATTACTTTTTTGGTGTTTATTTCTTTCCTCTCTGATCTTTATTATTTCCTTCCTTCTGTTTACTTTGGACTTTTTATTATTGTTGTTGTTGTTCTTCTTCTTTTTCTAATTCCTTTAGATGGTTGTTTAGGTTAGGTTGTTTGATATTTTTCTTGTTTCTTGAGATAGGCCTGTATCACTGTATATTTCCCTCTTAGAACTGCTTTTGCTACATCCCATAGATTTAGGAATGTTGTGTTTCCATTTTTATTTGTTTCAAGGTATCTTCTGATTTCTTCTTTGATTTCTTCATTGACCTATTGGTTTTTTAGTAGTATGTTGTTTAGTCTCCATGTTTTGCCCTTTTCCCATTTGTCTTTCTGTAATTGATTTCTAGTTTCATACTGTTGTGGTTGGAAAAAATGATTGATATAATTTCTAATCTCTTAAATTGTTGAGACTTGTTTTGTGACCCCACATGTGATCTATGCTAAGAACTTTCCATGTGCACTTGAAAAGAATGTATGTTCTGCTCTTTCTGGATTGTTGTCCTATAGATATCTATGAAGTCTAACTGGTGTATTGTTTCATTTAAGACCACTGTTTCCTTATTAATTTTCTGTCTGAATGATCTTCCTATTGATGTAAGTGGGGTGTTATTGATGTATTGATGTATTGGGTGCATATATGTTTTAAGTGTAATATCCTCTTTCTATACTGATCCCTTCTTTGTCTCTGTTGTATGTTATAGCCTTTGTTTTAAAGTCTGTTTTGTCTGATATGAGTATTGCTACTCCTGTTTTCCTGTTGTTTCCATTTGCATGAAATATCTTTTTCCATCCCTTTGCTTTCAGTCTCTGTGTGTCTTTAGCTCTGAAGTGAGCCTCTTGTAGGCAGCATACAGATGGATCTTGTTTTTTAATCCATATTTCCCTGAAATAACTTTTCTAAATCAATCCCAAGCCAGTCTCCTTTGTCCTTTTTTTTTTTTAAAGCAATTATCTCCTTAAAGCTCCTCCTCTCTGATCTGCAGTGCCCCCTTTATTCCACGTTTTCCTTTTTTCTCAGTCTTTGGAACAATGGGCACTGTTGTGGGTGCTTCGGCCAAGAATGCTATTATGGCCACATGTCTGGACTCCTTCTGGGCACTATGAAATATCCTATATATGTCTTAAAGTTTTTCTAACATTAGTGAATGAGGTTATTAGAATAAAAAATTTATATCAAATGTTATGGTGGGTATGTATTTTCTCAATTAAATGATGTTAAACATGTAGGTACTATCATGGAAAAAAAAGGGCCAGCCAAATCTTTTGACAAATAGAAGAGATCTTTACATTGAAAAATTGGGGCCACTGCTTTAAAAATCACCACAAGCACCTTTTACCCACTGTAGAATGAATCATTCTCTTCTGCACCAGCGTAGAAACAGCTTCACACTAGAATTCAGATTTATCATTAATTATAGCACTGTAGGATGTGTGGATAAAGGAATGAACTTCAGAACTCTGTGATTTCTCATGAGAGAGAATCACATGTGTTAGGTCCCAGGGATTACCAAAGTGAATGCATGCTGACAACTCATGATTTTGAACATTTTTTTAATTGATTGATGAAAGAGACAATAGTATTACTACCTATTGGACCACTTTTTATTTAGCTTTGGGAATTTGGGGCTAGCTGCTTAATTTCTTTCAGCCTCAGTTTCCTAACCTGTCATCTGAGCTAGTCTTATTGAGTGTGAAGAGGACTAAGTGAGATTACGTATGTTAAAGTCCCTTCCGAGGGCTCTATACACAGTAGATATAATAAACGTAACTCCCCTGTCCCTTTGTTTCCTGTATTAATTGCAATCATGAGTTGGTGACTGCACCACTGAAGTAATTCCAGGAGAAATGCTAACTTCTCCATTCCAAAAGTTGAGAGTTATCACTTGGCCAATTTGAGTTCTTGGACAGGCAGTTTACCTGAAAGGAGTGTGTTTTCTTACTGGGTCTTACGAGAATGTCCAGAAACAAATTAAAGTCCGTGTTGGCTCATTAACAAGAAAGATCTGACTTTATCTAAACACGTCCTTAACAGTTCTAGTAATTGAAAATGGATCACTTTTTTTGTTTGATGAATAAACATACATATTTGAAACTACACAAGCATCTCAGTTTCAGAGACAAAATAATTGCCTAAATGTGAGGCCAATGGGAAGATGGGGTGGGGTGGAGGCATTTTCTAATTTGAATCCATCAAACTCCAGGACAGGTTATATACTTAACAGCCTTCTTTTCAGTGAGACAAAACTGGTCTGTTTATTTGGTTTATTTAAGTAATTAGTTGTAAAATTAGGTTGGGATTTTTTAAGCCTATGGTAGTTATTCTTTATGGGTCTGGGCCATGAACAAAAATATTTATTTAAGTTTTTTATTGGAGAATTGCTTTCTTCAGGTGAGCTCTGGCAAACACCATTAAAATGTATAAATCTAGAATGCTAGGAAGTATAGAAAAGGGGAGGAAATTACCTCAGTTTGGCAGGAGGCACAATGTTACGTTCTTTAATAAAATGCATCCTCTGTCCTGACTAGCCCGATGCAGCCCAGTTGAGCATTTCATTGTGTTCTGTCACTTAGCCCCGCCGGCCAGAGAAGGCAGCTGACACAGCATACCTGAGGTTACAAAGAGCCAATGTGTCCCCACTCCGGTTTTCACATTCCTCAGAGGGTTTGAGGGGAGAGCTGCTTTGTTATTTTTCTCAAGTCCTGTCACAAATGGTCTTTGACAGGCTCCCAGAAGGTCTGAGCAAGAACTGTTGGAGCTGGTTGGCGCCAGAAGTGCCACATGCCCATATGAGGGTGGGGGCAGGGTGGCAGAAAGCGATTCTGTCTGAAGGCACCCAGTGACTGTGGCAAAGAAAATCACTGGCTCTGGCAAAGAAAATCACTTTTCAGGGGACAAGCAAACGTCCAGGACTGGAATGGAAGGGAAGTGCTGAGAGGGAGGAGGACAGGGCTTGGAAGAGTACAGTGACAGGTCACAGAAGCCTCTTGACACCTCAGCTTCTAGCCAAGGGCTACAGTGGTTTCCACAACATTCCAGCCAATCAAGGGGCCAATTTTTGTAATGAGAGAACATTTTGCTAAGTGTGCTTCCATGCATTTCCTCTAAAATTCCAAAAGAGCTTTTTATCTAATAGGTACAATGATAAGTAAAGTCACACCTATTTCAGTATCACACTTGGTACATACAGCAGATCTTTCTTATCATTGACTCCAGTGATGATAATCATGCCCCTGTGCATTTACGCATATTATGACTAGTGCAATTGATGTAATTTTTGATTAAGAATTGAGTTGTTAAATAGTTTCTTAAACATATTCCTTAATTATTAGACTGTGTTTTTCATGCTTTCTTTTTTAATATAGAAGTAACCTTCGTATTTCTTGAACTCCCTGTTTCAATCCTAGAAGATTATTAAGAGAAACCAAATCTATACCAGCCTCTGATAAAGTGATTCAGGCAGCATATACTCACTGGATCTGTTCATATCAGCCTCCATACTTGCCAGTCTGTTCTCATCTCAGTGTCATTGGCACATGGCAAGAACATCTGAAGGTCACATGCACCCATCCAGGCTCCGGCACACTTCAGAGAAACACAGGCAGTTCTTTTCCTTACTAGTGAATGTGTGTTACTTCTATGAGTCTCTTCACAGAGGTAACAATCTCAAGAAAGTAAAATATGTACTTGTTTATTATTATTGAGGATTTCATGGTCATAAGAGATATATACAAAGAAGGAGTTGTCATAAGAAAGTCTCTAATGAGAGTCCCTGCAAATTTGACAAAAGGAAATGATATTTGACAGTGAAAGTGATTAATGGAGCAGTGAAACAGAGGCCAGAAAAATCCATTTCTTCTCTTTTCTCAGGAGAATTAGTAATGAGGCCAGTGACTTTCTCCAGTTCCTCAGTGAAATTTTACCCAACCATTGACTTCTCTCTTAGTCAAAACAAAATAGAACACAGCTATTCAAATTCTTGTTACAAATGCTCCATTAGGTCTTATGAGGGATCCAGAGAAGGATAATACACCACCCACCATGTAGCAGCAGAGTCATGAGAGCAGAACTAATGTATGAACAAACTGACCTCCTTTCACTCATTTTGAAAATCTGCTTTATAAAACTTAGTGAAATTTGATACGAGGTGAAGCCTGCAGAGATGATATCCCTGCATCCATCTGAATCCATATGAATGTATTATGGAAGAGATGGTAGTTGGAATGGGCCTTAAAATGTGGGTGGCATTTGAGAGTTAGAACTGATTAGGAGGGAATCATAGAAATGAGAACAGTATAAACAAAGAAGCTATGGTGGATAAAGCAGGAGTTTAGAATTGAGCTCTGCCTTCAAATCCTGGTTCTGTCACTTAGCATCTGTGCAAACTCTAGCAAGTCATCTGGCCACTTTGAGCCCTAGCCTGCAAAGAGGATAATAATGGGGTTGTTTATCTGAGGAAGTGAGATAACTTGTATGATGCTCATACTTGGACGTGACATATACCACACGTAGTCCCTCCTCGTAGCACTCATGTCAGGTATAGCGCCTTCCCACCTCTCTGACCTCATCTCCTACACTAAGCTCCTCTCCCTGTGATTCAGCCTTCCTCTTTCCCCTGTCCCTCAAGTCACCTTCTCATCCCACCTTGGGACATTTGCATTCTTTTCTGGCTGGGATAGTCTTCCCCACATCTTCCGGTTTCTTGCTTCCTTATTTCAAATAAGCTTCCGTTTAAACGTGAGCTCTTCAGAGAGGCCTTGACTGATGCTTTGTTGAAAACACCCCACAACCATCACCCCTATCACCGCTCTTTATCCCCTCTCCCACTTAAATTGTATTTATAGCACTTATTACTATCTGAAATTTCATCCTGTATTTGTTTTCTCATTGTCTGTCTTCTCTCCATAGAATACAGGTATTTGTCACTCTTGTTCAGCACTGTATCCCCAAGCCCCTAGAATAGTGTCTGATCTTGGGTACTGGGTAAGTATTTACTTAATATTATTATTATTAACGAATGAATAAAATAGAGTAATTGTAAAAGAATTTTGAAAAAAGCAATACAATATAAAATTTACCAAGCATTTGCTAAGTACTAAGTGGAGAGAGATTCTAAACCAATGTGAAAAATAGTTTGCCCTAGATGGGTAAAGAAAACAAAAGCGTAAGAAATCATCATATGCTGTTTCTGTCTTGTTTTCTGATTGGAAGTTAATTAGTGGAACATTCTAGACTGTAACTACTGGAGGAGTGCAGAGAAGGCATAAAACAGGCAGAGGAGACTGGGAAAGCTTCAGCAAGGAAAGGATGGGAAGGCACTGGATGAGGGTCCACAGGCTGACGATCAAGCTGTCTAGAGCACTGCTAGAGGTCGTCATGCCAGATCTCATTGAAGCCACACATGCCACATCTCTGCTGACTGCCTGGTGATGGCACATCCGTGGGTGAGAGGATGGGATGTGAGCCTTTCATGCCTTCTGTTTTCCTCATGTCTCCAGCTGGGATCTTTGGGAGTGTGTGTGTGTGTGTGTGTGTTTGTGTATGTGTGTGTGTGTTTCTTTTCCTTGGCTCCCAAGTCACATCAGTCCGCTCCTGGTACTTGGCAACCCAGCACGCTTCCTCCCACTAACGACAAGCCAGTCTGCAAAACAGAACAACATCTTTGAGATGGGGTGTTTATCTGGGCAGCGCACAGCCTCTGCAGCCCACGGGGGCCCCTCCTTCAAAGGCATTGCTGAATGGGGCTCACCTGATGAAAGCCCGAACTGTGTATGCTCGACTTGATTTACGGGTAACGGCCAGCTCATTAGGCGCACTGGCCTAAGGAAGCCAGTCGGCTGTGGGAACAAATGTTTGTGTAGCTCTGTGGTGCCCACAGGGCCGTTTGCAGCTTGGGGGCTGGAGCACAAAGCGGGCAGTTATAAGGGGCTCTGGAATCCATTCCTGGCTCAGGGAGCGCCAACTGCCCAGGAGATTGACATCTAGGGTGCAAAGGCTAAAAAAATTAGATTAATTTAGCTCAGCTGTACTCGCTGAAGGATTAGGTTGCAGCTGGTGCTGAAACGTTAGCGATCAGACCTCAGAAATCAAGGGGCAAGTCTCAAGTTGGAAGGAAGGGAGTAAGATGGATTGCCTCTCAGCACGCCTGCTCCCCAGGAAAAGGATAGCCTACAAAGGCAGCCCGGCATTACAGATAATCCCATGGAACACCAGTGGGAAAGTAAGTTGTGTGTTCCTTGGGATGTGGCGTTGGAAATTGGGAGTACTGTCTTCTAACCCTGGGAGAGTCACAGGGACAAACTGCTTTAAAAATAGTCTCAATTTGATCTCTTCCTCCAGAAAATAAAACTGAACAATAACAAATATTTTGAGGTAAACTGAAAAACAAGTAGAATCTCTGAGCTCTAGTATTTTGTTATAAAATATTATTTCCAATATCCCCGATTTTATAATGATTGTTTCAGTGGCCGTGACTCTTTGTCTTCCAAGTTCTTCTCCTTAGAAATTATCTTCACCTCTAAGTTTGCCTACAGAGGTTCTTCACCCTTGCAGTTGGTTCCTAGGTGGAAAGTCTAATAGACTTCAAATTCCACATTAAGTACAAGAAATAAAACATTTTTTCCCACCATAAACCCATTGCTCTGGGCTACTTTTTAAGGGAACAATTCTTGAGTATACTCTTTAGTAAATTATCAACTCTTTTCACCTGTTTTGGTAAGGTTCTTCTTAAAAGTTACCATTTATTGAATACCTGCTATGTGCCAGGCACTATGCAGATGCTTTATGTGAGAATGATCATCCCAATTAATACATGTTAAGAGTAAAAAATTATGCCACTTCCTTTCTCCAAAGGGTCCAGGTTTAGATGATAGATTTTGTGCTCACCCTATATATAATTCATTCAGAGATTAGAGTATGCCTGTGTCATTAACTCAGTGTTCAACCAGTGTTGAAAGAGTGACCCCTGTTAAGGTCCAGCTTATGTCATTGACCATGGAAAATGGAAGGAGCAAAATTTCGATGAATGCAGGCCCTCTCCTCACAATGTTTTCCATTCAGATCGTGAATGCTGTTTTGGGAATAGATTGAGGCTGACACAAAAGAGATCATGAGTTTTAAAAACAGAGAATGGTAAAAAGTGTACCTCAAAAAAAGGCAGGGTCTTTTGGGGAATGCCCTGTTGTGTAGTGGAATAAAGACTTACCTGGAAACTAGAAGACTAGATCCCAGTCCTAGCTCATTCATGGACTAGTCCTGTGATCCAAGGCAAATCACTTCTTCCTTAATGTTCCCCATTTGTAAAACATAGACATCAAATGAAATTACATACAGAAAATTTCACTGAAAATTATGAAGCCTTAAACCCATGAAAAAATTATTTCCCCTAGTTCTACATCTCAGAAAGATTGTGACATTTTCAAAATCACACATCTACTGAGTAGGGAAGGAGAGAACCAGCACTCATGTCTCCCAAGCACCAACTCAGTGTCTCCTCTGTCACACACGCCACATCCCTGCATAACTGGTAACAGTCCAGATCCTTAATGGAACTCGAAGTGAAATCAAGGAAGAGCCACAAACCACTGTCTAAGCGGAGCTACAAAATCAAACATTTACAGATGGCAAAATTTACATTCTTGGCTCAAGTTCAGTGGCAAGCAAAAGGGTGCACAACCAGAACTGCTTTGACATACAAGTTCATGGGATGATGGTCCCTGGATAATAGAAGGTACATTCTCTCTCAGAGAACAGGAATCTCATTTAAGTGGCCCTAAATTCAACCAGCACAGAAATATAAGAAGGAAGACTTCTGCCCAAAGGCCACCAGTGATAGCAAAAAAGAAGCCTTTATTAACCTTTAAGCAAGCTACACCAGTAGAGCTGTAGTGCAGAAACCAGAATTTAGAACAGGAATTGTAAACCCAAATGTCTGCAAGAATGGGAAATTGCATAAGGGAACTAAATAGGCTGTGGGTAAGAGACATCAAAGAGTGTTGAACTGTGGTGAATTAGAAAGAATATGCATGTCAGTACTCAGCTTTTGCTAATTGCAGTCATGTCAGGATGGATGACCAGTGTGTTTGATCTTACAATTTTTCAAGAAAATACAGAAATTGGGGTTTTTATGTGAATCCCCCAATTTTGTTAATGCTTACAATAAATTAAAACCCTTTTCAGGACAAACAAAACATGGGTCTCTGAGCATCATTTTGTGACCATTGCTCTCGAAGAAGGAGAGGAAATAGAGGAGCATTAGAATTAAAAGAGCAAGAAATACAGCATGGATTACCAAGGTTTGGAGTTGGGTGGGGAAGGAATGAGGATGGAAAGTTTCAGGAGGAGTAACATAGCCAAACCCAGGTTGATTTCCCACAGGCATCCATGTCCAACTGTGACAATGAAAAAGCTACCTTAATTTCAACTTTAATGACTCACTTTTGCAATTAAGAAATCTGGCTGGTGAGCCAAGCCAGTCAGAAAAGCCAAGAGTTGGCATTGGGTATGGCAGTAGGATAAAAAATATTGTTTTCTACTTCTCAACATGGCCATGCATGTTTCTGTTTAAGTAAATTTCACTGAATGAATGGAGGAAAATGGAGCCCACCAAAGACTGACTAACCTGTCACTGACCAAACTTAAATATTGCTATTGTTATTTGGTTAAATCACTTAAGAAACAAAACCAATATTCATTGCTCTAATTTTATGACCAATATGTTATGCTTTCATTGTTTGCAGCTGAGCCAAGTAGTATACTATAATTACGTTTTCTTTTTGCTAATTTTCTCCTCTGAAGTAATTAGCTGTTTAGTCTTTATGGCCCTATTACTAATTTATTCCCAAACTTCTGTTAGAACTTTATTTATTTATTTATTTATTATTTTTGCCTGTGTTGGGTCTTCGTTTCTGTGCGAGGGCTTTCTCTAGTTGCGGCAAGTGGGGGCCACTCCTCATCGCGGCGCACGGGCTCCAGACGTGCAGGCTCAGTAGTTGTGGCTCACGGGTCCAGTTGCTCTGCGGCATGTGTGATCTTTCCAGACCAGGGCTCGAACCCGTGTCCCCTGCATTGGCAGGCAGATTCTCAACCAGTGTGCCACCAGGGAAGCCCGCAGGGAAGACCCCAGGGAAGACCCCTGTTAGAACTTTAAAATTCTTCTTATATGGCATAGTGACTCTGGGTCTGCTGGGCAGCTGTTATCCTAGGAGTTCACTGGGGGAAATCAACCTGGGTTTGGCTATGCTACTCCTCCTGGAACTTTCCATCCTCACTCCTTCCCCACCCAACTCCAAACCTTGGAGATTGGGAGTTCCTTTTGCTTTTCGCCTACATTGGACCTCTTAGGTTGCATGTCTATCTTTTTTACCTTAACTCTTATAATAGTGGAGTAGAACTTCTTCCTGAGAAAAGGTATAGACAGGGTGGTCAGTATTTTAGATTTTTTATATTGGAAATGTATTCATTTTCTTATATTTGACTAACAGTTTGTCTAGGTATAGAAATCATTTCCCTTCAAGTTTTGAAGGTATTACTTTAGTTTCTTTTAGCTCCTGGTGCTGCTTTGAGAATTCTGTGCCATTCTGATACTGACCTATTTATTTGATGTGCTTTATTTCTCTGGATGCAAATACATATTATTTTTATGCCAGTGTTCTAGAATTTCTAACTTCTAATTCATAAAGTCTGACCCACATCATAGAGTTTGGTTCAGTTTTGAAGACTGGAAAAAATAGCAAGTCAGATTTGTCACTTATTTCACTATGGATTACAAAAAAAAAAAAAGAATGTTGGTTATAAAACAGAGAATCTCATGTTAGCATAACTGTGTCATCAGTCTGGTGGGTCTTTTTTTTTTTTCTAATTTATTATTCTGAACACTTACTGGGCCCTTTTAATCTATGGACTTTTCTCCTTCAGTTCTAGGAAATTGTATTTTATTATTCATTTGATAAGTCCTCACCTCTGTTTTCTCCTTATGAAACTCCTTTTAGTCAGATGGCACATCACATACTTATAATGCTCTAATTTTTAAATTATTTCCCTCTTATTTAATACTCTTTTCAAAAAATTCTAGTTTCTGGATTTCCTTAACTTTATTTTCTAAATCTTCTATTGAATTATTCATTTCTACTATTAATTCTTCATTTCTAATAGTTCTTTATTATTCTCTGAATTAAATATATTATGTATTATATATATTATACATACACACATACCCATATTTAAGGTATGTATATAAGGTATGATATATATTATATAGTAATATTGATTATATAATACAGATATTATCAATTATATTAAGTATATAAGAGATTAATATCTAATATAATTACATTATATATTATATTGATATTATTATAAAATAACATGTAAATATATTGTATAATATATAATTTAGAAAGGTAGATAGATGATAGCTACATAGATTGATTATGCCAAATATTCATGCGTATACCTGCAGCTCAGTGCTTATCTATGGACCCTCCTTCTCCATCAGAGAGTATCATCTTTTGGTCCTCTTATTCCATTTCATGTATTTTCACCAAGGAGCCATTTTTGGTGGGTCTAGTCAGAAGAGGGAAAGGATAGGCTTATTCATTGAATTTGCATTTCCTTACATCTGGGGTATTAGAATTCTAGAGGTTTTTTTCACTCGCCAGCACTGCTTCTAGGAATAAGGGCAGAGCTTCACTCTGCTATAATGCTCTGCTCCTCATGAGAATTTTCTGTTTCTTTCCTTAGCCACCAGTGTTTTCGTTATGAAAGTAGATTACATGAAAACTGCAAATTTTGGACACTTTGTTTTGCTTTGGTTTTAGGGTATTAAGGTTAGAAGTTTCCATCAGAAAACTTGAATCCACTGCCTTAATACAGCTTCAAGGTACAAGTGCAACTAATCATCTTCTAATTTACCATTTTTGCAAGATTTAAAAAGATATTAAAATAGAGTTATTATGAATAAAGAATAGTTGATAATTTTATTTGAATTGTTCCTTTCATTTTATCACTTTAAGCATAGGAAAAGCTTATGCATTAGACTTTATGGAGAAGATCTAAGATCTGTACTTCAATATTAATAATTAGTGTGAGGTAATGTAGCAAACATTTTTAATCGATTGAATCTATGCATATATATTATGTATAAAATGTACACAAAAATAAGTGAAATCTTCAATCTGTCTTAATTGTTTTTAATAAAAAAGACATAAAATCTTTAAAGGCTAGACAAATGTTTTCTTCCTAAACTGGACTATATCATTCCTGTCTAGTGGTTCATAAACATACTGTGGAGCTGTATTTTGGATTAAACTGCCCAATAACTAAATAAAATACTGGGTTTTTTTTTTTAAAAAGTGTTTAGTCAGAAATTGTAACTCCACATAAAGAAGAATAAGAAAGTTTTAAATTGCTTGTAACAGGCAGACTAAATGGAATCTTTAAAAAATGCTGCATCTTTAGAAGTGACCAGAAGTTTACTCTGAATAACTCCATTGACTTCTGGTGTTTACATTGGCTTTTAAATGCTGGCGTCCATTCTTTCAAAATGATGAGGACAAATAGGATGAGAATATTATAGTCAGAAGGTAATTTTATTAATTAGGGTTCTTGCTTATCTAGACTGTATCAAGAAGTCTTTTGTCCTAAGATGGTGTTTTCAAAATTACAAAACAAATAAGACCTTTAAAAATACCTTTTAGTTTTTCAGAAGGTTTCATAGAACATAGAGTCACAGGGTTGGAATCATAGATAGCTAAATTACCAATCCAATGCTTAAATTCCTTAGTGCCAACTAATTGGAGATAATTTTCCAAATTCTTGGTAAAATTTATGTTTTCCAGAAAACACATACTTGTAGGCATTCACAGAAAATATGTGTAAATATATATTACCTTGAGTACATAACCTTCTAGAATGATTTTGTTTTTCTGTGTTTTATGATTCATAGTGGTGGCTTGATTTAAATATATGAATGTCAGGACTGCCCCGTCTCTGACTTTGGGGCTCCAGCCTGCATTGCATCTCTATCGAGAGTCTGCTGTGTTTCTCGCTGATGGTGGTACACAAAGAAACAAAAATAAAAGATCACTTTGTAAACATCCAGGTGAACTTCTTCAAATCATTTCTAACTGGCTTTCTGGAAGAAATCATATTGAATTAATTTAGATTTATAGCTGCTACTTTAAAATATTTCTCTGGTAGTAGGTGAGCAACACTTTCTAAAACCAACAGGTAGAAACAAAAAGAATTGTTTTTTGAGAGAAGAGAAAAATGTCCACTGAGCAAGTACTGCTCTATCCCTAAGAGAATGGACTCACTACTCTGTTGGCCTCACCATTAAGCATCTTCAAAGGAATGAGAAGTCTGAGGAAATTTACTGTATACGTGGTACATTTTAATATGCATTGGTGCATCGTGGCTTTAACCTACTGTGGAGTATTTTCTTTGTGCAGAGTTTATGCTACTCTCCTACACAACAAGGAGAACAATTCAGAAAGTTTTTCAGAATCAATGTTAAGTGTGATTTTTATTATAATACATGCTGAGGTAGATATAATTTCTGTAAGACTATGTTTTCTAAGTTAAAACACATATAAAAGGGACACAACTATTTGATTCAAATTATTATATATAAATTCCCTTTGCTGATAATATTCAGAAATGCATCTAATAAATAAAGTGAAATCAAATGTATTTTACAGTATTGTGCAATTACGGTGCTGTCAGGTAAAAAAAAAAATAGCTTGTGATTTGACTTAAAGGAATAGTTTTTTTAATCTGTAAATGTTACCAAATTTATTTTGCTTCATTTTTTATTGAAATATAGTTCACTTACAATATTATGTTAGTTTCAGGTATATAACAGAATGATTTGACATTTACATACATTATGAAATGATCACCACTATCAGTCAAGTAACCATCTGTCCCCATACAAAGTTATTACAATATTATTGACCATATTTCTTATGTTTTATATTATATTGCTGTGACTTATTCATTATATAACTGGAGGTTTTTACCTCATAATCACCTTCACCTATTTCCCCCACCATCTACCCACCTCTCTTCTGGTAACCACCCATTTGTTCTCTGTATCTGAGTCTGTTTTCATTTTGTTTTGTTTGTTTATTTTGTTTTTTTGCATTCCACATATAAGTGAGATCATATGGTATTTGTCTTTCTCTAACTTAATACATTTAGCATAATACCCTCTAGATCCATCTGTGTTGTCACAAATGGCAAGATTTCCTTTTTAATGGTGGAGTAATATTCCATTGTGTTATATGTGTGTGTGTGTGTGTGTGTGTGTGTGTGTTTATACATACACATACCACACCTTCTTTATCCATTCATCTATCAGTGGACACTTAGGTTTTTTCCATATCTTGGTTGTTGTAAATAATGCTGCAGTGAACATTGGAGTGCATATATCTTTCTGAATTAGTGTTTTGTTTTCTTTGAGTAAATATCCAGAAGTGAAAGTGCTGAATCATATGGCAGTTCTATTTTTAACTTTTTGAGGAACCTCCATACTGTTTTCCATAGTGGCTGCCCCAATTTACAATCCCACCAACAGTGTACAAGGGTTACCTTTTCTCCACATCCTCGCCAACACTTACGATTTTGTTGTCTTTTTGTTGATAGTCATTTTGACAAGTGTGAGGTGGTACCTCATTGTGGTTTTGATTTGCATTACCCTGATGATTAGTGATGTTGAGTGTCTTTTCATGAGTCTGTTGGTCATCTGTATGTCTTATTTGGAAAAATAACTATTCAGCCCCTCTGCCCATTTTTTAATTGGGTTGTTTATTTTTTTAAGTTGAGTTATATGAGTTCTTTGTATATTTTGGATATTAAACTCTTATTAAATATATCATTTGCAGATATCTTCTCCCATTCAGTTGGTACTCTTTTTGTTTTGTTGATAGTTTCCTTTGCTGTGCAAAAGCTTTTAAGTTTGATGTAGTCCCATTTGTTTATTTTTGCTTTTGTCTCCCTTGCTTGAGGAGACATATCCAAAAAAATATTGCTAAGACTGATGTCAAACAGTGAGCTGACTATATTTTCTTCTAGGAGTTTTATGGATTCAGGACTTACATTTAAGTCTTTAATCCAGTTTGAATTTATTTTTGTATATGGTATGAGAAAGTAGTCTAGTTTGATTCTTTTGCATATTACTGTCCAGTTTTCCCAATAACACTTTTTCCCTGCATAGTCTTGCCTCCTTTATCATAGATTAATTGACCATATAAAGCATGGGATTATTTCCGGGATCTCTATTTGCTTCCATTGATCTGTATGTCTGTTTTGGTGCCAGTACCATACTGTTTTGATTATTGTAGCTTTGTAGTATAGTTTGAAATCAGGGCGTTTGATACCTCCAGCTTTGTTTTCTTTCTCACGATTGTTCTGGCTATTCAGGGTCTTTGTGTTTTCATATAAATTTTAGAATTATTTGTTCTATTTCTGTGAGAAAGAAATGCCATTGGTATTTTGATAGGGATTTCATTGAATCTGTAGGTTGCCTTGAGGGAGTGTGGTCATTTTAACAATATTAATTCTTCCAATCCATTAACACAGTACATCTTTCCATTTGTTTTTGTTGTCTTGAATTTCTTTCATCAATGCTTAAAGTTTGCCAAGGATCAGTCTTTTACCTCCTTGGTTAGATTTATTCCTAGGTGTTTTATTCATTTTGATGCAAATGTAACTGAGATTGTTTTCTTAACTTCTCTTTCTGATAGTTTGTTGCTAGTGTATAGAAATGCAACAGATTTTTGTACAACAATTTTATATCCTGCAACTTTACTGAATTCACTGATGAGCTCTCATAGTTTTTTGGTGGCATCTTTAGGATTTTCTCTGTGTAGCACCATGCCATCTACAAACAATGACTATTTTACTTTTTTCTAATTTGTATTCCTTTTACTTCTTTTTCTGTCTGATTGCTGTGGCTAGAACTTCCAATACTATGTTGAATATAAGCAGTGAGAGTGGGCATCCTTGTCTTGTTCTGATCTTAGAGGAAATGCTTTCAGCTTTTCACTGTTGAGGATGACCTTGGCTGTGGGTTTGTCATATATGACCTTTATTTTGTTGAAGTATGCTCCATTTATACATTGAAGTATGCTCCCTCTATATCCACTTTGTTGAGAATTTTTATCATAAATTGATATTGAATTTTGGCAAAAGCTTTTTCTGCATCTATTGAGATGATCATATGATTATCTTTATTCAATTTGTTATTGTGATATATCACATTGATTGATTTGCAGCTATTGAACCATACTTATACCCCTGGAATGAATCCCACTTGATCATGGTGCATGATGCTTTTAACATATTGTTCAATTTAGTTTGCTAATACTTTGTTGAGCATTTTGCATCTATGTTCATCAGTGATATTAATCTATAATTTTCTGTTTTTGTGCTTTGTCTGGTTTTGGAATCAGAATGATGTTAGCCTCAGAGGATGAGTTCAAAAGTGTTCCTTCCTCTTCACTTTTTTGGAATCATTTGAGAAGGATAGATGTTAACTGTATTTTAAACGTGGTAGAATTCTCCTGTGAAGCCATATGGTCCTGGACTTTTGTTTTTTGGGAGTTTTCTTTTTCTTTTTTTTAATAATGGATTTAATTTCATTACTAGTAACCAGCCTGTTCATATTTCCTGTTTCTTCCTGATTCAATATTGGGAGAGTATATGTTTCTTGGAATTTACCCATTTCTTCTAGGTTGTCCATGTTATTGGTGTATAATTGTTCATAGTAATATTTTATGATCCTTTGTATTTCTGTGGTGTCAGTTGTAACTTCTCTTTCATTTCAGATTTTAATAATTTGGGGCCTCTTTCTTCTTTATGAGTCTGGCTAAAGGTTATCAAATTTTGTTTATCTTTTCAAAGAACCAGTTCTTAGTTTCATTGATCTTTTCTATTGTTTTTTAGTCTCTACTTCACTTATTTCTGCTTTGATCTTTATTAATGTTTTTCCTTCTACTAACTTTCAGTTTTGTTCTTTTTCTAGTTCCTTTAG
This sequence comes from Balaenoptera ricei, assembly GCF_028023285.1. Taxonomy (NCBI): domain Eukaryota; kingdom Metazoa; phylum Chordata; class Mammalia; order Artiodactyla; family Balaenopteridae; genus Balaenoptera; species Balaenoptera ricei. The sequence continues at coordinate 105,703,838 of NC_082640.1, forward strand.
ATGTAAGATTAGTTTGTTTATTTGAGATTTTTCTTATTTCCTGAGGTAGGCTTGTATCACTCTAAACTTCCCTCTTAGAGCTGCTTTTGCTGTGTACCATGGATTATGGAAAGTTGTGTTTCCATTCATTTGATTCCAAGTATATTTTTAGTTTCCTCTTTGACTTCTTCGGTGACTTGGTTAATAGCGTATCGTTTAGCCTCCACATGTTTGTGGTTTTTGCATTGTTTTGGTAGTTGATTTCTAGTCTCATAGCATGGTGGTCAGAAAAGATGCTTGATATGATTTTAATCTTCTGAAATTTACTGAGACTTGTTTTGTGGCCCAGCATGTGATCTATCCTGGAGAACATTCCATGTGCACTTAAAATTTGTGTTCTGCTGCTTTTGGATTGAACGTTCTATAGATGTATATTAAGTCTATCTGGTCTAATTTATCATTTAAGGCCAGTGTTTCCTCTTTGATTTTCTGTCTGGAAGATCTGTCCATTGATGTACGTGGAGTGTTAAAAGTCCCCTACTATTATTGTGTTACTTTCAGTTTCTTTCTTTATGTCTATTAATATTTGCTTTATGTATTTAGGTGCTCCTATGTTGGGTGCATATCATATATATTTACAATTGTTATATATTCTTGTTGGATTGGTCTCTTTATCATTATGTAATGTTCTTCTTTGTCTCGTTACAGTTTTGTTTTAAAGTCTATTTTGTCTGATATATTTATCACTATCTCAGCTTTCTTTTTGTTTCCATTTGTATGGAATACCTTTTTCCATCCCCTCACTTTCAGTCTGTGTGTCTCTTTAGGTCTGAAATAAGTCTCTTGTAGGCAGCATATATATGGGTTTTTTAAAATTTTTATCCAGTCAGCCACCCTGTGTCTTTTGATAGGAGCATTTAGTCATTTTACATTTAAAGTAATAATTGATAGGTATGTACTTACTGCCATTTTGTTAATTGTTTTCTTGATGTTTTTGTAGTTTTTTTTTTTGTTCTTCTTTTGCTCTCTTTTCCTGTGATTTGATGACTATTTTTAGTGTTATACTTGGATTTTTTTCTCATTTTTGTGTGTGTATCTTTTATAGGTTTTCAGTTTATAGTTATCAGGAAGTTCACATATATATTTATATGTATTTGTATATGTATTTGATTATTTTAAACTGATGATCTCTTAAGCACAAATACATCCTAACAACCCTGCATCTTTACTCTCCCCACTCCCTGAAGCTTAATGTTTTTACATCATATTTTACATCTTTTTGCTTTTTGTATCCCTTAACTACTTATCATGGATATGAATTATTTTATTACTTTTGTCTTTTGATCTTCCTACCAGCTTTATAAGTGATTGATACTTTACTGTATGTTTGTCTTTACCAATGAGATTTTTTCCTTTCATAATTTTCTGTATTTGTAGTTGTAGTCTTTAATTTTCCACTTAGAGAAGTCCCTTTAACATTTCTTGAATGCTGGTTTAGTGGTGCTGATGTCATTTAGATTTTGCTTGTCTGTAAAACTCTTTATCTCTCCTTCAAACCTGAATGATATGTTTGCTTTGTAGAGTATTCTTGGTTATATGATTTTTCTCTTACATCACTTTGAATATATTGTGCCACTCCCTTCTGGCCTGCTAGTTTCACCTGAAAGTCAGTTGAGAATCTTATGGAAGTTCCCTTGTATGTAACTAGTTGCTTTTCTCTTGCTGCTTTTTATTATTCTCTCTTTATCTTTCATTTTTACTATTTTAATTATAATGTATCTTGTGGACCTCTTTGAGTTCATCTCATTTGGGACTCTGTGCTTCCTGGACCTGGATGTCTTTTTCCTTTCCCAGGTTAGGGAAGTTTTCAGCTATTATTTCTTAAAATAAATTATCTGCTTTTTTTCTCTCTCATCACTTTCTGGGACCCCTATAATGTGAATGTTAGCACACTTGATGTTGATCCAGGGGTCTCTTAAACTATTTTCATTTTTTTGATTATTTTTTTCTGTTCAGCTTGGGTGATTTTCACTACTCTGTCTTCCAGATTGCTGATCCATTCCTCTGTATCATCTAGTCTACTGTTGATTCTTTCTAGTGTATTTTTTGGTTTCTCACTCTCTGATAAAATTCTCAGTGTTCATTCTCCCAAGTTTGTGGAGCATCTTTATGATTATTACCTTAAACTCTTTTTTTTTAAATTAATTAATTTATTTTTGGCTGCATTGGGTCTTTGTTGCTGCGCATGGGCTTTCTCTAGTTGCAGTGAGCAGGGGCTACTCTTTGTTGTGGTGCACTGGCTTCTCATTGCGGTGGCCTCTCTTGTTGCGGAGCACAGGCTCTAGGTGCATGGGCCTCAGTAGCCATGGCATGTGGGCTCAGTAGTTGTGGCTCAAGGTCTCCAGAGTGCAGGCTCAGTAGTTGTGTGCATGGCTTTGTTGCTCCACGGCACATGGGATCTTCCCAGACCAGGGCTCGAACCTGTGTCCCCTGCACTGGCAGGCGGATTCTTAACCACTGTGCCACCAGGGAAACCCTACCTTAAACTCTTTATCAAGTAGATTGCTTATCTCTACTTTGTTTAGTTCTTTTTCTGAGGTTTTGTCTTGTTCTGTCATTTGGAACATATTCCTCTGTCTCTTGGTTTTGCCTAACTCTCTGTGTTTTTTTTCTATGTATTAGGTAGGTTGGTTGTGTTTCCCGAGCTTGAGGAAGTGGCCTTATGTAGGAGATGTCTTATATGGCCCAACAGCATGCTCCCCTCTGGTCACCAGACCTATATGCTTTAGGCGTGCCTCCTATGTGGGATGCATGGGCCTTTCTAGGGTGGTGGGCCAACTACTGCAGGTACACTGGTTGACAGTGCTGGCCTCTGGCCTATTTGGCTGCCAAGCCCTGCCTTGTGCAATGGCTGCTGGCCCACTGGTGGGTGAGGCCAGGTCTGGCATGGCTGGCTCTGCAGCCTGGGAGGTCCCAGAACTGGTGCTGGCCCACTGGTAGGCAAGGCTGGGTCCCAGGGCAGCTGGCTGCCTGGCCCACGGGGTCCCAGGACTGGTGCTGGCCCACTGGAGGGTGGGCATGCCTCCAGTGCTAATAAGCTAGAGAGAAGGCTCTAAAATGGTGCTTGCCAGCCCCAGTGTCCTTTGGTAGAACAACTCCCTAAACTGGCTGCCAACAGTATCTGTGTCCCCAGGGGGCATCCCAGTTGCCTCCTGCCTCTATCGGAGGTTCTCCAAGATCAGCCAATGGGTGTGATCCAGGCTTCTTTCAAAGTACTGCCTCTGCACTGGGATTTGGACCATGTGAGATTTTGTTCCTGTCCTTTAAGAGTGGAGTCTCTGTTTCCTACAGCCCTCCAGCTCTCCTGTACACAAGCCCCACTGGCCTTCAAAATCAGACATTCTGGAAGCTCCATGCAGAGCTCCTGAGCTGGGGAGCCTAATGTGGAGCTCGGACACCTAGCTCTTTGGGGAGAACCTCTGCAACTGTGATTATCCTCCCATTTGTGGGTCACTTACCGAGGGTTATGGGCCCTGACCATACTGTGTCTCTGCCCCTCCTATCCATCTCGTGTGGTTCCTTCTTTTATCTTTAGTTGCGGAAAATCTTTTCTGCTAGTCTTCAGTTCATTCTCCTAGATAGTTGCTCTATTAATAGTTGTGATTTTGCTGTGCCTGTTGGAGGAGATAAGCTCAGGGGCTTCCTGCTCCACCACCTTGGCCACACCTCAGGGACAGCTTTATGGTAATTCATTAAAAGTGTATTGTTATACACTTCTCTTTCTCTGTCTCTTTGTTTAACTCCCTCTATGAAATTTAAGTTGTTTTACTAAGTTATAGGTAGATCTTTCCTTTTCAATTGACCATTGCTATTATTGTCTTCACAGTTACAATATTTCATTGGGAGATGGGAACAAGTATAACAATCATGTGACTAGTTAGTTCTTTTTTGAAGAGAGTATGAATACCTAGAGTTAAATTTGATTTGGTTAATAATACTTCTTCTCTCTCTGATGAATAGATATTTTTATCATTCTTAATTTTTTTATCTGTTAGTTAGGTCTTTTCAGTGATAACTTGTATACCCTCGTGACTTATAATGTTTTACCTTCACCTAGGTAATATGTAAGACTTATAAAATTGTTGGTATTTTTCTGATCTACTGACACAAGTGCTGCAAATGCAGTTTCTCTGATGTCAAACTGTCAAGGAAGCACCTGTACACCTCTGATTCATGAATTTGTGCTTTGTGTCACAGGATGCCAAAAGCCCACCGGACCAAAATAATATTAAAGACATCCAAGGAGAACATCTCTGAATGGGCAGCAAGATTCCTCAGACAGGTACACTGTCCTGTTTCTCTTGTTTCACTCCTGCACCTCATCATGAGATATGCATGGACTGTTTAAGTGGTTGAAGAGGATTATGAATGGCAGTGGGAGGAGGCATTAACTTCTGTTGACATGAATACTGACTCGTAGGCATCATGACTTCATTACTACCTCTGTTTTCCTGGCATAGCCCTGTAAATAGCAGTGAGCCATGGTGACTCCCATCATTCCTAGGAAGCTTGGTGATGTGTAAGGAGCAAGCTTAGTGTCCCGTTGACCCATAGAGGGAAGTATACAAGTCTGGGTAGGGCTGGGTTCAAAGGAGAGTGCCATAACCTGGGAGTCAATATTAGGCTTGAGGACAGAGCATTGCTGGGCCAGAAACTCATGCTTAAAGATTAGGAAAAGGATTCAGGAGTCAGGGAACCCAGCAGTATCCAGGTACATTGCCAAGAAGATGGAATCTGACAGCAGAGAAGAGTGCAAAATTCCTACAGAAGGTACCTTCTTTTTCACTCTCGTGATAATTTCCATTCCCACATTCATGAGATGAAAGTTGTTAAGATGCTTGAACAAGGATTGTGAGATGACAATGAGAGGATGTTTCCTTTTTTGTTTTTAATATTACAAAAAATATTTGTTTTTAATATTAATGTTAAAAATGTGCTCTCTTGAACAAGACTTAAAACATGTATAATCCTTCCTTATGGACTGGGCATAGTAAAAGGGCCCTGGAGTAACTCTGGCCTAAATGAATGAATATTAAGTTGCAGATGCTTTGTATTGTATACCCAGAGCCAAATGAATGACAGCATGATACTGTGATTGTAACCCCAGAGGTTGATTCCACACTCTGTTTTTTTCCCCAAAGTGTCGTAGTAACTTGGGTCGCATGATAAGAATTTGATTTCTGGTCTTCCCACCCAACAATCTTGCTGTATAACAAATCAAAACTGAATCTCAAGCTGATGCTCTTGCCCTGCCACCCTCTGAGTTGTTTACTTAGTAACTAGAATGGGTTTGTTCTGATCCAGCCACAGCAAACACCCTAGGCAAATATCACGCTGTCAGTATGCCCCTACCCATTGCCTTGGTGGTTCATCTCTCCTCTTCTGAAGACACCTTCTTCAGGCACCATTGTGCTGTCCCTGGCCCACACAGGTCTTCCTACCACCAGGTCACACACAAGGCAACAGCTTTTAACTTTGACTTTTAAGACTTCCTTCTCCCATCAGATTTTATTTGTCTAGTTTTCACTCCCTTTGGGGTGTTCTTCAAAGAAAAGTAATGGAGAAGAGTGACGCTCCATGAATGAACTAAATATATGACTTTGGACTCATTTACATAACTTTCTAAACTGCTAAGCAAAAAGGCTATATTTAAGTCCAATACAAACACCTTGTCCTAACATGCTCCAGCCCCCATTGCAGGAGGAGATGATTGTTATGTTGTGTTTAAAGGCTGAAAGTAAAGGAAGGAAACCTTAAGCCACGTAAATTGAAAATAAATATTATTTTTCTCTAAGGCTCACCAGTGTAAAAAAAATCTCCTTTCAAGGAACAAACTTTGTTATTAGTTCTCAATGTGCCAAAAAGTCAGCAATGGTAGCCCCTACTTTACACCTCCCCTAAAAGAAATAAGTGGATGCTTTTTCTCATATTGTAAACTCAGCATTATTTAGAATCTCTTCTAAACTTCCAGCATTGTAGGGTTCAAAAATATTTGTTTCCAGCTCAAAAATAAGTAGAGAGATTTGGTTTTGAAAATATTTTTGGCAGTTTGTTTAAATAAAAGTTTTAGAAATCTTAATTCAGTAATTCAAATCCTTTATGGTGTTTTCCTAAAAATACATCTCAATGCCTAAAAGGTATCTTAAAATGACTGGAATGGTGACTATGGCCATTAGCAGCACACAAGTGTCAAAATGCCATATACAGCTGGCTTTGGCTTTCCTGAGTGAGCCCAGGAAATGTAGAGGAAGAAAATACCTGAATAAAAGGGCATAAGTCACCTACAGTTGATGTAGTTCTTGACTCTTTTCAAAGCATTTGGGAGAAGAGAATGGACAAACCAGAAGTAGGCTGACAATGGAATACTTTCCATGGAAGGGATGTTGTTTCTCTCTCTCTATTTAGTGAGCCTTTCTTCCTTACTATCATTTAGTTTTTCTTAGCAGTTAAAGTTGGGTACTAGCTTTCCAGTGTAATCACTTTGACTGTCAAGTAAGGGAAGTAGCCTTAGCTAGCCATTTCTCCAAATGTACCTTAGTGATTTGATAAACATTTCTAGAAAAAGTACTGTAGGAAGATTATTCCCTAACACAAACCTGCCCAGCTTGCATGCTTAGGACTACCTGTAGCATTCATCATGGTGTTCTCCATCTCACTTTCCGTTAGCACCTTGGGAGACAGAGGTCGAAATGTTTCCTGAGGGAGGTTTGTCACCTCGAATCATTGGAAATCTGTGAATTCCCTCCTTTCCAGACATACTACTAAATCCCTCCATATATCCTGCTTGTTCTTTTCCCTCTCAACTGATTTTAAAAAGTCAAGAATTAGTTAACTTTGGAAGTTCTTTGAGATTGGAGATTATGAGACAGGTACTTCTGCTTTATTTGGGAAAATGGTAGCTTCTGTGTTTCTATTTAATATAACCTGTTCCTGATTGCAAAAGTAACACCATCTTGTTGTTATACATAAAAAAGGAAAAAACATCTCACCACCCAAAGACAACTACAGGTCATCAGGGGTGTGTGTGTACGCGCCTGTGTGTGTGTGTGTGTCTGTGCACACATGCATATTCAAAGGCATCCTGAAAATATGATTTTTGAACCCATATATTCTACCAATGTATGAGCATTTACACACATCATTAAAAACAGTCTGTATGAGTGATATTTAGTAGCCCCATAATATTCCATTGTATGTTTCTCCTACTAGGAGAAATTGTTGACCTTTAATCTTTCTAACCTACAAAAAACGGCAGTTTGACATGGTTCAACCTAGTAAAATTTGCTTAAATTTGTTTCCCAATCATTGGACATCGTGTCTAGCTTTTAAAATGTTAAATAACTGACCTATGAACATTTCCGAACATATTTGTATTTGTTCACGTATTTAACCTTTTCCTCAGAATAATTTCCAAGAAAAGAAAGAATTGATTTAGAAAGTATGAAAAACATGGAGGCTCTTATTACCTATTTTGAAATTCCTTGCAAAGAGGTTGTAGCAATTTATGTTCTTCTTGACTATATATAAGAGTTCCAGTTTTACCCTATCCTCACAAAAATTGAGAATTATAATATTTTTATCTTTGCTAATCCTATAGGTAAATATTATATGCCATATTATTTAACCAGTATGACTATAATTGGCATAATTCATATTTGCTTCAATTTTACTTCAAGATGAAAAAATTCAATTTGTAAATGTATGAAATTAGTTGAGAGGCAAAGTCTAAAACATAAAATAGAATTGGGTTTAATGTGATATTGAATTACTCTCCTATTACCCCAGATCCACGATAACAGTGTCTTTGGTAAAGTATAGGAAACTACAGAGGTGACAGTTTCATTGATACTATCTTTGATTTAATGTGAGAAGAATCTGAGATTTGCCATTGTGAGTAATTCATTTGTATACAAAAATATATGTGTGGATTTGCCATATTTCTTCAGCAAAGGAAATTATTTCTTTCTGTGTTGTTTTTGTTACAAAGCCTCATTTAAAATATGTGTTCTTTTCCTGTCCTTCAAAGTCATTTTAACAGTCAAATACATTTTGAGCATAGTTCATTTGTGAAATGAGCTGGTTCAGATAAAAGATAAAATGCTCTAGTCAGATTGATCAAGAAAAAAATGATAGAAGACACAAATTACCAATATCAGCTATTAAAATAGGAGGAATCACCATGGGTTTTAAAGACATTAAAAGGATAGTAAGAAAGTATTATGCAGTAGTTTATGCCAATACATTTGACAACTTAGATGAAATGGACAAAATCTTAGAAAGCACAAACTATAAAACTTTTTAAAATTGAAGTATAGCTGATAATATAATGTGTTAATTACTGCTGCATGGCGAAGTGATTCAGTTATACATATATATACATTTTTAAAAATATTTTTTTCCATTATGGTTTACCATAGGATATTGAATATAGTCCTCTGTGCTATACAGTAGGACCTTGTTGTTTATCCATTCTATACACAAAAGCTTAAATCTGCTAACCCCAACCTCCCACTCCATCCCTTGCCCAGCCTCCTCCCCCTTGACAACCACCAGTCTGTTCTCTACGTCCATGATTTTGTTTGTTTCATAGATAGGTTCATTTGTGTCATACTGTAGATTCCACATATAAATGATATCATATGGCATTTGTCTTTCTCTTTCTGAGTTACTTCACTATGATAATCTCTAGTTGCATCCATGTCGCTGCAAATGGCATTACTTCTTTTTTCTTAATGGCTGAGTAGTATTCCATTGTGTGTGTGTGTGTGTGTGTGTGTGTGTGTGTGTGTGTATACACCACATCTTCTTTATCCATTTGTTTGTTGATGGACATTTAGGTTGTTTCCATGTCTTGACTATTGTGAATAGTGCTGCTATGAACATAGGGGTGCATGTATCTTTTTGAATTATAGTTTTGTCTGGATATATGCCTAGGAATGGGATTGCTGGATCATATGGTAATTCATTTTTAGTTTTCTGAGGAACCTCCGTACTGTTTTCCACAGTGGCTGCACCAACTTACATTTCCACCAACAGTTATAAAACTTAATCAGGAAAAAAAAGGATACCCTAAAGAGCCCCATATCTATTAAAGAAATCGTAGGAACAAATCTTCTCATATTAGATATGTACTGTATATTGTACATCAAGACAGACAAAAACTAAAATAAAACTCTAAGCCCAGGGGTCTTCACTGGTGAGTTCTACCAAACACTTAGGGGAAAAAATATCTACACCAACGCTTCAGAAAATAGAAGAAAAGAAAGTATTTCTCAGCTCGTTTTTTGAGGTCAGTATTACCTGATACCAAAACTGTAGACATTATAAGAAAATAAACTGTAGATCAGTATCCTTCATGAACTTAGACACAAAAAACCTTAATGTACCAGCAAATTGCAACCATCAATATATAAAATAGGTAATATATTATGAATTAGTAGTTTATTCAGGAATGTGAGATCACTTCAGTTTTCAAAAATTAATCAGTTCATATCTTCATATCAATATCTTGAAAAAAATAATATGAGATCTCCTTATATGCAGAAAAAGCAAACTTCAAGAACCATTTGTGATTTTAAAAATAAATAAAACTCTGATAAACTAGAAGAAGGGAAATTTCTCAACCTGATAAAGAACATCTACAAAATATCTGCAGCTATCATTATATGTAATGATGAAACACTAATTGCTTTCACTCCCTAAGATCAGGAAGAAGGCAAGAATGTCCATTCTTATCACATGTATTCAACATTGTACTGTATGTACTAGCCGCTGCAATAAGACAAGTTAAAAATAAATAAAAGGCATACAAATTGCAAAGGAAAAGACAAAATTGTCTTTATTCACAGACAACATGATTGTACACATAGGAAAATCTGAAAGTAAAATATACTGGTTAATAAACTAGATGTGGTTCAAATCACCCAGGGAGAGAGGATAGAATAGAAACAGAACAAAATCTAGGATTGAGTTTACAAAAACCCAAAGTTTAAAGGCTGGGTAGAGGAAGATAAATCTAGGAAGGAGAAAAAGGAATGGTTAGCAAGATATGAAGGAGAAAAAGGAATGGTTAGCAAGATATGACTCTTGATGAAGAGAGAGTCATCAAAAAGTACCTTTTCTGGAAAATGTGTGCTTAATATCACTCTTGATGAATTGAAATATCTTAAAAATAGGAGCAGTTGTAATGAGAAGTAATTAAGCAAATAAGGATAAGTAAGTGAAAGTGATTTTAGATATTAGAGATGATGTCATGCAGATTGTGTCTTTTTCAAAAGAAAATAATTTTAAATTTTGTTTAATGCTTTTATTTATTGTCCTAAATTCTACTTTATGTGACAATCATTTTACTAATGCTCCTTTATTTTTTCCAGTCATCATTAATTTATAATTTTTAAATCTGCTCTTCAAGTTTCTCTTTTATATTCTATTTTGTTGCTATAGTTATAACTACAGAAAATATTTAGAATAGTCAAAGGAATGGTTTTGAAGAGAAACAAAGGATCTTGTTTTAATTATTAGATAAATATAGAGAAGACAAACAAAATATTAGCAGTGATCATCTCTGACTATTTAGATTTCAGATACAATTTTCATGCATCTTTGTATTAACTAAATGTTTTAAGATGAACATATATTACTTTTATAATTTGAATTGTTACAAAGCATTACTGCAATTTAAAACAAGGAGACACCATTTTTCACCTGTCCTATTTTCTTGTTTATTGATCAGTTGTTTCCTCTTTTTGAGTTATCTTCTATGGTAGTTTTCCCTTTTTATACTGGATTGTTGGCCTTTTTCAAACTAATTTGAAGGCACGCTCTATATATTTATTGTCTCTTTTCTGTTTTACAGGTTATTTATATTTTATCCCAGTTTATCATTTTGTTTTAATTTTATTCATGTCATTATCCATATTACAGTTTTAATTTGTATGTAGTAAAATCTGTCAGTTCTTTGCTGTGTGTCTTATTGGTTCATGTGAAATTATTTTGACAGGAAAAAAAATGATAATAAATGCACAGCTTTAGACAGACATAAATTGTGATATATCTACCTGATTGAAAGCCATGCAGCAAACAAGAATTATTTAGTAACATTAAAAATGTTTATAATTTCTTGCTAATAATATAGTAAATGCAAACAATATGAATCCATATTTTTACTCTATGTACATATAGATCAACACATAGGAAACCAAGACTGAAAATGCATAAATAGCAATTATCTCTGTGTGGTATAAGCATAGATGACATCATTTTCTTCTTTGCACTTTTCTGCATTTTTCAGTTTTGTTGTTTCCTGTACCATACCTGAAAATAGCTTTTAAAATAAGAAAAAAGTCTTTAAAAGGTATTTTAAAAATAAATATAAGAACATATATGAAAGTGATTATAATGAAATGATATTCAAGGTTAAGTTAACGAATGGATAAGTGGGAGTTAAGGGAAAGAGACTAAAATGTTTCTAAAGTTTTGAAGCTGGAAGCCTAAAAATATGGTGGTGCCCTTGACAAATTAAGGGTGTGGGAGGAGGACAACATGAGGAAAAGTTGAAGAGGTCTACCTTAGACATGCTGAGTTTCTATTGACAGTGTACTGTCCACGTACACATAAGTCATTTGGAAATGTGGGACTGGAATTCAAAGTGAGAGATAACAGACATAAAAAGTCACGTGAAATGAAGTAAAATATGAGAATTCTGAGAATAGATGATTCCACAGGAGATCTATCAAGAGAACTTAGTCCTTAGGAAACACTTCCATTGGAGGGACAGGAAGAGCACCTAGAAAAGGAGACAGAGCTGAGAAAGGAATCTCTGGATGACACAGACCAAGTTATCTATCTTGGGAATGATGGAGACAGGGAAGTTTTCACTGAGCACATGAACATCCTGCCATGGTCAAGAATGTGACTTTATTTCTGCTCTCATGCTTCTGAGTGGGAATAAATATGCCAGAGTGCTCCCATCACCTTTCATCCTAAAGATCCCCACCTAGACTTTTCTACAACCAATTCTACAGTTCTACAACCAATATGTATGTATCTTCCAAATCCAGAATAAGAGGGGAGCATTTGGAGATAGAGACCAGGAGAATTCGAGAGTTAGGTGGTGCCGGGGCAATGAAGTTCTCTCTTTAGAGAGGGGAAGGAGCAATATTTACTCCTGTCTCCTGACACCCCGACAGAAGGAGACAGATTTCTCTACTACCAGGGTCTGATTCTGGAGAGAAGAGAACTGAGAAGGAATAGGGAATCCAAGTAATGACAAAGACTGAGTTTCCCATTACTTAGAAGAGTATGGAAGAAAGACCTTGAAGACCCAAGTCAGAGTAAACATCTGAGTCCTGCCACAGGTCTTTAGTGGGAGAGATAAAAACTTCCCCCTTGCCTGAAACACATGTCAACAGGAACGCCAGGCATGGCTGATCTCTATCAGCTTACCAAGGCCAAGCCCCACGCTATTCCAAGGGCTGGATCTGAGTGACCAGCAACTCCTTTAACCCCAAGGCCAGCTCTCCTTTCAACACCGATGTCTGCATGTTTCATTTTGTTTTTGTTGTTTCCTTCCCGCATTAAAGATGAAGGGGACAAACAAGGACTTTTTTTCTATTTTAGGAAGTTAGGCAAAGATCAGGCTCTATGAAGGAGAAAGATTGAGTCAAAGATATGGAAAAGTTAAAAAATACTAAAGAGCTAAAGAAAGAAGAATATAGATCCAGAATGGGAAACAAATCTCAAGATTCCTCAGACTTAGAAAAGAAAATTTGCTTTGCAATTAAACACATACTTGCCCCAAAGATGACATAACAAACCATTGTCTGCTTGGATATATTGTGATTGGTTTTCCTGGGGACAGAGCAGAAGAGTCAGGGGTCAACACCATTGATACCACTTAGGGAAGTTGGAGGCAAAGCAAAAAACCTCAGTGGTAATAATTGGAGCAACAGCCTTCTTAGGAAAGGAGGGCTTATGCATTTTTCCCTTAAATGTAAAATGAAAAACAAATATTAAAAATGAACAGAAATTTTATTTCTTTTTAAACTATAGTTGCTCTTGGAAACAAGTACCAAGGACACTTTGTTCATTGCCGCAGGCCTAATAAATTTAAGGCACCAAATGTGTAATTGGAAGTTTATCATTTGGAAAGATCTTTCTCTTTAAAAGCATAGGCATCCACTAGCAGTCGGTTGGTGTCAAGCAAACAGCCAAGCCAAATAGCAGTTGCTTACTGTTTGGCATGCAGGTGGTAGGGCCATCAAACCGTTTTTCAGAGAAGTCCACAGCTCCCTGTGGAATACCTGGGAGGAGGAAAGGGAACAGGAGTTTGGAAGGGAGGGTGGCGGGACCATCACGGAACCATGGAAAGAATGCCAGTACATGTATTGGGATTGGGGACGGAGAAGTTTTACAACTTCTAAATCTAAATTAAAAAGGCAAATATTTCTTAAGTAGATATTGATACAGGAGATGACTTACAACCATAATAACGGGCAATATTTATTGAGTACTTGGTGTGTGCCAGATAACATGCTAAGCACTTTAAATGTTGTATTGAAGTCTCAAAACAACTCAGTTTTATTGATGGAAACTATGATTTTTAGTGAGATGGAGTAACTCACTGCTGTCTACATCACATAACCAGCGGCAGAACCAACAATTAAACCTACATCAGTCTGGCTTCAGTACCACACTTTTGCAAACCACCACCTCTTTCCCACCACACACTCAACTGAAATGAAAGGGTCTTGTTTGTCTCAATCTTGTTTATATATTTTGAGATACAGTAAGAGCTGCTTCCTATCCCTATTCTTTTTAGAATTCATCAAGAATAAGAGAATTCAGTCAAAATTGCTGAGACAAGCTCCCCTGGCTGAGTGAGAGGCAGTCTGGAAGTTTCTGCTTCTTTTGAGTGGCTTTTTCTCACAGTCCATAGTTAAGGCAAAAATGATTAGGTGTATTTCAGGATGTGTGGTTTCAGTGGACACTCCTAAAGCATGCAAAAGAAGGGACTGTAAATAAAGCAGACACACAGATGGTAAGAAATACTGGTCCTTTCCCTAATACTCAGTTAATCTCTACCTCTCAGGTACTGTCCTGACTTCATCCAAATACATCCCAGTTTTCACCTGGAGAGGCTGAAAACATACAGAGGAGTGGTCTTTTCTTCTTCTTCCTCTGCTTCATCTCCAAGGGAAGACTCATTGATAGGGTGTGTGTGCCTGTGTGCGTGTGTGTGTGTGTGTGTGTGTGTCTGTCTGTCTCTGTGTCTGTTACTCCACATGCTGCTTATTTTCCTGTTTGTGCGCCTTTCCTAGAATGAGTTAAGGCCAAGAACTGAAAATTTAGGACTAAAGCTACTTCCTAACACCAGTTTCACAGCAACAGTTGATGGTGATTGATGTGCTCTGTCTCTTGAAACATTTGGGAACATTCAGTTCCTTGCCCACAATTGCACAGTTAGTGAGAGGCACACGGCTCACATACAGGGCTAGCTGATTCTAATGCCTGAGCTCTTAAACACTAATCATACTGATGTCAAATCATCGGTTACAAAAGAGGAAGTCAACATAGTATCACAAGCAGAGAGAATCCCTGTATTCACGAGAAATTGAAAGATGGACTATCCACTCCTCCACTTGCTCCGTGTCCTGTATGACCTGTAACAGCTCCTGTCTCCTCCACCTGACGCTCCCCACTGGGGTTCTAGTGACTCCCCACTCCCCTTGTCCCTTGAGCCTGAGGGGCAAATGCTCCCCACCCTCCACGGCCCCCTATGGCTTCCCTGCACTCTGCCCAAATCTTTGAGCATCATCTCTTCATTAAACCCTCCTATGTTATCCATTTTAAGGGTTCATCTTTTTATTGCCAGTACCCTGACTGATTCACTCTTACAATATTACATTTAAAAATAGAAAACTACATTACATCTACATTCTGACAGTCAAGAAATTTTATACCGGAGACCTTCAAGATGGCGGAGGACTAAGACGTGGAGATCACCTTCCTCCACACAAATACATCAGAAATACATCTACATGTGGAACAACTCCTACAGAACACCTACTGAATGCTGGCAGAAGACTCAGACTTCCCAAAAGGCAAGAAACTCCCCACGAATCTGGCTGTGTGGCTGACAGGGTCTTGGTGCTCCGGCCAGGTGTCAGGCCTGTGCCTCTGAGGTGGGAGAGGCGAGTTCAGGACACTGGTCCACCAGAGACCTCCCAGCTCCACGTAATATCAAATGGCAAAAGCTCTCCCAGAGATCTCCATCTCAACGCTAAGATGCAGCTCCACTCAATGACCAGCAAGCTACAGTGCTGGACACCTGAAGCCAAACAAGTAACAAAACAGGAACACGATCCCACCCATTAGCAGAGAGGCTGCCTAAAATCATAATAAGGTCACAGACACCCCAAAACACACAACCAGATGCGGTCCTTCCCACCAGAAAGGCAAGATCCAGCCTCAGACACCAGAACACAAGCACCAGCACCCTCCACCAGGAAGCCTATACAACCCACTGAACCAAACTTAGCCACTGGGGGCAGACACCAAAAACAACGGGAACTACGAACCTGCAGCATGCAGTAAGTTAAGCAAAATGAGAAGACAGAGAAAAACACAGCAGATGAAGGAGCAAGGTAAAATCCCATCAGACCAAACAAACGAGGACGAAATAGGCAGTCTACCTGAAAAAGAATTCAGAGTAATGATAGTAAAGATGATCCAAAATCTTGGAAATAGAATGGAGAAAATACAAGAAACATTTAACAAGGACCTAGAAGAACTAAAGAGCAAATAAACAATGATGAACAACACAATAAATGAAATTTAAAATTCCCTAGAAGGAATCAATAGCAGAATAACTGAGTCAGGAGAACAGATAAGTGACCTGGAAGATAAAATAGTGGAAATAATTACCGCAGAGCAGAGCAGAATAAAGAAAAAAGAATGAAAAGAACTGAGGACAGCCTCACAGACCTCTGGGATAACATAAAACGCACCAACATTCGAACTATAGGGGTCCCAGAAGAAGAAGAGAAAAAGAAAGGGACTGAGAAAATATTTGAAGAGATTATAGTTGAAAACTTCCGTAATATGGGAAAGGAAATAGTCAAGTCCAGGAAGCGCAGAGAGTCCCATACAGGATAAATCCAAGGAGAAACACACCAAGACACATATTAATCAAACTATCAAAAATTAAATACAAAGAAAAAATATTAAAAGCAGCAAGGAAGAAACAACAAATAACATACAAGGGAATCCCCATAAAGTTAACAGCTGATCTTTCAGCAGAAACTCTGCAAGCCAGAAGGGAGTGGCAGGACATTTTTTTTTTTTTTTAAGTATTTGTTTTTATTTATTTATTTATGGCTGTGTTGGGTCTTCGTTTCTGTGCGAGGGCTTTCTCTAGTTGGGGCAAGCGGGGGCCACTCTTCATCACGGTGCGTGGGCCTCTCACTATCGTGGCCTCTCTTGTTGCGGAGCACAGGCTCCAGACGTGCAGGCTCAGTAATTGTGGCTCACGGGCTTAGTTGCTCCGCGGCATGTGGGATCTTCCCAGATCAGGGCTCGAACCCGTGTCCCCTGCATTGGCAGGCAGATTCTCAACCACTGCGCCACCAGGGAAGCCCAGGACATATTTAAAGTGATGAAAGGGGAAAAACTACAACCAAGATTACTCTACCCAGCAAGGATCTCATTCAGATTTGATTAAGAAATTAAAACCTTTACAGACAAGCAAAAGCTAAAAGAATTCAGCACCACCAAGCCAGCTTTACAACAGATGCTAAAGGAACTTCTCTAGGCAGGAAACACAACAGAAGGAAAAGACCTATAATAACAAACCCAGAACAATTAAGAAAATGGTAATATGAACATACACTTCGATAATTACCTCAAATGTAAATGGATTAAATGCTCCAACCAAAAGACATAGACTGGCTGATTGGATACAGAAACAAGACCCATATATATGCTGTCTACAAGCGAACCACTTCAGACCTAGGGACACATACAGACTGAAAGTGAGAGGATGGAAAAAGATACTCCATGCAAATGGAAATCAAAAGAAAGCTGGAATAGCAATCCTCGTATCAGACAAAATAGATTTAAAAAAAAAAGACTATTACAAGAGACAAAGAAGGACACTACATAATGATCAAGGGGTCAATCCAAGAAGAAGATATAACAAGTATAAATATTTATGCACCCAGCATAGGAGCACCTCAATACAGAAGGCAAATGCTAACAGCCATAAAAGGGGAAATCGACAGTAACATAATCATACTAGGGGACTTTAACACCCCACTTTCACCAATGGACAGATCATCCCAAATGAAAATAAATAAGGAAACACAAGCTTTAAATGATACATTAAACAAGATGGACTTAATTGATATTTATAGGACATTCCATCCAAAAACAGAAGATTCCACTTTCTCTCAAGTGCTCATGGAACATTCTCCAGGATAGATCATATCTTGGGTCAAAAATCAAGCCTTGGCAAATTTAAGAAAATTGAAATCATATCAAGTATCTTTTCCAACCACAGTGCTATGAGACTAGATATCAATTACAGGAAAAAAATCTGTAAAAAATACAAACACATGGAGGCTAAACAATACACTACTAAATAACCAAGAGATCACTGAAGAAATCAAAGAGGAAATCAAAAAGTACCTAGAAACAAATGACAATGAAAACACTACGACCCAAAACCTATGGGATGCGGCAAAAGCAGTTCTAAGAGGGAAGTTTTTAGCAATACAGTCCTACCTCAAGAAACAAGAAACATCTCAAATAAACAACCTAACCTTACACGTAAAGCAGTTAGACAAAGAAGAACCAAAAAACCCCAAAGTTAGCAGAAGGAAAGAAATCATAAAGATCAGATCAGAAATAAATGAAAAAGAAATGAAGGAAACAGTAGCCAAGATCAATAAAACCAAAAGCTGGTTCTTTGAGAATATAAACAAAATTGATAAACCATTAGCCAGACTCATCAAGAAAAAAAGGAAGAAGACTGACATCAGTAGAATTAGAAATGAAAAAGGAGAAGTGACAACTGACACTGCAGAAATACAAAGGATCATGAGAGATTACTACAAGCAACTATATGCCAATAAAATGGACAACCTGGAAGAAGTGGACAAATTCTTAGAAAAGCACAACCTTCTGAGACCGAACCAAGAAGAAATGGAAAATATAAACAGACCAATCACAAGTACTGAAATTGAGACTGTGATTAAAAATCTTCCAACAAACAAAAGCCCAGAACCAGATGGCTTCACAGGCGAATTCTATCAAACATCTAGAGAAGAGCTAACACTTATCCTTCTCAAACTCTTCCAAAATACAGCAGAGGGGGGAACACTTCCCAACTCATTGTACGAGGCCACCATCACCCTGATACCAAAACCAGACAAAGATGTCACAAACAGAAAACTACAGACCAATATCACTGATGAACATAGATGCAAAAATCCTCAACAAAATACTAGCAAACAGAATCCACCAGCACATTAAAAGGATCGTACACCATGATCAAGTGGGGTTTATCCCAGGAATGCAAAGATTCTTCAGTATACTCAAATCAATCAATGTGATAAACCATATTAACAAATTGAAGGAGAAAAGCCATATGATCATCTCAGTAGATGCAGAAAAAGCTTTTGACAAACTTCAACACCCATTTATGATCAAAACCCTCCAGAAAGTAGGCATAGAGAGAACTTACCTCAACATAATAAAGGCCATATATAACAAACCCACAGCCAACATCATTCTCAGTGGTGAAAAAATGAAACCATTTCCTCTAAGATCAGGAACAAGACAAGATTGTCCACTCTCACCACTGTTATTCAACATAGTTTTGGAAGTTTTAGCCACAGCAATCAGAGAAGAAAAAGAAATAAAAGGAATCCAAATCGGAAAAGAATACGTAAAGCTGTCACTGTTTGCAGATGACATGATACTATACATAGAGAATCGTAAAGTTGCTACCAGAAAACTACTAGAGCTAATCAATGAATTTGGTAAAGTAGCAGGATACAAAATTAATGCACAGAAATCTCTTGCATTCCTATACACTAATGATGAAAAATCTGAAAGTGAAATTAAGGAAACACTCCCATTTACCATTGCAACAAAAAGAATAAAATACCTAGGAATAAACCTACCTAAGGAGACAAAAGACCTGTATGCAGAAAACTGTAAGACACAGTTGAAAGAAATTAAAGATGATACAAATAGATGGAGAGATATACCATGTTCTTGGATTGGAAGAATCAACATTGTGAAAATGACTATACAACCCAAAGCAATCTACAGATTCAATGCAATCCCTGTCAAACTACCAATAGCATTTTTCACAGAACTAGAACAAAAAATTTCACAGTTTGTATGGAAACACAAAAGACCCCGAATAGCCAAAGCAATCCTGAGAAAGAAAAATGGAGCTGGAGGAATCAGCCTCCTGGATTTCAGACTATACTACAAAGCTACAGTAATCAAGACAGTATGGTACTGGCACAAAAACAGAAATATCGATCAATGGAACAGGATAGAAAGCCCAGAGATAAACCCACGCACATATGGTCACCTTATCTTTGGCAAAGGAGGAAAGAATATACAATGGAGAAAAGACAGCCTCTTCAATAAGTGGTGCTGGAAAAACTGGACAATTTCAATTAAAAGAATGAAATTAGAACACTCCCTAACACCATACACAAAAATAAACTCAAAATGGATTAAAGATCTAAATGTAAGGCCAGGCACTTTCAAACTCTTAGTGGAAAACATAGGCAGAACACTCTATGACATAAATCACAGCAAGATCCTTTTTGACCTACCTCCTAGAGAAATGGAAATAAAAACACAAATAAACAAATGGGACCTAATGAAACTTAAAAGCTTTTGCACAGCAGAGGAAAACTTAAACAAGATGAAAAGAGAGCCCTCAGAATGGGAGAAAATATTTGCAAACGAAGCAAATGACAAAGGATTAATCTCCAAAATATGCAAGCAGCTCATGCACCTCAATATCAAAAAAACAAACAACCCAATCCAGAAATGGGCCAAAGACCTGGAGATTGCTCCAAAGAAGATATACAGATTGCCAGGAAACACATAAAAGGATGCTCACCATCACTAATCATTAGAGAAGTGCAAATCAAAACTGCAATGAGGTATCACCTCCCACCAGGCAGAATGGCCATCATCAAAAATCTACAAACAATAAATGCTGGAGAGGGTGTGGAGAAAAGGGAACCGTCTTCGACTGTTGGTGGGAATGTAAATTGATACAGCCACTATGGAGAACAGTATGGAGATTCCTTAAAGAACTATAAATAGGGCTTCCCTGGTGGCGCAGTGGTTGAGAATCTGCCTGCCAATGCAGGGGACACGGGTTCGAGCCCTGGTCTGGGAAGATCCCACATGCCACGGAGCAACTGGGCCCGTGAGCCACAATTACTGAGCCTGCGCGTCTGGAGCCTGTGCTCCGCAACAAGAGAGGCCGCGATAATGAGAGGCCCGCGCACCGCGATGAAGAGTGGCCCCCGCTTGCCGCAACAAGAGAAAGCCCTCGCACAGAAACGAAGACCCATGCAGCCATAAATAAATAAATAAATAAATAAAATTAAAAAAAAAAAAAAAAACACAAAAAAACCAGCAAAGTTTCACTTCAATGTGATTCTTTAAAAAAAAAAAAAAGAACTATAAATAGAAGTACCATACAACCCAGCAATCCCACTACTGGGCATATACCCTGTGAAAGCCATAACTCAAATAGAATCATGTACCACAATGTTCATTACAGCTCTATTTACAATAGCCAGGACATGGAAGCAACCTAAGTGTCCATCAACAGTTGAATGGATAAAGAAGATGTGGCACATATATACAATGGAATATTACTCAGCCATAAAAAGAAACAGAATTGAGTTATTTGTAGTGAGGTGGATGGACCTAGAGCCTGTCATACAGAGTGAAGTAAGTCAGAAAGAGAAAAACAAATACCATATGCTAACACATACATATATGGAATTTTTTAAAAAATGGTTCTGAAGAACCTAGGGGCAGGACAGGAATAAAGACACAGATGTAGAGAATGGACTTGAGGACACGGGGAGTGAGAAGGGTAAGCTGGGACGAAGTGAAAGTGTGGCATGGACATATATACACCACCAAATGTAAAATAGATAGCTAGTGGGAAGCAGCCACATAGCACAGAGAGATCAGCTCAGTGCTTTGTGACCACCTAGAGGGGTGGGATAGGGAGGATGGGAGGGAGAAGCAAAAGGGAGGAGATATGTGGATGTATGTATATGTATATCTGATTCACTTTGTTATAAAGCAGAAACTAACACACCATTGTAAAGCAATTACACTGTAGTAAAGATGTTAAAAAAAAAAAAAAAAGAAATTTACTACCAGGGAAGTACGAAAAAGTCCTCCCTCCTGCTCATTTAATCCCCCCTTCCACACTCTGCCTTTTCCTCTCAGATTCCTTGTACTCCACACTTCACACTCACACCTTTCCACTCTTAGCGCTGTGGCTTTTGATCCATATGATGATGTCCCTCCACCCCCTGCCCACTCCCACCACAGTTACCACCTCTGCCCCTTACCTCCAGAACTGCCCATGGAGCCATCTACATGAGCTAATTTTGTTCACATCTGTGTCAGCTTCAGAGAGCTACCTTAGTGGGGATTTTATTCTGTCAGCATATCCAAAAGA
Source organism: Balaenoptera ricei (assembly GCF_028023285.1). Taxonomy (NCBI): domain Eukaryota; kingdom Metazoa; phylum Chordata; class Mammalia; order Artiodactyla; family Balaenopteridae; genus Balaenoptera; species Balaenoptera ricei. The sequence continues at coordinate 105,725,622 of NC_082640.1, forward strand.
CTTCATTTCCCCCCACTCCTGCCAAATCATAGCGATTCTATCCTTTAAACTCCAGTCGACATCTTACTTCATTTACAAAGCCTTTTATTATAGAAACAGTTTCTATAAAGCCTTAGATTCTTTCACACTACAAACCTCAATACAAGCAAATAGTTTTCTCCAGCAATTCATGCATGCTTCAAATTTGTACACTTGAATGAGTCCTAAATGTGAATTCAGATATGTCCATTTATTTGTATACATCCGTACACCATTATCTGTTCTTGGGATGGCAATGCGTTTGTCATGTGGTACATTGTCACTGGCAGTGGGTGCTTAGTATCTGTTTCTGGGAATGCTGGTCAGGGGAGAGAAAAATATATAGTTCAGGTTTCATGTCTGTCTGTCTCTCTTTCCCTCCCTCTCCCCTTCCCGTGCTCTCTCCCTCCCTCTCTCCCTCTCTCATTCTCTCTCTTATTAAAGTGAGTCCCTAAAAGCTTGCCTCACTTGGTTCAGTTTTCAATACATAGGTCATTCAAATGCTCATTCTGTGTGTGAATTCAGCATGGAATGTGTAGTAACAAGAAAGAGAAATATACAGACTCTCTGTGCTTAGCATGGCAATGTGTTGTGTGGCTTGGGCAGGTATGTCTGGGAGTATCATATGGCGGTTACTCAACCCAGACACAGAAGAGCTTTGTGTGGCATCCCTCACCGCCTAGCCCCCAGTAACAGACATTCAACTGAGCTGGCTCACATCAACTGCGAGAAGTTTCAATGTAGTTCCTGAAATATTTTTTCAACTGCAAAATATTCATTTTTTTCCAAAAAAACCATTCAATTACTCCTTTATCCTAGTGTCCAGTCCCACATCATTTTTTGCCTCATGGGGTGCGAGTTTACACCCTCAATTTAACGATTCAACTGCCTTAGTTCTCACAGCACACGTGAATGTCTGGAGGGCTTGCCTTTAAATATATTCTCATGTGACAATTAGCTACCGTTAATTGTTTATAAATGCCTCAACGACCCTATAAAGGAGGTAATATTATTATGCCCCATTTCATAAATGTCAAAAACAAGGCTTAGGATGTTGAAGAAATTTGTCTAAGTTCATACAGTTAATATATGGGGATTTTGAATTTAAACTCAGGGCTACTTCCAGATACCCAAGTTCTTTACCACCACAGTATACTAGCATGTTAGCATAGACCAGTGTTGACTTTTTTCAATGAAATGCAAAACCAAGAAAGTTCATTCCAAAAGTGCTCTTAAGACTCTTATTTTTCCAAGAAAGTCATCAGGAAAGCTATAGCAAATAGCAGTGGGATGGATTCATGAGCCAAGGACAGTAGTTGTATCACTTCACGACAGAGGTAAGCAGAAAATTCTTGGAATAGTTTGTAGACCTCCAGCAGGAATAGCACATCTCCCCTGTCTGCTTCATATCACAGGGGATGGGGAGCAGCACTGCCTCCTAGATCGTGCACCCCAGAAGGTTTTCAATAATAAGGATTTTCCATGATGGAGTCAATTTCGAACAATTTCGGATGTTTAACCAAACCTCGCAATTGTCAAGCTTTGTTGAAGAGTTCTGTCAAGTTAAACTGGTCTGGGTGATGGACAAGGTCATCAGAGCCAGTGAGATCAGTCACTTGGAAAATGACAGTGGCTGGGAGACAGCAAATGAATAAAAGGCCATGACACATGTGACTCTTTGGATCACTGACCAGTCCTTGTGGGTTTTCTCTTCAAAGAACACAGCCCCAGCCACAAGGAAAAGTACCCAAACACAATAGCCACAGCAGAATGTAACTTGCCCTCAAACTTGGCTTCTTAACTACCACGGTACTGGAACCAGATCCCATCTACCTCACTTCACCCCCAAAAAAGGTATTTTTGTCCCACAGTTTTGCAACTTGTGAGGTTCTTTCCTTTGCCTAAAGATGTGAGAGTGGTAAATTCAGAGGCTGTGTGGTTAAAACCCCTGGCACTTCCTGTTTTGCACAAATGTGGCTATGGATTTCTCTGAAAAATCAACTGGAACTATTTCACCACGTGCTTTATCATGACAACTTGGGGGAATGGCAAAAAACAGCCATCAGGTGGTCCTAAATCTTTATCCTAGTTATTTGTGTCTGTAAGTCAGCTGTTTTAACTCACATTGAATAAACAATTTAACCATGAGAAATACTTGGGACCACCTAGCCACTGTCCCTCTCTTCCTGATAGTATATGTAATCATATGCATCCATTGTATATAAATGATGATGATTTGGATGAAGACATGCAGATTGCTGCAATGGAGCAAGGGAGCCATCCCCACCCCCCTACCTGGCGCTGTCACACTCCTCCAGGAGCCCTGACCACAGTTGTGTGGTCAGGATTTTACTCTAATATTGGAGTATCAGGTGTGTTAGAGAGGAAGGCAGTGTGATTCCAGGCTGATGGTGCTGATAATACTTTGGGACCAGTGTGATCCTATAAAATGCTTGGAGAGTATCTTGTGTGACTACCTTAGTTGTGACAGACCTTAGTTGTTGAACATTTTATCATCATCCCCAGTGAAATATTTAATAATAAATAGTAAGGTATTTTCACCAGTGTTTAAGTTTGGGGAAGGAACCAGGCTCTACAGAGAAAGAACCTTGAAAAGATGTTTCTGTGAGTCAGCCATCTTTGCTGGTTGCTCTGGGTAAGGATGGCTATTAGCAAGACGTTCAAGAAGCAAGAACAGAGCCATCCTGGGATTTGTTTCCTGCCTCTGAGAGGAAGAAGGTGGTCAGTAAGCCTTCCAAGAAATAAAACAATCAGCTGGGAGAGGATCCTTGTGCTTGAAGGACTCTGCCAGCATCCCCTAAGACTAATAAAGTACCTGCCTAAGAGCCCGACACATGCTGCTGGTCCCTCAACAAACAGAAGTTCCCTTTATTTCTTGTATATTGACAGAAATAATGGAAGAGTTTCACATGGTGACATATATTATACATGAAGTGATTAGTAAGCTTTCACTGATCAACATACATCATGTGAGCACTCAGAGAGAAATAAATCCTAGATAAATATTGGAGGACCAGGGAAGTAAAAGCAACCATCTAAAATGTCATCCCTATCTCCACTAACTCTTATACCATCATGTGTATTTGAATAGCATCTGTCACAATCTTAAATTATCTGTTCAGTTATATCCCAGAACCTAGAACAATGCCTGCCTAGCATATAGTATGTGTTCAGTTAATGTGTGTTGAATAAATACATACATATGTATAGTATTGAATGAATATATATTAAATCAATCAATGAAAGTATACTGTTAAAGGTCCTAAGATACAATAGGTAAGTTCAGAATATGAGTTGAAAGGACCTCTTTAAGGCCCAAGCTAAGCCATGCTCTGACTATGTAATCTTGAGTAGGTCACTTGATATCTCTTTGATTCATTTCTTCATCTATAACTAGCAATAATACCATTCTCACCAGGTTGTTATAAAAATTAAACCATTAAATACACATGAAAATCATGTGTAAACCGTAGACACCGTGCAGATATGAAGACTTTTAGAGTGATAAAAAATAAGCACAGTGACATAATAGGATTATTGTGTATTTAAGAACCAAGTTTAGCATGGCTGATAGCCTGGGAAGGAGACCCTCATTCTGAGTTCTATTATTCCAAGTGGTCCTTTCAGTGTACTTCTTCCTGCTCTCAAAATGAGTATGTGTTCTTCCCCCACCTACATTAGTGATGTGCACAAGTAACAGTCTTAACGTTTCTCTACCTCTTACTCATCCTTAAGACCCACTTCAGGTGTTGCTGCCTCCCAGAAGCCTTTGCTGATGATCCCCTGTGTGAACATCCTATGTACACAGCACACCCTAAGTTAGAGTTTTTCATCGGTAATCAGATGCATGTGTCTTTGCTTAGTCATCTGGGACTGAACCATAAACTCCTTGAGAATTATGTCTTTCTTCTGATCATGACCTGTACCTAGAACAGTGTCTGATACAAGAAATTCAGTAACTATGGAATGAATTAATATAAGTGAACGAGACTTAGAAAGGCTGATGTTTCTGTTGGTTGACATTGCAGAAAATCTCCTTACTCAAGCTAGTTAATAGTTAATCTTACAAAGACATTCTAATACCTGACTCACAGAACTTTAGGAATGTGTGTCCTTGAAGGGGTTAGAAAAATATCAAGCTAGGCATGACTGTTTATCTCTTAAACGATATTTCCCTCCCTTAATTTTCCTTATATGTCTCCTGTAGTAATAAACAAGGTCTCTCTTCTTACCATGGCATGAGTACAGCATGAACCACAAACTCCACACATTCCTCTTACTGAGGCAGCTGTACATGTTTTCCAAATGAAAAAAAATATATTAGATGCAAGATGTAGAAGTCATCAGCAATTTTCTTTTAAGGTCCCAAAGATCCCTAGAGAAATTAACATTTGCAAAATCACTTTGAACTCTGGCATTCAACAGCTTTTTGGAAGTTCCATACAATGAAAAGTTCCAGTCCCATAAAAGCAGAAATACCTTTCTGGGCTTATTTCATGTCAGAATGCAATAAGGTTCATAAATGTCTCTGTGAAGTTTGAGTGTAATAAAGTTCAGTCAGTCATAAAACATTGAATATGCGACAGGCTTCTAGACCAGTTGAAGCACTGACTGTGTTTAACAGGGCTCCCTTCACAGCGTACTTCATCAGCAACAAGAAGAAACAGAAAACAGAGCCAGAAAAAAATCTATAAATACCTGCAAGACAACCATCAAAGGCTTTTTTACTCTTTTACAGATCAGGCTGAGGCAAGCTGACATTCACCATCACTCCACCCAGAGTACTTTCGTAGAAAGCGCTGCACTTCTGTCCCCAAAGAGCATGTAAAATCCACTTCTTATTTGGATCTGTCATTCAGCAAGTGGTAGATACTCTCCAAGAGCTTCAGCAGTAACCTTTCCTACAAAATAAGTTTTTTTCTTTGGGAACCAAAGAAGCAGGTTCCTTCCACCTGTCCCAAGTTGTCTGTGTACCCCCTCTTGAACCCAGACCCAGTCCACCACCAAGCCTCTAGACCACAGCTGGAGCAATTATTGAGACATTAACAAAGCTCAGTGGATAATTCCAGTTCGCAATTTGGGCCTGCAGGCTCAAGGATGTCTCTTTCCTAGAAATGACCACATCGGTCACCGAAGGGATTCCCTCTCTTTTCATGCTTCTACCAGACTGACAGAACTGCATCTACAGAATTTAAAGGAAAACTCCAGAATCACACCCAAATTGCATATTCTCACTTCATTTAGATTTCTGCTGAAATGTCTTCACCACATACAGCCCTATCCTGACCACCCTGATTAAAACAGCCCCCCAATTTGTCTATATCTCCTTACCCGATTTTATCTTTTTATAACTCGTATCACCCCTTCTCATATTTACTCGTTAGCTGTTTCTGTCTCCCCTCAGTAGAATGTAAGCCTCCTGAGGGAAGGGACTTTGTCTGTTTCACCCACACATTGTTGTGTTCTCAGGGGTTAGAATTATTTCTAACACCTGGTTGATGCTTAAGAAATACCTGTTGACTTTAGTGTGAATGAATAGATGGTTGGATGAAAAAGATAGGACGTTGTGGACAAATGGTACAAAGGAAGGCTCAGGAAACCCATATTGCAGTCAGCCCATTTTGAAACACAGCATGCCTCTCTGTTGTCATTCCTGTTGGTCTCTCTGCCTGTGATGTCCCTACTCCCTGAAAAGGGACTTGTCCTTAAACACCCACTGCCAATTTCACCTGCTCTCTGGAGCAGCCTCAGCCCTCGCAAGGTAGGATCAGTCGTCTTCTCCTCTGTGTTTCAAATGCATTTTAAACTTACCTTCACAAAGTCTTTTGAACTAGGTTTCCTCCCTCCCCATTTGCCTCCTATAGAAGACAGTGTGTTTCCTAAAGACATGGGCTGGTAGTCACACACAGATGTTGATTGTCTAAGGTGCCTAGGATATATCTGTGAGCAAAGTAGCCAAAGATCTGTAACTTCATTAGAATTATTCTAATAAATGTGTTTTAAGTATTTGTTTTGAAAAATGAATTTTCTTCAGCAATATCTGTCAGTCTTCTCTTCCATGAGCCTCAGTATTTCACTCGCTGCATCACATCTCTCAAGAAGGGCAGTTGCTTATTGAGTGGACAGTGAGAAAGGCATGTCTTCCTTTCCAGGGGCTTCTGCTATTAAGTGCCATTGCCGAGGTTAGACTGAGAAATCCAGATTTTAGTTGACAATCGAAAAATAAATAAATAAATGGAAGTGGGGAAATCAAAGAATTCCTTAGGAATAGAGTGAGGTCAGCAGCGTAAAATCTCCCACAACCTCAGGGCCACAAAAGATTGTTGAGGTAGAGGGCATTGATCTACTGCTCATTCCAGCACCATCCCTCCACCTACAGAAACTAGCATCGTGGCTGGTCCCACAACAGCCCTGAGAACTGCTACACCCTGGAAACTACCCTGAGAATTTGCTACACCATGTGGGCATGAGACTTGGAAAAATCACTCCCAAGTAATGGCAACTAGTAGTTAAATTCATGTCATCACTTAGTTTGATGTGGAACTTTTTTCATAAAGCAGAAAACATTGAAGGAAGAGGGGTATTTTTGGTCTGCAGTATTTGCAAGTCAGTGGCATTCAACATTGTCCAAGATGTTAGGAACTCGAATCTCTCTTGCATGGCCTCTATTCGTAATGGCTTGCTCTCTTCATCACTGACACCTCCTTCCCCTGTCAGTAAATTGTCAATACTCATTAAATCTCAAATCAGAACAGGTCGTGTGTTAAGCAGAAGTGGACTCTCAAAACAAAAAGTGAAGAAGTTTGAAATCAGAACTGTCCCATAAAATACAGGAATATGGACACCCTACCAATAAAAGAATGATCCAGTCTTATAACAGGCTTCTGCTGGGGAATATGGGCAACAAAATTAATCCTCTATCTACACATCCACTGAAAAGGCAATGCACTAGTCTCTAAATATTCAAACAGACATAAACTAAATAAAATAACAAAATTTTAGAACTAGAAGGGATATTAACTCAGCCATCCTTCCAACTACAGCTTTCATCTTCCTTGTGAGTGAGTACCCAGCTTCTCCTTAAATATCTTCAGAGGAGATTACTCTTTGCTCATTTATCTTCAGACATCCTCAGACACCCCCTGAGGATGTTTCATAGCTAATGTTCAGAATCTGCAATGACATATACTGATGAAAAAAAGCAGGAACGAAGGAAAGAAGGAAATTTTAAAAGTCTGATTTCCAAATGTTTCTTCAGAAGAGAAGCCGGCAGTGAAACTGAATGGCCAACATCACTGACAAGGTAGGGGCTGTACAGGAAGCCGGATCAGGATGGCCATGCACAGCGCTCCCTGCTGTGTCTCATAATCACAAGAAGAACTCACAAGGGGTTAACTCAATCTGTGTAATGTTCTCAGAGGAGGAAAGAAATCACTTTCCCCCTATTTTTCAAGCTATTTACCTTCATGTCCCCTGGAATCTTTTAAATAGCATTGCTTGAAAATCCAGTCTGTAAGCTGCCCTTGGCTCCAAGAATCGTTAAAGAATTTATAAGCTGTTTTCTCTCCTATCCCAGGAGCTACTGCCAGGGGAAGCAAAATCCAGACGTTTGCAACTCAACACCAGTGAGTGCCTGGCTAATGTGATCAATGAGGAGGCAGCAGTCACAGTCGCCTCGACAGGCGTGGATATTCTGCTCTAACTAATGCTAGCTCAGGGCACTCACCCAGCCCTTTTCCATCATGGTGGGGCTCTGGGCTTTGAGACTTCAGGCCCAGGTACCAATCCAGACAAAGCCAACTTCTCATGTCTGCCAGGGCCTCTCTGGAAAGCTCAGGAGTACAGACTGTCTTGGGAGTCTTCTGATATTTCCTGCTGGTGACGTCCAAGCGATGATGGCAATGGCATGCAATGTCCACCCGAGGCCCTCAGGGTAGTATATAACCCTGTTGATGCAGTTCAAACAAACGTCCCAATTTAATCATCTACTGCTAGTGGTGGCATTTGGGATCTCATAAATCATGAAAAAACGCTTTTTCTGCATGAGCTCCTCAGAGAGTTTCCAACAACAGAGCTTCAGCCAGGTTGATGCAAAGCCAAAGAATTCTCTTTAGTCACCTGCTTGTGATGGCAAACCTGAGGAATCCTGAGTCTCGGGCAACATTCAGTGGCACAGTTACCACAGCAGTGCAGGCAGTCATTTGTTCTTGAGGGTCATCCTATTCCTCACCTTCCTGACCCTCAGGGAGGGAAGGATTTCTCAGTGAGGGCAGGAAGGGGACAGGCGACAATGGTCTATCTTTTAGGTTCTTTTATTCCTTTTATATTTTTAATTTTCCTTTTATTCACCTAAAGTTTGTCTAAGAATCCCTGTGAAAAGTGAGGGTTTCTTGGAAACTTGAAAATCAAAATAAAATAGTAATCTCTACTCCTCTCCCTGACAAAAAAATAAAAGCATGTGCATTAAATTGTGTATGCACACACATACACACAACTGATTGGCCTGAATCAGCTCTATTTTTCACCAGTCTTTTGCCTGCTTTATAGTCTTCATGAGGAGGCAAAAGATTTGATTCCTTAGCTGTAAGAACAACAATCCAGCCACAAGATTGTTAATCCAATTTATTTTATTTAGTTGGCAGGAAGAAGTGGTTAGGATGGCTTAGTTATTTCACTGACACACAGCCAAGAGCTTGCACGGGGCTGGGCATGTTTCAAAGAAAAGTATATAAAGATTCCTCAAGGAACCTTTGTACAAGAAAGTTGTAACACTGTAGTTGTGATAAGATGAATGGCCCACACCATAAAGACCATCAAGTCCCCAAACCTTGGTCATCTGCTGTTATGGGCTATTCTCTACTTGCTTCATGTATATTCACCTTATCAAAGAAACTGTACAGGTACACTGAAAGCTGAAATAGTCTTTTGCTGCTTTTCTGTCTCTAGCAGCAAAATATGACAGTGAAGTATCTCAGTGACATCTTCCATAAGCCATACTGGGGACTTTGTAAAGGAAAATCCCATCTATGAAAGGCACATGTTTCTCTGAGATGAATTAAATGCATTCCTAGCTAGAGGAGTGGGTTGACATGTAGAATCAGAATCAAGAGCTAAAAGAGAAATAAATGGGAGTAGGTGCAAATGATGTGGAGCTTAAATAGTGAGCTTATTGGCACTGTTTCTACAATTATCCTAAAAAGCATCTTCATCCTCTGCCATGTGTCATCAAAACTCATTTCCTTTTCCTCCTGGACAGTAAATACAGTAAACTGTATTTTCCAGCCTCCCTTGTAGTTACATGTGACCATGTGATGGAATTTTAACCAGTGGAATGTTGGCAGAGGAGATGTGCACCACTTACAGACACAGCTGATAAAATGCTCCCAACTGCAATCCTCTAGTTCTTTCCCCAATTATCAGAGGAATGGAGAAGACTCTGTGGATGTAGAAGAGGTTGAAATCCAGAGACAGAAGAAGCCTGGGTTCTTGAATTACAACTGGAATATTCTCTACTAAATACCCAAAAGTTTCATGAGTGAGAAATAATCTCCTATTGTTTTGAGTCTGTTGTTTTAATATTGGGGTTGTCTGATATGTCAGTTAGCCTACCCTAACTAATGCATCCTATGAAAGCAGATTTCTCTTCTATGGCCAATGACATGAGTGTACATCCTGGGTGCAGTTTGGTGTGTATTATTTTCTATCCTCCAGTGATTCATCTGGCTCTTATCCAATTATTTTCATTTAGTACTCTACAGAAAACCCTCTTCCTTTCTTCTAGGCATTTCTACAGCTTTCTTGAAACTAAGTATGGTTATGAATAACATTTTAAAAATATCTATGTTCTGTAAGCCTCATCTTAAAACTATTAGTAGGGAGGAAGTGGTTGGGAGTGGAGGTGGGAGAAGGGGGTTGGAAGCATAAAATCCATATAGAAGAGCCATTCCTGAGAGAAAGTCAAAAAAATCTCCTGATCTTTAGCATAGAAATCAATGATGAACTACTCTTCTTACTGAAAGAAACTATGGACAAGATTCAGCTCAATACTAATGAAAAATGATTTGGCCTGCCGTCCTATTTTGGACAAAGGAAGGAACAGACATGTATCTTCTACTTTGAGAACAATTGGAATTGCACATATTATTCTAAGAGGCAAACCATCCATTTTATGAAAAAGAGAAAGATGAAAACAGGGAATATTTGGGCTTGTGAAGACAATGGTTGTTACCCAGAGCCCACCATTTACTCAGTTTTTCTACGACAGAGCATGCATATCACTTGTTGGGGATAGAAGATGGGAGGAAACAAAAAAGATTCAATAAGACACAGGGCTTTTATAACTACTAAGCAGTGCCAGTAAAATTTACTCTTGATCCAGTTTACTATAAGCTTCATGTCCTTAACACCATAATAAATGATGAGGTTAACAGAATGTCTATAAACATAAAATCCTCCTCAGAAAACAATTTTTTTCAGTGACAGAGAACTCAGATTCTTGGACAGAATTCTCACTGGGAGCCAACTCAGCCTGATATGTTGGCATCTCTCAAACATCAGGAGTCAACAAAGTGGTTCGCCCTAAGGACTTGGCCAGAGCTGCAGCTAAAGTTCATCAGGCTTTGAGGGAGATTTTTTGTCTAAGAAAACCAAATTCTGAGTGCTCCCATTGTGAACCTGGGATGACAACATGCAAAGTAATACAAGGAAATATCTTTTATTTCTTTTTCATTCCCATGGGAAAAAAAGTGACCTGTCCCATTATTTTGCTATTTCTTTTTAAGTGTTTGCAAACTTATTCCATTGTCAATGGGGGAGGAAAGATAACATGAATTAGACTCTCATTTGGTGAGATGGCTGTTCTCTCCATGCACATCTTCTTCATTTGGTTATCACACAGAGACTGTTTTCTATGGTTTATATCTAAGTCCAGCTCTGGGAAAGTTTGATGTGAACTTATCTCCAGGTATCTCCATCTCTCTTTATGGTTCTTAGTAAATGTTTCAATTTGATAATAGATGATTTGGGACACCAATGATTGAGAGAGAATCCAAGCAGTCCAAAGTACTGAGGGGTCTCTCCTAAAGGATTAGATACACAGCCATTTCCCTCCAGATGCTTTATCAGCAGTCACGCTGAACTTGAGCAGCATCTTCTCTGAGACACACTACTTATTAAAAAACCCTGAGGATTGCATTGCACGGGGCTGATAAGAATCAGATGATGACTTAAGAAAAATGTTCATGCCATGAACTGTTAAATGATAAACTGAAACATTTAAAATTTTTGAGTTTATTTGAACAAAAATTGATTCAAATCTGGCGGCAGCCAACTGGAAGTAGTTAAGAGTGTTCCACCAGCAAAAGTTGGGGAGAGACTTTTGTAGAGAAAAGGTAAAGCAAAGTAAGAAAATTATTGATTGGCTGTTGCTTAAAGACTAGTTGGCTGTTTGTGATTGGCTGTCCTTAGTGTTTTGATTTCTTAACCTTGAGGCATTTATAGGCTTAGATTTTAGTTCGCGTATGTAGGTTGCCACACCATTAGAGCCACATCAGTCTGATGGCCTCCTTGTGTAATTAATTTAACAATATACACAGAAAAGAATGAGGAGTTTAATGGTGGATTGTCCCTGGGAGGAAGGGTTATCAATAGCTTTTATTTCCCTCATTTTGCTAATCTGTATTTTATTTTTAAGCAATGAAAATATATTATTTGGACAATAATATTGGTATCATAAGGAGAGAAACATTTACTCTTTTGCACTTTATTTTGTACTTTTCTAAGAGGAAACTTGGAATATGACTGCTTGTGAACTGATACCTGCATTCTCCTAGCTCAGGAAGAGGTAGTGTGCTTAAGAAGGGTGAGAAATAGCTGGCTGTAATAAATGTAGTCAAGACCAGTATACCCTTGGTGGGCTCAGGCTGCAGGTCAGATTCTTTGTCTGTGTTAGCACCGGGGCATGGCTTGGAATTCTGTTTTTGTCTGCAGCTTTAAGGAAAACCTGTATGCTTTCTCTAAATGCATGCAGACACATCCAGTCATCCAAACTAAAATCACATCCAGAATGGAAGGCATCCAGGAAAAGGTCATTTTGGGTCCTATAGGTTCTGAAGTCACACACACACACACACACACACACACACACACACACACACAAACATTTTTGAAGGAAAGTGAAATGGATGTTAAACACCAGTAAAACTTTGGAAAGATTTCCACTACAGTCAGGCAAAAGATAGAGGTGCCACTTTCACCACTTTTAGTGCCATTGTACCAGAAGACAAGCCAAAATAATGATAACAACAATAATAAAAGATATATATGATTTAGAAAGGAACAGAAAAGACTGGCCCCATTTTCAGATGCCGTGATAGTGAGCATAGAAAATCCAACTACAAACAAGTACAAGTAATAAGAGAATGCAGCAGAATTGCTAGATATATATCAACACATAAAAATCAACAGTTTTTTAAACTAGTATTTTTAAGTAGACTTATTGTGGTGATCATTTCACAATATATACAAATACTGAATCATTATGTTGGATACGTGAAACTAATGTAATGTCATATGTCAATTATGTTCAATAAAAAAGTCAGCAGTATTGCTATTCATTACCAACAATTAGAAAATGGTATCAAGATAATATACCCGATAGTGACAAATACTCTAAGGAACCTAGAAGTGGAAGTAATAAAAGATGTGTAAGATTGTTGGAGAAAATTAGAAAAAGACAAAAATAAAAATTAAAAACCTGATTAAATGGGAATAGTAATCATGCCTGTTGGGCCAAGGTAGATATCATAATTTAAATTATAAAATACAGAACTAAATGGTGTATAATACTGTGCTTCATAATGTGTTGGATGCAGCTAAAGCAGCACTTAAAGAGAAATTTATAGTCTTAAGTACATGTATTGGGGGAAAAAGAAATAAAACTTAATGTGGTGGTAAGCACCCACTTAAGAAGAAGTAGAAAAAGAAATTATAGCAGAAGTTAATGTAACATAAATAAACATATAAAAGAGAGGATCAACAATTCCAAAGTTGGTTTGTTTTATGGTTTTGAACTTTAACTTGAAAATAGCCTCTACTAAGACTGAACAAGAAAAAAGAAAGCAAGCACTAATAATTAATATTAGGAATGGATAATTGGATATAACTAAAAGTACTACAGATATTTAAAAGATAGTAAGAGTATATTATAAGTAATTTTATGACAACATATCTGAAAACTGACTTGAAATAGACAAATTTCTAGAAAGAATATATCTCACCAAAGCTGATTCAAGAAAGATAGTCTATTAAAAAAATAAATCAGCAGTTACAATTTTTTTGACCAAAAAATTCATCAAATGGTTTTACCAGCAAGTTCTGTCAACTGTTCAATAAACAAGTAATTTCAACCTTAAATTCTTCCAGAGAATAGAAAAGGGGGGAGGGGCCGTTCCTCATTTTATGAAGCTAAAAAACGTTGATGCCAGCATTTGACAAGCCAATCCTTCTCATGAACAGAGATGGAAAATTCTTAAACAAAATATTAGCCAACCAAATCCAAATATAAAAAGGACTGTGTGCCATGATCAAGTTGGGTTTATCCTAGGAATATATCCTCTGTGGTAACCTGCAGGAAAGCAAAATATATGGATACAGATGCAGGGAGGTAGGGTATTTGGTGTTGGGAGTCTGTGGAAGTTCTCTTCTGAGTGCTTCAACTTTTTTCTGGTGAATTAGGGCAAAATGTTGTTGGGTAAACATGCAGTTAGAGGAGAAACTCTTGGAGATTTGAGAAGGGAAGAAGGTATGAAATAGTCTTCTAGGAGAATGGGAGAGTAAATGGGATATACTGTAATTGCATTGAAGCCCATCTGAGGTTCATGGTCATGAATTTAAAGATTATTTACTAGAGGCCCCAGCTTGTGCAGGTTTTTAAAAAGAGATCTAAGGATAAAGAGGGAAGAAACAAAACTCTCATTACTTACAGATAATATGATTATTCCTATAGAAAACTCAAAATAGATTACAACATCAATATATAAAAGTCAATTGCGGGACTTCCGTGGTGGCACAGTGGTTAAGAATCCTCCTGCCAATGCAGGGGACACAGGTTCGAGCCCTGGTCCGGGAAGATCCCACGTGCCATGGAGCAACTAAGTCTGTGCACCACAACTACTGATCCTGCGCTCTAGAGCCCGAGAGCCACAACTACTCAGCCTGCATTGCCACAGCTACTGAAGCCCGTGCACCTAGAGCGCATGCTCTGCAGTAAGAGAAGCCACTGCAAGAAGAAGCCCGCGCACCACAACGAAGGGTAGCCCCCGCTCGCCACAACTGGAGAAAGCCCATGCACAGCAATGAAGACCCAACGCAGCCAAAATAAATAAATAAATAAATAAGTAAGTAAATAGAATGCCAGCTAAAACTAAATAAAATAAAAAAATAAATAAATAGAATGGCAGTTAAAAAAAAAAAAAACTTACACACAAATGTTCGTAGCAGCATTATTCATAATAGCCCAAAACTGGAAAAAACCCAGATGTTTAAAAAAAAAAAAAAAAAGTCAATTGCATTTCTGTACACTAACAGCAGAAAGATGGAAAATGTTATATAAAATCCCATTGAACAAAACAAAAACAATATATATATATAAAATCTTGCAATAAATCTGACAAAAGTATAGATTTTTATGGAAAAATATAAAACTTTATTGAATGATATTAGAGAAGACCTAAGTAAAAGGAGTGACATAACATATCCATGAATAGGAAGAATCATTATCGTAAAGAAGTTCACCTCTAAGTTGATGTATAAATTCAGTGTAATGCTAAATAAATCCCTATAAAGAGATGTTGTTGGTGAAAAGGCAAAGGATAGACCCTATCAGAAGTGAAGATTTATTTTCATGGTATAATAGTTAAAAGGATGTGGTTCTAGCCCAGGGATAGACAAATAGATTAACAGAATAAAAGAGAATGTTCAAAACCAAACACAGACATATATGGATTTTTAATTTATAGCAGATCACTGGAGAAAGGAAGACACAGTTCAAAAAATAGTGCTGAGACAGCTAGCTATCCAGATGAAAAGAAAATTTAATTTCCCACATTCTACCATACATAAAAACATCCACATAAGGACTTAAATGTAAAAAGAAAGTTTTAAAATGTATTTTGGAAAATCTAAAAGATCATTTTTATGACACTGAGATACAGAATATTTTTCTAAATAAGATGGATAATGCATTAAAAGTGAAATATTTGAATTCACTAAAATTATACAGAAATTTCGCACATTTCTATATGATAATGTGTCTGGGTTCCAGCGTTCAATATAGTTGAATCAAGAGACTAAGGAAAAATTGAAATAGGCCATAATTCTAGCTTATGTTAGAAACTATTCTACAGTAGGGTCATGGATACAATAGAAATCTTTCTCTCCCTCCTTTTGGTAAGATCGAACAGCTTGTGTTCCAAAAGGCAATGTATTAGAGACAAAGCAGAGTTAGAGAAAGAAATATAGATGTACCTTGGTAGCAGTTGAGAAGACATAGAGATGTCCTTGAGAATCCAAATTAAGGAAGCAAGACCTAGACCATGAGCACAGCCGCTGAGAACTGAAAGAGATGACTTTCAAGGAACAACCAAAGAGAAATGGACAGATGATAGGCTGAGTATGAATAGATGGAAAATAAATTCAGCAGGGATTGGTCAACCCTTTACTCAAGTCTTCCTCTGCATTTCCTAACTTCTCACAGCTGACAGCCCCAGCCCCAGTACACACCAAAGGAACATCAATTCATGGCAGTTTCTGCAGTAATTCTAGCAAGGGCAGAAAAGAGTTAACCTCAACTCCGCCATCCCTCAAGGCTTAGACTTCAACCACTTACTCAGCCATAACCAATGTTTTTTTTTTTTTTTTTCACATCTTTATTGGAGTATAGTTGCTTTACAATGTTGTGTTAGTTTCTGCTGTACAACAAAGTGAATCAGCTATATGAATACATATATCGCCTCCCCCACACCCTCCCTATCCCACCTCTCTAGGTGGTCACAAAGCACTGAGCTGATCTCTCTGTGCTATGCAGCAGCTTCCCACTAGCCATCCATTTTACATTTACCAATGGGTTTTTATTTGGCTTCTTAAAGTCCCCTCCACTGCTCAGACCCAGGACCCAACCAGCCCCACCTCTAAATCAGAGACCACCTTTCCCTCTACCACCACCTCGCCCCACCACTCTGTAGTTCTGACCAGCTTCTAGTATTAGTAGCTAAGCCCTCCTGGGGCCCACTGCCCCACCTACCAAATGCCTAGAGCTAAAGCCTGTCTCCTTTTGCTGCCAGCATATACCACATGGACCCTCTTAACTATTCCAAATGCCTCATTACTCATGGAGGAACTTTCTGTCAAAGGGAGGACTTGCTTTGAGGAGGAATACATTTAAGCCAAAAGGAGAGGCTGCATCTCTGAGACTGTAGTCCAAGGCAACAGTGATAGAACTCATAGATCCCAAAACTCAGTCTGCCCTACCCTAGTCCCAGAGCATCCCACTGCTTTCAAGAGAACTGATTCTTCAGATATGAGATATTTGCCTGGGATAAAGACTTCTGATTCACGCATCTGGGGATGCAGATGCAGTACACCACAGCTGACTCAACTGGTTATCTTCAGAGTTGGAATATCTCACCTTGTGTGTCTGCAAGCCAGCTGCCAGCTCATCAGGACCAGTTATGAGAGGGAAAAACATATTTTCCAAAAACGTTTCTAAGTGTTCACATGGATAGCTGCCCTTGCTTGTTCTTCTGAGTACTCAGGACATGAGGAGCCATAAAAACCATCTGGGACCACCTCAATGATTGGCTCTCCAGCGAAACTGATGGTATGAAAAGGTAAAAGAAAATTATGGAGACCGGCTGAGCCTTCATGGAAGTATCACCTTGGATCTGTACCAAGAGTTAGACGTTTGTCGAAGTATATAAATTACTCTCCAGCCTCCAAGACAAAGGCATTGTCTTCAGAGCCTGTGATGGCCCTAACCAATTGAGTGAAATAAGCAGAGTCTGATTGTTTACTATGAGCTGGCCCCTCCTCCACTGTTCTTTTTATCATGGGGTCCAGTGTCCCCATGTTGATCCTACAAGCCAAGTTCCTTATTGCATCATCCCACATTGGTCTACCTTCTCTGGACAGCACTTCAAGTTCTGGACCTCTTATTTCCTCCTCTCAAAACTTCCAAGTCTTGGGTTTCCCTTGCTTTGTTTGTTAATTTCAGCATGATTTTTTTGGTCACCTACTATCATCCAGGCACCATACTAGAGTCCAAAGTACAATAAATTAGATATGCTCCTTTTTCTCAGGAACTAAAATAGTTCAATTTCCCAAGGAACATGTGAACATCTAAACCTATACTAATGCATTAATTCATATTTCAGGTTTTATTTATTCCACAAATATTTTACTTATTTCTATATTCTACCCCTGGGTGGTTCAGCTTGGAAATACTGAACTCTAGTGCTTGGTGGCCGGGGAGGTGGGGAGGGATTCAGAGACATAGCAAGTAGTGATGTCTAGAAATTCAAATAGAGATTTTAAGAGAAAGTCAGGTCTGGATATGAGCATGAATGTGGCTACCCTGGCAGAGAAAAAAGCTGAGAACTGCACCCTGGACACATCCAACATTTAAAGTGTACAAAGAAAAAGTGAATTCAAAGATGATGACCGAGAAAAAGTGCCAGTCACAGAAGAAGAATCACATGAGTGCAGTTTTGAGACAGCATCAGCACCCCCAGTTTATAACACGTGGCCATTTTTTTTTTTTTTTTAAAGAAATTCACGTTCTTTTATTTATTTATTTATTTATTTATGACTGTGTTGAGTCTTCGTTTCTGTGCGAGGGCTTTCTCTAGTTGCAGCAAGTGGGGACCACTCTTCATCGCGGTGCGCGGGCCTCTCACCATCGCGGCCTCTCTTGTCGCGGAGCACAGGCTCCAGACGCGCAGGCTCAGTAATTGTGGCTCACGGGCCCAGTTGCTCCGTGGCATGTGGGATCTTCCCAGACCAGGGCTCGAACCCGTGTCCCCTGCATTGGCAGACAGATTCTCAACCACTGCGCCACCAGGGAAGCCCCCACGTGGCCATTTTAACAATGCCTTCCAACCATCTTGGGCACACTGACCTTTACTTCCCTTAAATTATACCCCATAGGTGAACAACCACCTGATCTAGAAGTGAGTTGGGCCTGCCTACTGTCACTCCTAATGGGGATGTTGCCAGAGGTTGAAGATTCAGGAATGGGCCAAATGGACTCCCCAGGGAACTGTGCCGCAGGAACGAGGGCAGGGTGGGCCTTGTGCCGGGAGTTTGGATTTCAACTGTTGGCTGCAAATGTGTGCCACTTCCCGATGGAATGCTACAGTTCTCTGACCTACCCTCAACTCAGCACAGGTCACAGTTCACTGCAGTTTCCTAGTGTGTTTCTGTGGATGTTTGGGATCAAGAAGCATAGAGTCACAGAATAGCTGGGCAGGATTTAAAGAGAATTGCCAGAATTCAAGGTTCTCATTTTATGCAGGAGGAGGCTGAGTTCAGAGATTATGAATTTGACCAGGGTTACATGGCAGTTTAGCAGAGTGGTTAAGCAAACAGGCTTCAGACTCACAGTGCCTGGGAACTTAAGCTGTGTGCCTTGGGCAGGTCCCTTAAAGTCACTATGTCTCAGTTAACTCTTCTTTAAAGTGGAATGAGAATAATATCTGTATCACAGTTTATTCCTAATATAAATAGTCTAATGAATGTAAAGCCCTTAGCGTAACAAGTAGCATAAGGAGGTACAGCTGACTCTCAAAGCCAAGTCTTCTGACTCATGGGTTAGAGCTCCTTCCCTGAGCCCCACTCCCTTCCTTATAGAGACAGGTTAGAAATGAATGTACAGAGGCATTGCACATGTATAAACTCATCACTAGAGCACCTGAGTTATGCATCCATTTTTTTTTTTAACAAATATCAGTTGGGCATCTGTGTACTGGGTGCTGGAGTGTCCATACTGAACAAAACCCACTAAGGAGAGAGAAGAATGTGCCCTACAGTAGCCAAGGGTAAGGTGGATTTGCATAAAGAGTAGAAAGAGTCAATAGAGGCAAGGAGATGAGGTGGGAGAGTCTTGCCATAATCTAGGCATGAGGCATTGAGGTCCTGGATGACCAATGGGTAGCAACTTTCAGCAACTTTCAGACCTCTCACCTGGATGTCCCTGGTGAGAATGGGGATTAAGGGAAAGACAAAGTAATTGACGTGAGTGAGAGCATGAGACTCACCCTGACACATTATTATAGTTACTATACTATTGTTACTGTACTTCTATGCTATAGTTATTATAGCTATTATAGTAATGTGTCTATGAAATCTTAGATTTATGTGTTTCTGACAAGCAGTTTGCTTCCAGAATTCCAAAGTGAAGCCAGCTGGTACTCCATACTCAAGGAAACGTCACTTACTGCTTGATGCCCAGAACAGGAGAGGTGATTCATATTAAGCTCTTGTCCAGGGTCTTACACATAACTGGGGGAGGCCCACAGTTACTACTGTCAGAGCTTCAGCAATGGGATCAGTTTAGCCAGACTGTCTAAGGCCATCTGCCTTTCTCTCCTGCCAAATTCATTGAGGACATGCTGGATCTGGTTTAGACAGTAACATAGTGAGGAGAGCAGGGCTGAGCAAATGGACAAATGTTTCTTTTCTGCAGGAATGTGTATTTGGCTCTGGGGGCTGTGGCTGTCCATTAAAATCCACGCTTGGTCTCAGACAACACCTTGAGTTCCTCGGCCTCCGTGGGCCTATCTCCACATGCCAGGATTCCAGGCGAAATCACCGTCCTGCTAACGGCACCAGGCAGAAATGTCCACTGGCCCATTAAGCCTTGTCACCTAAACACTGCCCACCACAGTCACCCTGTCCCTTTTGTGGCCCTGCCTTTCCCCCCAGGCCTGCCCTTCTCTCCAAGAAAGGGAGAATGGTTAGCAACTTTCAGAAACTAAAACAAACACCAACGTTTGCCAACATTAAGCTCTGCTGCACAGCTAAATGGACCATAAACTTTCAGGACCTGGAACAAAACTTCAATTCAACCCCCTCCTACAGGTGCTGTGGGCACAAAGACTGCACAGTATATTCTGCCCTGGAAAACAGTCTCAAATTATTTTTGTAAAAAAAGGTTGCCTGGAAGAAAGTTTCATCTTGTGCTTAGAAAAATAAGCCCGGAGCAATGCAGCCTCTTTCTCCCTAATCTCAGTTCTCTGAGACAGTCTCACCCCACCTGGAAGCCCTCTGGAGATGCTAAAGAAGTGAGACATCTTCTCCTGGGTTTCCAAGGTTTCCTCTAGGGAGAGGCACATGTCTACCACTCCTGCCTGCAACCTACCACGTTGTGCAAGGCACACAGTCAGGATCAAGTGACATTAGTGGAAAGCACGGGCCTAAGAGCCAGAGGTCTGGGCTCTCGTTCAGGTCCACCGTCACTTCCTTGGTGACCTTGGCATGTCACTTCATTCCTTGGGTTTCACTTTCCTCATCCAAAACGCTCAGGATTTGGACTTAGGTCCCTTCTGGCCCTAAAACTCTGAACAGAAGTGGCATCGATAGAGTAAGCAGATACATTTTTTGCTTAAACCAGAAGAGATGTATGAATACAAGGGTAGCTACTAATAATTATGCCTGGCATCAGCCAAGACTGTGCTGGGGAACCAGGACCCCTAGCTATTGCAGTCCTCAGTGCCCCACACTGGGGACTGCCCAGAGAGCACCAGTGGCCCTTTCTCCTACTAAATCTTTTGCACCCAAGGGTTCAGTAAAAGAGGAACCGGGGAAGTTCTGTGTCCAGTACCTTTCCTCCATTCTCTAACTGCTTCTCACCCATTCCCTTCCCTCTCTTCACTCACCCCATCCTGGGCTCACCATGTTCTAAGTTAACTTGGCAGCAAGGCAGAGTGATTGGGGGCCAGCTTCTGGTCTCAGACTGCACGGATCCAAATCACAGTTTCATAATTTACCATGTGATCTTGGGCAAGTTACTTAAACTCTCTAAAGTATAGGCTTTCAAGTGTTTCTAAACTGCAATTTACAGTAAGAAATATATTTAATATAGTGCAGTAACATACACATTCATATAAATTGAAACAAAAGTTTAATAAAACAATACTTATTTCTGATTTGTTCTAAGTACTTAGCACTTGTTTGATTGATTCTATTCTCTATATATTTTTCTATAAATTTATTTATTTATTTCATTTTTGGCTGCGTTGGGTCTTTGTTGCTGCGCGTGGGCTTTCTCTAGTTGTGGTGATCGGGGGCTACTCTTCGTTGCAGTGCGCGGGCTTCTCATTGCGGTGGCTTCTCTTGTTGCAGAGCACAGGCTCTAGGTGCGTGGACTTCAGTAGTTGTGGCTCGCAGGCCCTAGAGCACAGGCTCAGTAGTTGTGGTACACGGGCTTAGTTGCTCCGCGGCATGTGGGATCTTCCTGGACCAGGGCTCGAATCCATGTCCCCTGCATTGGCAGACGGATTCTTAACCACTGTACCACCAGGAAAGTCCCTCTATATATATTTTTATAAATGCTAGTCATGGCCGGCTCAGTCAATTTCATGATCTACTAATGGATTGAGACCCACCCTTTGAAAAGCTCTAAGCTTTCATTTCTTCATCTGTAAAATGAGGATAACAATAATATTATCTTTCTCACGGAGTTGTTATGAAGATTGATGAAAATGTTCATATATTGTAAAATTGTTTGGCTTGGAATGTAATAAGTGCTCCGTGAATATTAGATATTATTATGATTGAGGGCAGGGCATTGACAGGAAATAAATCTTGTCATACCTCAAGTACAAGAGGGATAGTCCCAGCAATCATGCCCCTCATGAACCTGAATCAAATGGATTTCCCCATGGGGCATGCATAACATCAAGCAAGTCTGAATTTAAGCTTCTGTCATGGTGGCAGTTATGTGAAGACATGATGCTTGACATGTGGTGGCAGGCATTTTGCAACCATGAGGTGACACACCTGAGGAAGGAAGAACAAAATGATGGAAAGGGCCTGGGTTTTAATGATAGTATTGAGTTGCTGAACCAATGCTGGATCTTCTACCTCATTCTTTCTCCTTTTTAAATCAATAAAATCCTCTAATATTTAAACTTCATTTTTATGCATACCGGCTAATAAGATCCAAGTGATATCCTTTCCCACACCAGCAGGAAATGTCCCCACATATAAATTGCCCTTCAGCTTGAGAATGAGCATTCCCTAAAACCTCACTGAAGTCCAGGACTCTGAAACCACAAAGATACTGCAAGTAGAAAATTCCCCTTTGGTTCCTAGAGCTTGTCTCTTTCTATCATGCCTGCAAGGCTCATGAGAATACATGGAACACCTCAGGCCTCTCATTTAGCCATGGCCAAAGGTACCACTGCGCTCCTTCGGGGGAAAGATGAGGGACTCCAGAACCTGACCTCTTCTCAGTGGAGATGCCACTGACTCTCTTGGTTGCTGACAGCTGACTGAACCTAGTCTACGATGAGGAGAAGCCTGTTTCAAGATGCAAGGCTAGGCTCACCCTGGCCACTCAGTGGATAGGAGAGAAAACAACTTATAAATTCTCCAATATTACTTGGCCCAGAAGACAATTAGCTTGCTGGCTAGCTAACTTTGCAACTACTTTTAGTTAAGAGTTCCAAGAGACTAGAAGGTGAATAACCTGCAAGATGTCCTAACACCGAGGACAGAGGAGAAAGTTATTTCTACTCTCCTGTGCCCTTGGTGGCTCTTTTCCTGCTCCAGGGCAAGTTTGCACATGACGATGAGTGGTATCTGACGGCTGATCCTGGCACAGAATGTGAGCAGATGACAGTTTAGGGCTTGAACCTTCCATCTGAATCATTAGTGATTCCTGCCACTGATTCCAGCCAAGGGAGTCCAAATCTGTCTTTTCTTTCCCTTATCCTGTAAACTTTCCCTTATTTTAGTCTAAAATACAATGCCAGCTCAGTAATTCTGACAGCCACACACTGAATTTTGAACCTCTTAGGTTTCCAAATAATTAAGATAGAGAATGAGTTCAGTGAAATATGGTCGGATTAAAATAACCAATTCAGTATTATTGCAGGAAAAGAATTCAACCCGAGTCTAAGATAAGTGCTTAGCCCAGGGCCTTCAGCAGACATATGCCAAGTGTTAAGTTGTTTTTTAAAGGTACTCTTAAAGGGGCATTTGATAAATAAAGGGGAGATGGAAACAAATATTTATCAAGCACCTATTATCTATCAGGCACTACATACACATTCTTTCATGTATATTGTACAAAATACATATATCCTAGCTGTTGTCATTTCCATTTTTGAAAAAATGAAAACTAAAAATAACTTGCCTAAGATCATAAAGCAAGTAAATATCAGAATTAGGATTTAATGCTTGGCCTTCCTCATGCAGGAGTTCATGCTCCTTCAGCCACACTACTCTGTCCTCCCAGGAAGAGTAAGTGATGGAAGAGAAAGTAAAGGGGTGGAAAAAAGAGAAAGGGGAAGAATAAAAAAAAAAAAAGGAAAAGAAATGGATAGAAATAAGAAATGAGAAAGGGAAGGGGTGCAAAGGAAGAGAAGGAAGAATGGGTGATGACCACCTTGGCTTTTTAGCAGAATTTGATGATTCAGAACTTGAAATGTAAAGTCCCTCTGGATTCCCTGGGGGAACCAAGACAATTGTAGGACTGTTCTTCCCAGTGTCCCGAGTGCAAATGCCTCCAGGGAATTTTCCAGCTACTGGCAGCAAGAACTGGGAACCCAGACTATCTTCTTACTCAGTCATGACCAAAAAAAGGCTCCACAGAGTTTCTGATGGTACTAAAGGGGTGATCCCTTAATTTACAGTTACCAAAATGGAAGCATTTTCAGACCTGCCAATACTGGATCTCACTTCTCTGGCCCAGGCCTTCCATTGAGTCTTTTAGCTGCAATGAGTTGGTGTTTAGGATTTTAAAAAAGGGATCAAACGTATGTTTACTTTATGTGTTGATTATTAAGCTACTTCAGCTCTAAACTCCAAAGTCACCCTTCGTTCTTGGCCTTGTGACAACTGGGGCTGGGCCTCTACAAACAACATTTCTGCTTTGCCAGCTGGATTGCCATTAGGGTCTGTCAGTAGGGGGCACTAGAGATATACTGGAAGGCAGGAAGGGATTGCAGGGGTTTGCTCCTTCCTATTTTCTTGCTGGTCCTGTCAGCATTACCCCAGCAGCAGCTAGTACCAGTTTTTCTCTTCACTCCCAGAACCAGCTTCAGCTCGTTCCAGTGATAGCAACTGCCAGTTGCACCCCTTCCCCAGCTGTCCATTCCCTGCTCTGAGGGTCCCTCCTCTGAGTTCCCAAGAAGCCTGCTCCAGCCAGCCAGGCAGCACCCCTCCTGATTTGGGTTCCATCTCTGCAGGGCCATCCTCCAAGCTTCCAGATCCTAATGACCATATCCTCTACCCTTTTTTCCCTCAGCCCCAGGGTAGTGGTTGCTTCCTGGGATTGCTACCTCCGTGATACCTCTGTGTTCCTCCTTCACGTTTTCAGTCCTTCAATTCCCTATATTAAACATCCTTTATTAGAAAAACCAATGGGTATATATTTTTTGGACTGACCCTTGTCTGATTTATTATCATTCTTGTCTCCATCCAAGACAATGCTAAGTGATATTCTGAGATTGCACTGCATATAACTTCTGATAAAGATATGATTCCTTTAGGAATCCAAAAGCACCATTACTCACATGTTTTTGGATCTGTCTCCTCAGGCAAGCGGAACAAAAGCAAAAATAAACAAATGGAACCTAGTCAAACTAAAAAGCTTTGGCACACAAAAGGAAGTTATCAAAAAAATGAAAAGGCAACCTATTGAATGGGAGAATATATTTACACACAATATGTCTGATAAGGGGTTAATATCCAAAAATATATAAAGAACTCATACAACTAAATATAAAAAGACAACCCAATTAAAAAATGGGCAGAGGACCAAAATAGGCATTTTTCCAAAAAGGATATACAGATGGCCAATAGGCACAGGAAAAAGATGCTCAACATCTTTGATCATCAGGGAAATGCAAATCAAAACTGCAATGAGATACCACCTCACACCTGTCAGAATGGCTATTGTTAAAAAGACAAGAAATCACAAGTGTTGGCGAGGATGTGAAGAAAAGGGAACCCCTGTGCACTGTTGGTGGGAATGTAAATTGGTGCAGCCACTATGGAAAACAGTATGGAGGTTCCTCAAATAATTAAAAATAGAACTACCATACAATTCAGCAAATTCACTACTGAGTATTATCCAAAGAAAACAGAAACACTAACTCAGAAAGATATATGCACCCTTACGTTCATGGCAGCATTATTTACAATAGACAAGCTGTGGAAATAACTCAAGTGCGCATTGACTGATGAATGGATAAAAAGATGTGGTATGTACGCATATATAAACACAGACACACACACGGTGGAATATTACTCAGTCATAAAAAAAGAGTGAACTTTTGCCATTTGTGACAGCATGGATGGACTTTGAGGGCATTTGTTTAGTGAAATAAGTCAGAATAATTAATACTGTATATTTTCACTTATATGTGGAATCCAAAAAACAAAACAAATGAACAAACAAAACAAAACAAAAACAGACTCATAGATACAGAGAACAAACTAGTGGTTACCACAGGGGAGAGGGCTAGGGGAAGGCACACAAAATAGGTGAAGGTAATTAAGAGGTATAAACTGCCAGTTATAAAATAAATAAGTTACAGGAATGTAGTGTACAACACAGGGAAAATAGTCAATATTTTAAAATAACTTTGTATGGTGTATATCTATAAAAATATCAAATCACTATGCTGTACTCCTGAAAATAATATAATATTGTAAGACAGCTATATTTCAATAAATTTTTTAAATTTTTAAAGATTAAAACTTAAACAGTAAACAGTGAAAAAATAATAAAGAACTCAAACAAATCAAACATTTTTTCATAGTAAGTAGTAATTGGTTTATCGAATTTTGCTTGTGTGCCCTAAATTTTATCTTTTGACAATTGTTTAACATGTTTGTTTTTGTTAAATAATCAATTATTCTTTGGAATTTAGTATGTCAACTAAAATGTCAAAAAATGCTATTCTGAACCAATAGAACTTAGTTTTAAAATAACCTTTGAAAGGAAAGGAAACTATAAACATAAACAAAACCAAATAGAGTTATGGAAACTTCATGGACAAATTTCTATCTGAGCAAAAAAAACAAACAAACAAAAAAATGATGCAGGTAACTGAAAGAATGCAAAGAAACATCACTACACAATTTGCCTTGTCCCTATCTTATTTTTATCACCTCCAAAAATGTCCTGGTTCCCCTTTGCAGTCCCTCTCTCCTGCCCCTGTACCCAGGCAACTACTGATCTGCTTTCTGTCATTATACGTTACTTCACATTTTCTAGGGTTCCATATA
This sequence comes from Balaenoptera ricei, assembly GCF_028023285.1. Classification (NCBI taxonomy): domain Eukaryota; kingdom Metazoa; phylum Chordata; class Mammalia; order Artiodactyla; family Balaenopteridae; genus Balaenoptera; species Balaenoptera ricei. Next base: position 105,752,175 of record NC_082640.1, read on the forward strand.
TACGGAATCATACAATATGTATTCTTTTTTTGTTTAGGTTCTTTCACTCAGCATAAGGATTTTGAGATTTATCCATGTTGTATGTATTAGTAGTTTGTGCTTTTTTTGTTGCTAAGTGGTAGTTGCTAAGTTGTAACTACATTTGCTTATCCATTAGCACATTGGTGGACATTTGGATTATTCCCAGTGCCTATTTCAAATAAAGCTGCTATAAACATTCATGTCTTTGTGTAGACACACAGTATTTATGTGTGTGGTTTTTTAAACATCATTATTATGTTGTTATATCCTCAGTTCACACCCACACACATTTGGATTAATGATTTACATGAAGTTTAAAGACAGTGATGAAAAGTAACAAAAGTATATCTTAGAATTATTTTGTAAAATAAATTAGTGAATAAGACTTTATAAATAGAAGATTAAAGCTGTTAATAAAATTAAGCTATGAGGGTGATGATTTAGACAAGCATTCAAGCAAGAAAAGTACGAGCAGGAAAAATGACAGTGAATTTACAGACATTTAATTTTAGTAGGCTTGTGAATCCATTTGTCCCATTTGCATTTTTCGTCATGAGTCTCAGGCAAATAGTGGACATAAAAGCATCAAAGCTTTTGTAACATTTTTCAAATAAAGCACAACAACTTCTTTATAAAATCAATGGAATTCTTCCAACAAAAAATATAAAAGAATACTCTCCGTTTCAAAATTAACTTACTCACTGAAGGCATGGAGAGAATAAAAGTACAGATATGACTTTCACAGTTGCACACCTGACAGCAAAAGTAAATAGAACTGACACTATTGGTAAGAAATGTGTAAAGCCAGCCAGAAAGATAATGGCTATTGTATGTTCAGAAATAAATCAGAATGAACTATTGAAAAAAATCCCTTTTGCAAATGACTCTATTACCTGTTGCCTAATGTCCTCGCCATACATTGTAGAAAAATACTTAGTTCCTGGTGTATATTAGCATTACATAAAAAACAGACATGATAAATATGAATTAACACTTAGCATTAAATAGGATTCTCATATGAAGGAAAAGTGCTTGACAAATTTCTGTATTTTTAATCATTGAAAAACCGGGCTACAGAATTGGAAATTTTTTTTGCTTAATTGACTCTTGTTTTATGTGATTTATATATCGATATATAAATGAGAAAGGATATAGCTACTTGAAGAAAGGAAGTGGCTTCTGAACATCTGCCTGCATGTTGTTTAGTCACAGAGAAAAATCACTGGCCAAGAAAAAAAAACTCCTGATCTTCATTTAGTGTTGACAGAAATGGTGAGGATAATTAATACTATCAACTTTCAGGCCCTGAATGTACTCACTTTGAGAGCATTGTTCAAAGAAATGAATGCCAGATATAAACTTTGCCTTTTCCACACTTAAATATTCTGCTGTTGGGGAGAAATCTCATTCCTTATTTCATATAAATTTTTGAAATGAAGAATGAGATAAAAATATTGCTTCATGACTATTATGTCAATGAAGAATAATACTGTTTTCAAGGAACGTATAGAAATAACATATCCCAGTAATATACTCAGTAGAATGAACCATCTAAATCCATCTTTCAAAACCAAAGTGTCAGGATTAAGACAAGATTGAAGACAAGTAGTTGGGATTTCTTAAGAAGGCCAACCACAAGGGCAAGGACTTGATTGCACAATGACTCTTGCACAGAGCCTGAAGATTTCTTTCACTCTTCAGAAAACATACTCGATGGCTCAACTGGACCTTTTAAACACCACATCCAAATGCTGCAGCGGATGGTGGCGATTTCCGGGACAAACACAAGCAAGCAGTGTATTCCAAATCTATCGCCTCTATTTCTCAGGTGGAATCAGTCTACCTTCCAGCTTTGAAGGGTGATATCCTTACCAATCCATGATCTGAAGGACCCAGTGAGAAATCGTCTCATAAGACTCACTTGAAAACATCAGGAAGACCTAAGACTCAAGATATATATCTTTGAGCTGGACAAAAATTCCTTGTTAAAAGATTATAAAATAGAACAATTATTTTTTTTAATTTTAAAGATATTATTTTATTTTTATTATTTGTAAGTGTTCATATTTTAACAAATTTGCTTAAAATTCATAAGTTATTAATGCAATAATTGTTTAAGTGATTCAGAGATGCTGAATATTTGGAAAGCACTAAGGTATTCCAATGTTGATGGCTGTTGGGGAAATAAAGGAGATTATTCTGAGATGTTTTAGTGAGTAAAAGAATGTGAAATATAATATTCTTCAATCAGGTAGGAATGTCAGGGCACAGTAGTGCCACTTGACTGGTGACTGTCTCGAGTTTGGGTACCTGGGTTTGCAGATGTTCAGTAAGGGTACGATTTCCTGTTACTCCACATAATGGTTGACCCTGGACTGGATCTACCAGGGTGCACATTACTCTTTCATCTGAGCAAACACAGATGAGCCCTTTTTTGCCGCTTAAGCCCCGTAAGCCTTCTTAATACCAAACTGAAGTCAGCTAAGTTCAGGTGGCTAAAATGGTGCTTTTGTTATGAAAGCAGTGGCCAGAAAATGCAAACTCTTTGAGTCACCCAGCCCAGCTATTTCCTTCAGTATCCAACCCTGAGCCAAGTGTTTTTTATTTTGTCTTCTCAGACTAGGTGACCTTCCCTTGTGGCAGACTCTTGGATAACTGCAGGCAGATGGGGGCACACCCCACTTTTGAAGGGGAGTTTTCAGACCAGAAATTACCAGACTTATGTAAGTGAGGGCATCAGTAGAGCCCAGCATGAGCAGAGTAGGAGGCATTTAGGAAAAGAGTTACAAACAGCAAAATAGGAGCAAGCCATAGAAGAACACAGAAGCAGCAGCAGCTGGCGCCAAGTAGAAGAGAAGATTGTTTTCTGACAGAATTTACAGACGTCTTTTTTTAAAAAAAAAAAAAAAAAAAAAGAACAAAAGAGCAATTTCTTCTTTTGTCTTGGCTCAGTCACATGGCTGTCACATGGGATCAATCCAACCATGGATGTTGATTGTTTCCTTCATGTCTGCTGAGTGTTCTTCTGCTCGGCCTGGGGCCCTTTCCCAATTTTGTTTGTTCACTGAGGCACAGAAAGAATCAAAATCTCTGCGCTCGGGTTCTCCTTAAAGAATTATGAAGAGAACGGACTCAGGGAAGAAGGACCACCTCAACTTAATAACTTCCCCACCAGCTCCATGTCATACCACAGGGCCCTAGATGTAGTACTACTTTGCTTTTTGCAGTGCAGGAAGTTCTAATCCTCTCAAAAGCCTTCATTATTATAATCAACCTGTAAACAAGCCACTTTGCAGTGGCTTTGTAGGTATTTAATACTTAAAATAATTTTCCCGTGTTTCGAGGTTGTAATAATGCCCACTAGTTTCCAGATTTCCAACAAATAGTACCAGAGGAAAGGATCTGGCCTTTCATGCTTACCATTAAGCACATCCCTCCCTCCAGCATCTTCTTTCCCAGAAATGTCTAAAAACAAGCTCCTGTGATAAAGACTATGTGGATATGACAGAAGGCTGGTGTTTTTCCCATCTCTTTTACTCCCGGCAATATTGTCTTTCGAACTTCTCTGCAACGTAGACTAATGGGGTGGGAGATGGTTTGTTGGGTGAGGCAGGCAATCCAATGAATGTCTTTTCAAAACACGGGTCCTTTGCTCTTGTAAAAGAAAACTTTGTCACTAAATATTCAGCATGTATGTGCTCTGCTATAGCTATGAAAGATTCTGATTCCATATTCACCAGCAACTACGTCAAAGGGTTGGCTTTGAAGCAGAAACACGGGCAGGAAGGAGCAAAGGTTGATTTTCAAAGTCAGAAAGTTCATAGTGTTATTTGGTCAGGGTTTTTTCAAGATAAATGCAAAAATGTAAAAAAGAAAAAGCCACTCTTTTCAAACTGGCCAGTAGAGAGAGTTTTTTCACTCCTGCATTCATTCAGTATGCATTTCTTTTTTTTTCTTTTTTTTTTTTTTTTGTGGGCTGCATTGAGTCTTTGTTGCTGCGCGCGGGCTTCCTCTAGTTGTGGCGAGCAGGGGCTACTCTTCGTTGTGATGCGCAGGCTTCTCATTACAGTGGCTTTTCCTTGTTGTGGAGCACAGGCTCTAGGCATGTGGGCTTCAGTAGTTGTGGCATGCAGGCTCAGTAGTTGTGGCTCACGGGCTCTAGAGCACAGGCTCAGTAGTTGTGGCGCACGGGCTTAGTTGCTTCATGGCATGTGGGATCTTCCCGGACCAGGGATCGAACCCGTGTGCCCTGCATTGGCAGGCGGATTCTTAACCACTGCACCACCAGGGAAGTCCCAGTACGCATTTCTTGAGCATACCCAGAGAGGGCGTGAGAGCTCTGTGGCCCTCTCCCCATACCTTGCCCCATGCATCTCTTCCATTTGGCTATTCCTAAGTTGTATCCTTTCTAATAAACCAGTAACAGTAGGTAAATTATCCCTGAGTCTTTGAGCCATTCTAGCAAGTTATCAAACCCAAAGAGGGGGCCATGTGAACTCCTGATTTATAGCTGGTTGATCAGAAGTACAGGAGGCTGGTAACTTGCAGTTGGCATCTGAAGTGGGGGCAGTCTTATAGGACTGAGCCCTTAACCTATGGGGTCTGCAGTAACTCTAGGTAGTTAGTGTCAGAATTGAATTGACTTATAGGATGGTCAGTTGGTGTCTGGAGAGGTGAAGAACAGGTTGTTATGGGAAAAGAATCCCACACATTTGGTGTCTGAAGTGTTGTGGTGTTGGAAACAGTTCATAGAAGGACACACTTACTTGTTGTGCCTGGAGGTGAGAATCAGGAAGGCTATCAATGAGGTCAGTCCTCAAGAATGAACTGATTTGTGCCAACAGAAAAGGGACCAAGTTTGGAAAGGCATGGAGGTATCTGAGAGCTTGTCAACATGGGGAAAAGAGTTAGTAGGGTGAATCAGGAGTATGTGTCATGGGAACACACTGGGGAGAGGCAGGAAAATAATCTGAGAAATAATTAGGGACTTGGAGCATGACAGACTTCAAATGCTATGCAGGAGAGCAGATCAGTAACCAGAGGAATACCGTGAGGTCTGAGATTCAGAAAACTCATCCTGGCTGGCCACATGGAAGAACTGGAGAGGAGCCATTTAGGAAACTACTATACTAGTCCAGGTCCCAGTTTTTTTTAATGATGAGGGCTTGAACTAAGGTAGTAGTCATAGGATTGGACATGAGGAGACAGCTCAGGAGGCATTAATGAGTCAAAATTGATCATGCCTTAGTGGCTGGCCAGATGTGGGAGTGAGGGAGAAGGAGAAGTCCAGGATGGTTCATTTCAGACTTGAGTGCTAGGCAAGTGGTACCATTCACTGAGGGAGGGAACATGGGAGACCACGTGTTCTGGGAGACCGTGAGCATGAATAGCACACATCAAGTTTGAGGCGTTGGTGATACATTTAGGAGCAGACATTTCAAGATCTGGTCTAGAGATTCAGATTGGAAAGACATTTGAATATGAAGGCCCTGCAAGCAGATGATATATAGACCAGAGGGCCCAGGAGATAGCAGACAGCAAGCACAACTTCAGATATTTGAACACTGTGAGGGTATGGGGGTAGGGGGATGATTTTCTCAGTCCTTGAAAGAAGCTTGATCAGTGTCTCAGAACGAGTTCAGACAAAATGACTGAGATGAAACAAGGGGAACTCTGCTCTGAGTTTGTGGATCCCCACTCCCTGGCTGTGAGCATAAGGGACAGACGGATGGTCAGTGTGCCTCTTGAAACCATGCATGCCCCAAGTTAGACCATCAGGTACATCTTTGAAAGAGTAGTGCCTGTTCTCTCAGGTCCCATGTCCTTGCTGGGATGTCCCTTGGCCACTTGGAACTCTTGTCTCTCTGCTTAGGCTTCCCAAGGCCCCTTAGTGGGAGCCTCTGTTTTCCCCATCTTCCAGATCCCCTGTGTAAGAGAGAGGGTTCCTTTTCAGGCAGGTCTGTCTGCGCCTCATTCCAGAGAAATGGCTCATCAGTCTCAGGTCTCGATTTTCTAAACCAGGATGACAATCTGTTGAAACCAGAAAAAGCAATCCCTCTTTTCACAGAATGTACTTTCTAGGGGAAATGGGAGGAACCTATAAAAGATTTACCTCTTCATTTTGACTCACTGCCCTGACTGCAGGACATGATCTCCCTGAAAGACTGATTCTTACCCTCACAGCTGCATCAGTCAGCATGCAGGAAGCACTTGACCCAGGCTCTGACCACACAGTGGCCTTAAGCCTAGGGGTGAAGGGCATGGTACATGCTTTCTGTTTCTAGAGTCACAGTGCTCATGTACAGAAGACCTTTTAGGAGAATGTCTTTAAAGGCACATCTCTAGCCAAGAGTCCTTGCCTCTTAACTTTTCTAAAGTTCATCTTATGTATACAAATGACTCTGCCTTCCCAGCGGGAGTGGCTCTCGGCCTCCTAATGTGGGCCCATGCTATGGAAGAAGCCAGCTCAGGCTGACCGTGCTGAGTGCCCAGCAGACGTGGCTGCTGGCTTTGGGTGAGAAAGTATTCCTGATCCATCGGAATAATGATTTCAGCGTGTTCTCAGCAGGTTCTCAGTGTGATCCCACAAGGGTACCCCATCCCTCTGCACGATATGTTGTACTTGGAGTCCTTCCCCGTTTCAATTTCAGTATCAGTCGGAGGGAAAGAGCAAAACAGCATTCCTTCATGTACATAACCAGTAGGCAGCTGGCTACTCCTGGTTGGTAACATAACTCCACCAGTGTATTCTGGCAGCTGGGTTTACTTAAGGGAAAAGACAGACATTCCCCTGCTCAGACACAAGAGCTGCTAAACATGACTCCAGTAGCCTCCTTGCTGTCTGTAAAAATAAAATCCTTGAGGAAAAACAGCAGTAAGGGACCAGTCTTTGAGATAGCCTAAGCACAAATCCCAGATCTGCCTCTTACCAGCTGTGTGGCCTTATTCATTCATTTATTCATTTAAGAAATATTTATGGAGTGCATACCACATAGCAGGCAGACTCTTTAGACCAGTTAGCTGATCTTGATAAGCCTCAGTTTCCTCATCTGAAAAATGGGGATAATAATACATACCTCCCAGGGCTATGTGAGGAAAATGTGAGATAGTGTATATAAAGCCTATGGCACAGGGGTGGTACAAAGGAAGTCCTCAATTAAGGATGACTGCCGTAGGTGTTATTCCCTTTACCCCAGCCCGTGCTAACTGCCTGCCCAGTGAGGAACTCATGACAGTGCCAACACCTCTTTCTCAGCCCCCATCTGGTACAGAGTTCACCTTCTTATTCCTTCTGTCTTTATGTGAGATTCACTGACCTGGGGCTACCCATACTAAGGGACAGTGTGAATGATGGCAGAGATCACCGTCTCTGCCCTGGCTTCTGAGCTCACCTTTGCTGTCAGCTGCTCACCCTACTCTTCCCATTGATTCTCTCTAGAGTCAGGTCCTCATGTTAATCTGATAATACTAAATATACATACAATATGTATCTGTAATATTCATCTATAAGATATACATGTATGTTATATATATGTATGTGTTTTTTCCTCACGCAAAGTTGAATAGATTTCTCAGTGGTGGGCAGGAGAAATAATAGCTTTGACACAGACATTTGGTAAGAAAAAGTTGACCCGATTAGCACAATCAATACCGAAGCTGAATGAGGCTCCAGCAGACTCTAGCTTTATCCAAAAATCTCCCTCCAAATATTCTCCAGTTTATCTGGGGTTATCTTATAATGTAGAACAGCGGTCCCCAACCTTTTTTGGCACCAGGGACCGGTTTCGTGGAAGACAGTTTTTCCATGGACAGGGGTGGGAGGGGGCAGGGGAGATGGTTCAGGCAGTAATGGGAGTGATGGGGAGCGATGGGGAGCGGCAGATGAAGCTTCGCTCGCTCGCCCTCTGCTCACCTCCTGCTGTGCGGCTTGGTTCCTAACAGGCCGAGGACCAGTATCGGTCCCTGGCCCGGTGGTTGGGGGTTGGGGACCCCTGATGTAGAAGAAGTAATAGCAGATGGTCCTGACCTCCCATCAAAATGTCCAACCCCACTGGGAGTGGTACTCAGGTAAATCCAGGTAGGGTAGCAGTGATCATCCATGTTAAATCAGAGAGCAGGCCAGACAGCACACCAGGCAAAACTAGCAGCCTTCCTGCAGACCTCACCAGTCTCCACAACGGGGTCAGGTGACTTTTGTTTCAGACCACAGGTCTCCCCAAAGCCCTGGAAGAAATCCTGACTCTAATGAGAGGAAGTCTGGTCCAGTGGTTCTGATACAAGTGTCAGTGGCATTCCTTCTGTCCTTTTATTCATTTAGTAAATATTTATTGAGCTCTTATTATGTACCAGGCACTAGATTTAGTCCCACAGTTCTAGTCATCCGTCCAACTCCTTAGGCACCTGATGCAGGTACCTGAGTCCTGTTTCCCCGAGACTGATGTCTGCCTCAATCTTCTATCCAAACCCTAGCTCCTCAAAGGCTTGCTGTCACCCACCCCTTTTCACTGTGAACCCCAGTCTGGGACTCGCACCACATCTGTCAGGCCTGTACTGGCACCACCAGCTGGACTGCAATGTCCTCTCCTTCCCCTTGTGTCCAGTTTCCCATTCCAAGCCCTCCTCCCATCTGCAGGAGCGTCACCGGTGACCCTTTGGGCTGCCCCACATTCCATTACCTAGACAGAGGGCTTGCATAGACTTAGTGCTTAATAAATATTAGGTGTCCCATTTAGACATTTCACTACTAAAGTGACCAACACGAAAACAGGAACGTGCCTGACTTGTTCACTGATGGGTCTCTACCACCTAGACCTATGGTTAGCACTTGGTAGACATGGAAAAAATGCTTGGACTGAAGATTCATTCTAGCCTTTGTCTAGTTGAAGGAGGTGTGGGAAGGTAACCCCTTGCCATCCAGTGATAACGCTGAACAAGAAGCAGCAACAGTTGTCTCAGATGCCGCTTTAGTTTTAAGGCACCCCTGAAAGACACGACCTCATGCACCCCAGAAGGCTGGAGGTTCATCCTATTCCAAATGAACCACAGGCATGAGTACTGCACCACCTCTCTCAGGAGCAGAACAACCCTGGAAATGTGTTTTCCTGGTCAGTTAACCAGAGTAAGGAGGAGTGTAGATAATAACGTGAACTCTTCCTAGCAGAATATTGCTCTCCCATGCTTTTTCTCACGGCCAGTGTATAAAAAAATGACAGTAATTTCCCTTACCCAGAAGCTACCATTTGAAATATATCCTACAGAACATTCCTCTACATTTCTTTTCTCCCCATCAACTGTCAGAAGCTCTTCGACAATAAGAAGCCATGCACCAGAAGATTGTAGTTGAAGCCTTTAAAGAACTGAGCTCATCCATTGCTGCATCACTGTATTTGGAAGATATTTAAAGAGCAACTAGAATATACCAGATATTTCTCTGAAGACTTAATAGAGAGTTGGGAAAAGTTTTAAGATAATAGGGGGAAATGGAGTAGACTGGTTTTTTGCAGATAAGCCTAATCCTCCTCCATCCATATGTATGTAATTCCCATTCATTCTCTTCTCTGGCTCATCAACCTGCATTATCCCACTAAATATTGGGTTGGCCAAAAAGCTCGTTCGGATTTTGAGATGTTACGGAAAAACCTGAACGAACTTTTTGGCCAACCCAGTACATGCATTGAGCAGGCTTCATTACTTGTCTGCCTCAAGCATGTGTTGGCCACAGGTGCGTGGGAAAACATACGAAGTCAAGATGATGCTGAATTGCCATGATTTACGCATCAGATATGTCTGTTGGTATTAGTGAGGGGGACATTTTTTTAAAAAATAAAAGAAAATAGAGTTTATTATGTGCCAGGTATAGTGCTAGGTGCTTTATGTATGACAGTCTTATCTTATTTGCGTGATATTCATATGAAGTTGCATTACTATTTTAGACATTAAAAAATTGAAAAAGTTTCAGAAAAAGAAAGTAACCTGCTTACTATCCCACAGTATTTGAGCTGTACTCCTTTCTCCAAAGCAAAATTTTCCGTACTAGTAAAATCACTACTTTTACTGTATTACTCTAGTTCTTTACCCATAACTCTATGATAGCAGGTATAAATTCCATTTTAATTATCTATATATCTATGTCCCCAACCAGGCTTATCTCCCTTTCCTGCTTCATTTTTCTTCATAGAATTTTATCTGTCAGGTTTCAGCCAGAGAAGCAGAATCAATAGAAAATAATATGAAGGGGTTTACTGCAAGGAATTGGCTTACGCAACTGTGGGGACTGCCTAAATAAGTCCAGTATTTATAGGACAGGTCAACAGGAAGGACAAGGGCTAAAACTGCCGTCCACAAAAGAATTTCTTCTTCTCTCAGGGGAGCCTCAGCCCTGCTTTTAAGGCCTTCCAGCTGATTGAAACAGGCCTGCCCAGATTCTCGAGGATAATCTCTCTTAAAATCAACAGATCATGGACCTTAATTATATCTACAAAATACATTCACAGCAGCATCCGGATTAGTGTTTGATTTGGTAATTGGGAATATAGTCTGCCCAAGTCCACACATTTCAAAGACTATCACAACCTGATATCTTTTACTTGTTTACTTATTTATTGTTTATTGTCTCTCTTTACTCACTGAAATGTAATTTCCATGAGGACACCACATTTTTTGTTTACTGCTGTATTTTTCAGCAGCTAGAACACTGTCTGGTGCGTGGTAAGCAGGCAAGAAGTTTGTGCTAAATGAATGAATTAATTAATGGCTTTCTTATAGCTTCCTCTTTCCATATGGTCTCTCCAGCATCCAGCATAGTTCCCAGAACAGAACAGGTGGTCATAATTATTTTGAATTCAGTTGCCAGAAAAAGACCAGCTGGTGATGCACATCCTTTCCTTGCCTACAAAATTCCACAACTCAAGTGAACTGGTGTTGTGAAGGCTGGGCATGGAGGTCTAGAGGACAGATTACACACCTGCGATTACCAAGGTGTGGAGGATTGGATGTCAGCACCGTCACACCCCTGCTGGGGACTGTGTGAGCTGAAGATAGGAGGAGGTGCAATCACAGTTGGCAGTCACGCTTGGAGTCATTTCAGGAATAGCTCGATACGGCATTGGCTGAAAGGAAGCAGGAAAGGTCATAGAGAATATGGCTTCTAGGTGCTTTTGCTTTTGAATGGAAGCCCCCTGCTTCTGGGTGACAGTCTGATAGGAGAATCACTGTCTTGGACTGTTGGTTCAGATGATCACGGTCAACAGAAGAAATAGCCATGAGGCCCTAAGGTCAAGCTTCAGTTTCTGTGTTCCCTGAACACAGAAGACAGAGGGCATCTGATACCACTGAGTTGTTTCTTTTGGAGGCCCAGGGCTGTGAGACTCCTTCTCCTAACCACGGTGGAGTATTTTTATTTACAGCTGGGATAATTATATGTACCATCCTTTTAATATGGAACACGGTCCTCCTTTTTACTCTTAAGGAAGAGAAAGTTTTCCTACCAAATTTGTTATTACCGAGTGGTATCTTCTGTGTCCCGATACACACTGGACTTGCCAGTCTGCCAACTCAGCAGATGCACACAGATATGTGCATGCCACACACACATACACTTACAGGCAGTAGTAGAAATGTAAGCAAGAAAAAAGATGGAAATGGGAATGACCAAGGAACAGAATGCTTATTTAATTAACACACGGTCTCGTGTGTTCTGGACTGTAAGGAAAATACAGTCAGAAATTTAAAAAGTGGGTTGACTGAAACATTTGCAGACATGAGACTGTGAATTTGGTACTAAAGAGGCAGTCATATAGAAGACAGGGTCATTGGACTAGAGAAGTGGTAAACTGAAATCTCAGGCCATAGAGTCAGGCTGTGAATTTCCCTCCTTGTAAACCTCTATGAAGGAACTAGAACCAGAGCCAGAACTCTGGGAGATGTGGCTGCACCTAACACAGTAGTCACTGAACAAAGGCTTGCTAACGGTGAAGTCACAAAACGCCTTTTAGAACAGATAGAGATAGGCTTCAAACAAATATCACTGTGGGACTGAATGATTTTTTCTATTGAAGTATAGTTGATTTACAGTGTTTCAGGTGTACAGCAAGGTGATTCAGTTTTATATATATGTATATATATATATATATATATATACACACACACATACATATATACTTTTTCAGATTCTTTTCCATTATAGGTTATTATAATATATTGAATATAGTTCCCTGTGCTATACAGTAGGTCCTTGTTGTTTATCTATTTTATGTATAGTAGTTTGTATCTGTTAATCCCATACTCCTAATTTATCCCTTCACTCCCTCCCTCTCCACTTGGGTAACCAAAAGTTTGTTTTCTGTTGTCTGTGGGTCTGATTCTGTTTCATAAGTGAGTTCATTTGTGTCAGATTTCAGATTCCACATATAAGTGATATCATGTGGTATTTGTCTTTCTCTTTCTGACTTACTTAGCATGATAATCTCTAGGTCCATCCATGTTGCTGCAAATGGCATTATTTCCTGAATGATTTTTAAATGCAGAACGGATGATGCCCCTGAAGAAATATAGGTTTCTGACCTCAGTGAAATCCGAGCTACCACCACCACCTCCATAAGTCCATCATTCTTTCTCAGACTACTCTGTTGATTGGTTTTTGCAGCAGTGAAATACTCAGAAGGGTCTGCTTGCTCCATCCCTTCCCCAAGCAAAGCATGATTATCTAACATTATTCTTCAAAATCTAGAGAAACACTTCAGTGAAGCACTGAACCAATTAACAAGGAGTGTTTAGATTTTGCCCAGAGATAGTTAGGAAGAGAATACTAATTAGGTTGAACCTTGAGGCTCAAGGATCAGTAGAGGCTAGTCTCTGAATATGTTTCAGAGATAAAGTAGCCATTAAAAATTATTGAATTAATTTAAATATAAATTGAAAATAAAAACAGATCTAAAAAATCAGTATTAGTAGAGGATGGCAGTGATACAAATAATATTTTAAAATCATTTATGTTGGACTTTGCCATGTTTTCATTGATTGCATGAACCAGAGTGTTTCTAAATTATAAAACTCTATGTGTCAAAGCAGATTGTGCAGCCAAGCAGATCTAAAAGGACTTGAATATTTGGGGAGGATACTATTTATTTATCTATCCCCTACCCTGTGGCTAAAACGATTTAAGAAATTCATAAAGATGCATACAGTGAAGTAAGATAAAATAAGTTTAAATAACTAAGAAAATAAGAGAAAGGGAAAATAAGGTTAGGCAAAATAAGATGGATCTAGGAATGAGGTTAATATCCAGAAACTAATTCCCTAGACACATAGGAGGATAAGAAAGCTCTCCAGCTTTTTCCCCCCACCTCCTACCATTGTCTCATCTCCCCATCAGTTCTCCAAATGCTGTGGATGGAACATAAAGCCACAACACCAAGCTCCCATCCCTCAGCTGGCCAGTTGTCTCATTTTGTTCCTGGGGGAAGGGATAGAAATTAAGTGCTAGCTGTGTGTGTGTGGAAGGGGAGGGGTCTCAAACTTCCTTCCTGTCCAGATTCCTCCCACTGTATAGACAGCCCTGATATAAGGGTTAATAAGTAAATTGGATCCATAAGGATGAGTCTTCCGTCACAACCAGACATTAGCAAAGACAAGACGAAAAACCAGCAATCCAAGTGTGGATAAGGAAAAGTCAGTGATTCTGTCACTTCTAAGGTTTCCAGGGATTAAGTGATAACATTTGTTTCTTCCCCTCTTGAGTTCAGAACCAAATGAGAGATGGATACAGGAATCAGACATCAGCTTTATTACTGGGCTAGCTGAATTTTAGAACATAGCTTGATCTACAACCAGAACATGAGATCTTGTTGAGTCTCCTGTAAGTAGAATCTGCAGTCTGAAGCACAGGTCTCCCCACTGCAGAGGCAGAGCATGCCCTGGTAAGCTCCAAAGGTATGGGCAGAGCAGTGGGATCCTGACAAGAAGTGGCTCCCCATAGAGAGGACGCCACATATGTTCAGCGCTGCTTCTCTAGCTCACCAATCAGATGAGACTCTTCTTATGGTAGTTGGTTAATGAATGAGGCAAGAGAGGAAAGAGCCCACAATTATATCTCCCATGCTTCTGTGTCCTCCATGGGGTGGGACGTAAGCATTGTCTCTAAAGAACCCCCAAGTAGCAGTACCATCCTCAGTTGCATCAGATGAATAACACTGGGATGCATAAAAAAGGATGAGAAACAAAAATGTGTAAGGGTTGATTCATTTCTCAAGTCCATATCCAGAACCACAGGGTATCGTGCACCTGTGTGTGGGCCTGGACAGGTACATGGGACAGAGTAGTTCTGGTTTCTTCTGTCCTTAAGAGCCTAAAAGGCATGAGTATGTGGCAAATAGCATATTAACATGAGGCATCTGTCCAGCTCTCTCTTCCTGGTGCTGTCGTCTCGGGCTGAATGGAGCATTGGGTCATCCCTCCCCACCAACCTTTCAATGCTCTTTCTTGTCCTCGGGTTTAAGTTCTAACCTCAGAATATCCTACAAAGCCTCACCCTGTGGCCCAGAACCTGTCTACAAGTAGTATCTCATCTCTCATGGCTCCCTCCCTCACCTCACCTTCACTCAGTTTCTCTAAAGCACCAGCCCGGTCACATGGGTAGTCTCCTCCTCCTGGAATGCTCTGGTCCTCCCTCTTCTCCTGTTAACCTCAAGCCATCCTTCAAATCTCCATTTCCTCCAGGAAGTATCTCCACAAACTTGGTTAGGATGACTCCCCGTGGGGTTCCCCTGTATCACACTAACGGTCAGTTCACTTGTCAACCTCTCTAACTAGAATTTGTGCTTCATGAAGTCAGAGGCCATGTCCCTCATTGCATCCTTTATTCCCAACGTATAACGTAGTGCTTGTCATGTCAAAGGTGCTGAATAAACATTTACTGATTACATAGTGAATGAGAGAAATTGTTTCCCAACTATAGGACCCCAGCCGCCACCCAAGCCTCTGCTAAGGGAACTCAGATTCAAAGTAATGAGAAATATAAATTCCAAGATCCTGCTTCTTAATTGTTTTTGTTGTTGTTGCTACTACTGGATGTAGTCTCTAAGGACCAGAGAATTTGGAAATCAGCAGTTTCTCCTTCTTTTCTGCCAAGTTAAGGGAGTCTCGGCTCTCTTCTCCCAAAAGGAACCCCTACCAAGTGGCTTATTAGCTCAAATAGAACCCAGGAGCCAACATGATTGTCTTTGTTTAATTGCACAGTCATTGCTCTTTTTCAACCCTTATTAGCCTTGCTCTCAACGGGCTGATTATAGCCCTCCCCACTCCAAGGGTGACTTTGATTGAGAGGTAAGTGCAATTTTTTTTTTTTTTTTTTTTTGTTTTGTTTGTTTTTTTATACTGCAGGTTCTTATTAGGCATCAGTTTTATACACATCAGTGTATACATGTCAATCCCAATCGCCCAATTCAGCACACCACCATCCCCACCCCACCGCAGTTTTCCCCCCTTGGTGTCCATATGTCCATTCTCTACATCTGTGTCTCAACTTCTGCCCTGCAAACTGGCTCATCTGTACCATTTTTCTAGGTTCCGCATACATGCATTAATATACGATATTTGTTTTTCTCTTTCTGACTTACTTCACTCTGTATGACAGTCTCTAGATCCATCCACGTCTCAACAAATGACTCAATTTCGTTCCTTTTTATGGCTGAGTAATATTCCATTGTATATATGTACCACATCTTCTTTATCCATTCGTCTGTTGATGGGCATTTAGGTTGCTTCCATGACCTGGCTATTGTAAATAGTGCTGCAATGAACATTCGGGTGCATGTGTCTTTTTGAATTACGGTTTTCTCTGGGTATATGCCCAGTAGTGGGATTGCTGGGTCATATGGTAATTCTATTTTTAGTTTTTTAAGGAACCTCCATATTGTTCTCCATAGTGGCTGTATCAATTTACATTCCCACCAACAGTGCAAGAGGGTTCCCTTTTCACCACACCCTCTCCAGCATTTGTTGTTTGTAGATTTTCTGATGATGCCCATTCTAACAGGAGTGAGGTGATACCTCATTGTAGTTTTGATTTGCATTTCTCTAATAATTAGTGATGTTGAGCATCTTTTCATGTGCTTCGTGGCCATCTGTATGTCTTCTTTGGAGAAATGTCTATTTAGGTCTTCTGCCCATTTTTGGATTGGGGTGTTTGTTTCTTTGATATTGAGCTGAATGAGCTGTTTATATATTTTGGAGATTAATCCTTTGTCCGTTGATTCATTTGCAAATATTTTCTCCCATTCTGAGGGTTGTCTTTTCGTCTTGTTTATGGTTTCCTTTGCTGTGCAAAAGCTTTGAAGTTTCATTAGGTCCCATTTGTTTATTTTTGTTTTTATTTCCATTACTCTAGGAGGTGGATCAAAAAAGATCTTGCTGTGATTTATGTCAAAGAGTGTTCTTCCTATGTTTTCCTCTAAGAGTTTTATAGTGTCCACTCTTATATTTAGGTCTCTAATCCATTTTGAGTTTATTTTTGTGTATGGTGTTAGGGAGTATTCTAATTTCATTCTTTTACATGTAGCTGTCCAGTTTTCCCAGCACCACTTATTGAAGAGACTGTCTTTTCTCCATTGTATATCTTTGCCTCCTTTGTCATAGATTAGTTGACCATAGGTGTGTGGGTTAATCTCTGGGCTTTCTATCTTGTTCCATTGATCTATGTTTCTGTTTTTGTGCCAGTACCATATTGTCTTGATTACTGTAGCTTTGTAGTATAGTCTGAAGTCAGGGAGTCTGATTCCTCCAGCTCCATTTTTTTGCCTCAAGACTGCTTTGCCTATTCGGGGTCTTTTGTGTCTCCATACAAATTTTAAGATGATTTGTTCTAGCTCCGTAAAAAATGCCATTGGTAATTTGATAGGGATTGCATTGAATCTGTAGATTGCTTTGGGTAGTATACTCATTTTCACAATGTTGATTCTTCCAATCCAAGAACATGGTATATCTCTCCATCTGTTGGTATCATCTTTAATTTCTTTCATCAGTGTCTTATAGTTTTCTGCATACAGGTCTTTTGTCTCCCTAGGTAGGTTTATTCCTAGGTATTTTATTCTTTTTGTTGCAATGGTAAATGGGAGTGTTTCCATAATTTCTCTTTCAGATTTTTCATCATTAGTGTATAGGAATGCAAGAGATTTCTGTGCATTAATTTTGTATCCTGCAACTTTACCATATTCATTAATTAGCTCTAGCAGTTTTCTGGTGGCAGTTTTAGGATTCTCTATGTATAGTATCATGTCATCCGCAAACAGTGACAGTTTTACTTCTTCTTTTCCAATTTGTATTCCTTTTATTTCTTTTTCTTCTCTGATTGCCGTGGCTAGGACTTCCAAAACTATGTTGAATAATAGTGGTGAGAGTGGACATCCTTGTCTCGTTCCTGATCTTAGAGGAAATGCTTTCAGTTTTTCACCATTGAGAATGATGTTTGCTGTGGGTTTGTCATATATGGCCTTTATTATGTTGAGGTAGGTTCCCTCTATGCCCACTTTCTGGAGAGTTTTTATCAGAAATGGGTGTTGAATTTTGTCAAAAGCTTTTTCTGCATCTATTGAGATGATCATATGGTTTTTATTCTTCAATTTGTTAATATGGTGTATCACATTGATTGATTTGCGTATATTGAAGAATCCTTGCATCCCTGGGATAAATCCCACTTGATCGTGGTGTATGATCCTTTTAATGTGTTGTTGGATTCTGTTTGCTAGTATTTTGTTGAGGATTTTTGCATCTATATTCATCAGTGATATTGGTCTGTAATTTTCTTTTTTTGTAGTGTCTTTGTCTGGTTTTGGTATCAGGGTGATGGTGGCCTCATAGAATGAGTTTGGGAGTGTTCCTTCCTCTGCAATTTTTTGGAAGAGTTTGAGAAGGATGGGTGTTAGCTCTTCTCTAAATGTTTGATAGAATTCACCTGTGAAGCCATCTGGTCCTGGACTTTTGTTTGTTGGAAGATTTTTAATCACAGTTTCAATTTCATTACTTGTGATTGGTCTGTTCATATTTTCTATTTCTTCCTGGTTCAGTCTTGGAAGGTTATACCTTTCTAAGAATTTGTCCATTTCTTCCAGGTTGTCCATTTTATTGGCATAAAGTTGCTTGTAGTAGTCTCTTAGGATGCTTTGTATTTCTGCAGTGTCTGTTGTAACTTCTCCTTTTTCATTTCTGATTTTATTGATTTGAGTCCTCTCCCTCTTTTTCTTGATGAGTCTGGCTAATGGTTTATCAATTTTGTTTATCTTCTCAAAGAACCAACTTTTAGTTTTATTGATCTTTGCTATTGTTTTCTTTGTTTCTATTTCATTTATTTCTGCTCTGATCTTTATGATTTCTTTCCTTCTGCTAACTTTGGGTTTTGTTTGTTCTTCTTTCTCTAGTTTCTTTAAGTGTAAGGTTAGATTGTTTACTTGAGCTTTTTCTTGTTTCTTTAGGTAGGCTTGTATAGCTATAAACTTCCCTCTTAGAACTGCTTTTGCTGCATCCCATAAGTTTTGGGTCGTCGTGTTTTCATTGTCATTTGTCTCTAGGTATTTTTTGATTTCCTCTTTGATTTCTTCAGTGATCTCTTGGTTATTTAGTAACGTATTGTTTAGCCTCCATGTGTTTGTCCTTTTTACGTTTTTTTCCCTGTAATTCATTTCTAATCTCATAGCGTTGTGGTCAGAAAAGATGCTTGATATGATTTCAATTTTCTTAAATTTACTGAGGCTTGATTTGTGACCCAAGATGTGATCTATCTTGGAGAATGTTCCGTGCGCACTTGAGAAGAACGTGTAATCTGCTGTTTTTGGATGGAATGTCCGATATATATCAATTAAATCTATCTGGTCTATTGTGTCATTTAAAGCTTCTGTTTCCTTATTTATTTTCATTTTGGATGATCTGTCCATTGGTGTAAGTGAGGTGTTAAAGTCCCCCACTATTATTGTGTTACTGTCGATTTCCTCTTTTATAGCTGTTAGCAGTTGCCTTATGTATTGAGGTGCTCCTATGTTGGGTGCATATATATTTATAATTGTTATATCTTCTTCTTGGATTGATCCCTGGATCATTATGTAGTGTCCTTCCTTGTCTCTTGTAACATTCTTTAATTTAAAGTCTATTTTATCTGATATGAGTATAGCTACTCCAGCTTTCTTTTGATTTCCATTTGCATGGAATATCTTTTTCCATCCCCTCACTTTCAGTCTGTATGTGTCCCTAGGTCTAAAGTGGGTCTCTTGTAGACAGCATATATATGGGTCTTGTTTTTGTATCCATTCAGCCAGTCTATGTCTTTTGGTTGGGGCATTTAATCCATTCACGTTTAAGGTAATTATCGATATGTATGTTCCTATGACCATTTTCTTAATTGTTTTGTGTTTGTTTTTGTAGGTCCTTTTCTTCTCTTGTGTTTCCCACTTAGAGAAGTTCCTTTAGCATTTGTTGTAGAGCTGGTTTGGTGGTGCTGAATTCTCTTAGCTTTTGCTTGTCTGTAAAGCTTTTGATTTCTCCATCAAATCTAAATGAGATCCTTGCCGGGTAGAGTAATCTTGGTTGTAGGTTCTTCCCTTTCATCACTTTAAGTATATCATGCCACTCCCTTCTGGCTTGCAGAGTTTCTGCTGAGAAATCAGCTGTTAACCTTATGGGAGTTCCCTTGTATGTTATTTGTCGTTTTTCCCTTGCTGCTTTCAATAACTTTTCTTTGTCTTTAATTTTTGCCACTTTGATTACTATGTGTCTCGGCGTGTTTCTCCTTGGGTTTATCCTGTATGGGACTCTCTGCGCTTCCTGGACTTGGGTGGCTATTTCCTTTCCCATGTTAGGGAAGTTTTCGACTATAATCTCTTCAAATATTTTCTCTGGTCCTTTCTCTCTCTCTTCTCCTTCTGGGACCCCTATAATGCGAATGTTGTTGCGTTTAATGTTATCCCAGAGGTCTCTTAGGCTGTCTTCATTTCTTTTCATTCTTTTTTCTTTAGTCTGTTCCGCAGCAGTGAATTCCATCATTCTGTCTTCCAGGTCACTTATCCGTTCTTCTGCCTCAGTTATTCTGCTATTGATTCCTTCTAGTGTAGTTTTCATTTCAGTTATTGTATTGGTCATCTCTGTTTGTTTGTTCTTTAATTCTTCTAGGTCTTTGTTAATCATTTCTTGCATCTTCTCAATCTTTGCCTCCATTCTTATTCCGAGGTCCTGGATCATCTTCACTATCATTATTCTGAATTCTTTTTCTGGAAGGTTGCCTATCTCCACTTCATTTAGTTGTTTTTCTGGGGATTTTTCTTGTTCCTTCATCTGGTACATAGCCCTCTGCCTTTTCATCTTCTCTATCTTTCTGTAACTGTGGTTTTTGGTCCACAGGCTGCAGGATTATAGTTTTTCTTGCTTCTGTTGTCTGCCCTCTGGTGGTTGAGGCTATCTAAGAGGCTTGATGGGAGGCTCTGGTGGTGGGTAGAGCTGACTGTTGCTGTGGCGGTCAGAGCTCAGTAAAACCTTAATCCACTTGACTGTTGATGGGTGGGGCTGGGTTCCCTCCCTGTTGCTGTGGCGGTCAGAGCTCAGTAAAACCTTAATCCACTTGACTGTTGATGGGTGGGGCTGGGTTCCCTCCCTGTTGGCTGTTTTGCCTGAGGCAACCCAACACTGGAGCCTACCCGTGCTCTTTGGTGGGGTTAATGGCAGACTCTGGGAGGGCTCACGCCAAGGAGAACTTCCCAGAACCTCTGCTGCCAGTGTCCTTATCCCCACGGTGAAACAGAGCCACCACTCGCCTCTGCAGGAGACCCCCCAACACCAGCAGGTAGGTCTGGTTCAGTCTCCCCCAGGCTCACTGCTCCTTCCCCTGGGTCCTGATGCACACATTACTTTGTGTGTGCCCTCCAAGAGTGGGGTCTCTGTTTCCCCCAGTCCCGTCAAAGTCCTGCAATCCAATTCCCACTAGGCTTCAAAGTCTGATTCTCTAGGAATTCCTCCTCCCGTTGCCTGACCCCCAGGTTGGGAAGCCTGACGTGGGGCTCAGAACCTTTACTCCAGTGGGTGGACTTCTGTGGTATAAGTGTTCGCCAGTCTGTGAGTCACCCACCCAGCAGTTACGGGGTTTGATTTTACTCTGATTGCGCCCCTCCTACCGTCTCACTGTGGCTTCTCCTCTGTCCTTGGACGTGGGGTATCCTCCTTGGTGAAGTCCAGGGTCTTCCTGTCAATGATGGTCCAGCAGTCAGTTGTGATTCTGGTGCTCTCGCAAGAGGGAGTGACAGCACGTCCTTCTACTCCGCCATCTTGGTTAATCTCGCAATTTTTTATCAAAGCTCACCCTCCTAAAATATTTAAAATCCAAAAGTTGCCACTCCCCACCCTCTGGGCTGACCCCTGGACCAACCCCTTTCTACTCCTGTCCCTACAACTCCCAGGGTAGTTCTCTGGGGAAAGTGACCTTCCTGGTGTTTTCCTAGGCATTACCTGCTACCTCAAAGGAGAATCTTGCTTCTATAGTAGGATTCTTAAACTTGATTCAGGGGGTGTGTTTTAGGGGATCTGAAAACTACCTGAATATATCTACAAAACTTTGTGCAAACATACATTTGTCTGGGGAAGGATCCGTAGCTTTTCCTAGATTCTCAGAGCAGCCCAAAGCCTCACTGTCCTATCAGTTTAACTGGATTGTCCTTTTACAGCAAATTCCAACTGATCCCAACCAATGGCTTTCTCTTTCCTAAACATTCTTTAACCGAGGCCATCCCCTGGGCGTGGAGAACCTTTCCTCATACACGGGGTTTTTTGTCTCAGTTTGCTTCCACCTTACAGCCCCTCCCAAGGGAGGAACCCATGAGGAGAGATGCAGAGACACTAGAAGACACAATTGCACCATTTTGTGAAAGAGCCACTAAGAGAAGTGTAGGGACCTGGCTTCTCTTGTGGACTCTGCCTCTAAATGTGTGTGTGTGACCATGTGCATGTTACACTTATCCTCTATATCTTCAGTTTTCTATCTGTTGAAAAAGAAAAGAAAAGCAGTGTGTCCTAGATAAACCCTTAAAGGCTCTTTGAGCTCTCAAACATCTATAATTACATGAGATCAGACCAAATGGGAAGAAATGATGCTGTGAGTAATTAGCTGTACAGGTACAAGTTGTGTTCACATATTCTGTGGTGCTGCATCTCCTAGAAGTGCATGGGCATCTTGTGTATCTAATGGGGTAATCATAGACTATTTCCTGTTTTCTTCTTTCTCTGTATTTTCTTTTTGCTACATCATTTTCACCCATGTTTTAGATGTCAGCTATGTCAGTAAGGTCTCAGAAGAATAAGAGAGTCATCTGTTAGCTTTTAAGTTTCAAAATAGGCTTTGAAATCCTCAACGGAAAACACAGATTGAATAGATTTCTAAAGAACACATGATATAATTCAAAAAGAGTCATGTACCAAAATGTTCATTGCAGCTCTATTTACAATAGCCAGGACATGGAAGCAACCTAAGTGTCCATCAACAGATGAATGGATAAAGAAGATGTGGCACATATATACAATGGAATATTACTCAGCCATAAAAAGAAACGAAATTGAGTTATTTGTAGTGAGGTGGATGGATCTAGAGTCTGTCACACAGAGTGAAGTAAGTCAGAAAGAGAAAAACAAATACCGTATGCTAACACATATATATGGAATCTTAAAAAAAAAAAAAAAAAAAAGGTCATGAAGAACCTAGGGGCAAGACAGGAATAAAGACACAGACCTACTAGAGAATGGACTTGAGGATACGGGGAGGGGGAAGGGTAAGCTGGAACAAAGTGAGAGAGTGGCATGGACATATATACACTACCAAATGTAAAATAGATAGCTAGTGGGAAGCAGCCACATAGCACAGGGAGATCAGCTCCATGCTTTGTGACCACCTAGAGGGGTGGGATAGGGAAGGTGGGAGGGAGACGCAAGGGGAAAGAGATATGGGGACATATGTATATGTATAACTGATTCACTTTGTTATAAAGCAGAAACTAACACACCATTGTAAAGCAATTATGCTCCAATAAAGATGTTAAAAAAAAGAAAAAGAAGTAGCACAATAAAATCAAATTGTACTTCTATTAAAAAAAGAAAAAAGAATGCATGATAATAGAAGAGCTTTCTTTCTTGTTCTAGACTTGATAGGGGTTCCTCAGAGTGGACAGGAAGGAAAGAGATGAAGAGGCAGTGTTTGGACATAGTATGTCCCTAGGGAGAGGGGCCTTCGCTCTGTCCTCTCCCCAAGACAACACTGGTTTGAAAGTCCAGATTCAGAACCTGTGTTTGCTTCCTGGGTGGGTCCTGGGAAAGTGAACAAGGTCCTATATTTCCCCTGTACCCTGCCAATATAGCATGGTTGTGGTAGGAGGCTAGGGGAATCTCAGCAAAGAGGCTCTGGAAGAATCCCCAAGCCTCCTACTACCCAAGAGCAGGACAGGGAACACCTTCTCTAGAATTTTGCATTGGATTATCATTTTCTGTAATCTCTTTATGCTGACAGAGAAGTGGGATTCCACTTCCTAAGTGACTGTTCTTCAGTAGCCAATGACATCTTATTCTGATGTCAGTGTAAGATGTATTGAGAAAGATTGCATTGTCAAAATCCCCTCTGAGCCTTTCATACTTGGCAACTAGAGATCCATCTTCTTAATGCAAGAAGAAGTTATCTTCAATTAATAACACAAGTCATAATGGTTATTTTCGGATATATTGACTTTTCTACACTAAAGTAACCAGTGGATAATCCCTTTAAAAAAATACAAAATGCTTCAGTGCTTTTTACATATATGAAAATGTTAGTAACATAGGAACACCCTAGCAGTTAATGACACAGCTCCTTTGCCATGGAAACTAGTCTGAGCTCAGTAGAAAGATATCAGGCTGTGGTGCCGACCACGTCTCTGCAGGCTGACAGGGCAAGTCCTGAGTTTGGATTTATCCACACACTCAGACAATATGCTACTTTGTACAGTTTTGACTGTGACCACAGACCACAGGCAGCTCCCACAACGCCTCTCCTCAGGGGCATCACAAGGAAAACAAGTGGGTGGGTTGAAACTACACTAACACTCATTATTCTAACACCAGGAAAAGAAATATTAATTCAGTAATGTCAAGTTTTGAAAAGACCCAAAGTACAAAACCTGGGATTTAACATTTGAGAAAAGAAATAAATAGTACCTTTGCAGACCCATATTATACCCCCTGAAGAGAAGTTGAAGAATGACAAATACAGGACCTGACAGATCTGGGTCTACAGAATGTATGGTTGGCCTCTTGTACCACCTCAAATATTTTCTTGCAAAGAGAAGAAATAGTGGAAACCGTCTCTCTGCCACCACAGTGCACCATTTATATCTTAGCAGCATCCTTGACTTGGAAATGAAGAACACATTTTTGACTGTATAGTTCTGATTATTTAGGTGAACAAGCCGAAGCATACAAACTTTGTCTATGATGGTGTTTCTTACCACTTCCTTTTTAAAAAAAAAAAAATTGACTCTTTTCTCATTAACTATCATGTAATAACTTTGGCCATGTGAGATTTTGAAAGGCAACTGGCCGCCTGCCAATGCAGGGGACATGGGTTCGAGTCCTGGTCCGGGAAGATCCCACATGCCGTGGAGCAACTAAGCCCGTGTGCCACAACTACTGAGCCTGCACTCTAGAGCCTGCGAGCCGCAACTACTGAGCCTGCGTGCCACAACTACTGAAGCCCATGTACCTAGAGCCCATGCTCCACAACAGGAGAAGCCACCGCGATGAGAAGCCTGTGCACTGCAATGAAGAGTAGCCCCCACTCGCCGCAACTAGAGAAAGCCCGTGCGCAACAAGGAAGATCCAATGCAGCCAAAAATAAATAATAAATAAAATTTTTTTAAAAAAAGAAAGGCAACTGAATCCCCTTCCAATATTCACCCCCATCCCCCTCTCCAAAAAAAGTGAGCAAGATAGCCCATTATGTCAGGAGAGTTCACATTAATGGGAAATGTTAATGGGAATTAAATCATATTTGTGAAAGTACCTTCAAAAATATGAATTGATTATTATCATGTCCCAGAAAATGGAAGCCCAAGTGATCACTTTCAGCTTGAGGAGTAAGGGAAGGCAATTATGAGACAGAAAGGAGGACGTCCTGCAAAGAGTCAAAACCAGACAGAAGAGAAGGCTCCTACAGGGAGCTGCACAGGCATAGTCTCAGCATTCGGGGGTACTATTTGTGCAAAGATCAGCATCTCAACAACAGCTCCTCCAGGGATCAGAGACATAGCTGGGACCGAGCTGGGATTTCAGGCTGGGATGCCCCAGACCCAAACTAATGAGTACACGTTTCCTCCCCAAGTGCTCAGAGATCCTGGCATAAGATTGAAGAACTGGGTACCACCCATCCTGGTTAACATCCACCAAAAACACTTTCTCCTTGAGCCGTGAGACTGGGATCAGGTTATTTTTCTTTTTGTTTTAATTTACTTGTTACTTTCATCCTGAAGTTGTGCTTTACATATAGCACGTGATCTTAGTGCTTATGATCACTTACTTATTTAGTAATGAACATAACGAAAATATTCTAAACTTGCTATTTTGAAATAATTGTCTTCTTTGTACCATGACTCTATTTTGTAGGGTTTTCAATTTGTAAAAGATTTGATTATTCTACATCATGGCTGTACCTATGGAAGTATTTATCAATGGTTCCTGCCCTCAAGTCTATAATAAATACCCCCCAAATCTAGCAGTTTATCCAAAAGTTTCCTTAAAACTAACCTAAAAGTTGCTCTCCCTACAAAATACATCTGGAATGTGACTACCTCTCACTACCTCCAGCAGTGCTGTTGGAATCAAGCCACCTCGCCTCCTGTTCCCCGTTTCCCTCTGTGCCTTTCTTCCTTCACAGGGCTGCTGGAACAGTCTCTTTAAAACATTAGTGGGATATTTCCTGCCACTGCTGCCAACCACCCACTTCCAGCCAGTCTATCTCATTCAGAATAAAGATCGGAATCTTTACCGTGGTACACAGGTCCTGCACTTGGGATTTTTTTTAATTGAAAATATAGTTGATTTACAATGTTGTGTTAATTTCTGCTGTACAGCAGAGTGAGTCAGTTACACATATATATTGGATGGGCCAAAAAGTGCGGTCGGTTTTAAGTAAAAATAAAAGACACACTTTTCATTTTCACCAAGAACTTTGTTGAACAACATATTCACTAACCAAACTTTTTGGCCAACCCAGTATATATATTCATTTTTATTTTCTTTTCCATTATGGTTTATCACAGGATATTAAATATAGTTCCCTGTTCTATACAGTAGGACCTTTTTATTTATGCATTCTATATATACTAGTTTGCATCTGCTAATCCCAAACTCCCCCTCCATCCTTCCCCCAACCCTCCTCCCCACCTTGGCAACCACATGTGTGTTCTCTCTGTTTGTGAGTCTGTTTCTGTTTCATAGATAAGTTCATTTGTGTCATATTTTAGATTCCACATATAAGTGATATCGTATGGTATTTGTCTTTCTCTTTCTGACTTAACTTCACTTAGTATGATAATCTCTAGGTCCATCCATGTTGCTGCAAATGGCATTATTTCATTCCTTTTTATGGCTGAGTAATATTCCATTGTATATATGTACAACATCTTCTTTATCCATTCATCTGTCAATGGACATTTAGGTTGTTTCCATGCCTTGGCTATTGTGAATAGTGCTGCTATGAACATGGGGGTGCATGTATCTTTTTGAATTATAATTTTCTCCAGATATATGCCCAGGAGTGGGATTGCTAGATTATATGGTAACTCTATTTTTAGTTTTTTAAGGAACCTCCATACTGTTCTCCATAGTGGCTGCACCAGTTTACATTCCCACCAACAGTGTAGGAGGGCTCCCTTTTCTCCACACCCTCTCCAGCATTTGTTGTTTGTAGACTTCTTAATGATGGCCATTCTAACTGATGTGAGGTGGTATCTCATTGTAGTTTTGATTTACATTTCTCTAATAATTAGTGATGTTGAGCAGCTTTTCATGTGCCTCTTGGCCATCTGCCTGTCTTCTTTGGAGAAATGTCTATTTAGGTCCTACACTTGGGATTCAATGCTCTGCTGTTGATGTCTTGAAATATTAATAATTTTATCTTTGAACTTGAATTTTGTAAGTGAGCATCAGTGAGACGGTGGAACTTGTGCTCAGGGCTGGGAGCCTCGGCTCATGCAGAATCCTACCTCCCATCACTTCCCTGCCCCGCCAGGATTGGTTTTGGCTGCCCAGTCCCTATTCCCTGGTGTCCCAGGCCCCACTGGCCTCCTACTTCCACCCCTGACACATGACCGCTGATGCCTTACACCCAGGGTGGTGACCAGGTCAGGTGTCAGGCTTGACAGTGAGAGTCCCGCGTTGTGCCATGACCCTCGACACCCCCCGGCAAGTCCTGGACTGGGCGGGCATCCACAGCACTTTGACAGATGATAGGTGGTGATGGGGGTGGTGGGCAGTGGGGCAAGCCTCTCACTCACCCCTTATTCAGGTACCAGGCATGTCCTAAAACAGCAGTTGCCAAACTTTGGGGCCACCCGTCCACCATGGAGTGGTTCCATGGGAAGGGGAGACTGACTTCTGACTTTCCCTCCCCCAGCCAGGATAGGGCATATTGGTAGTCCCATGGTTGGCAGGAGAAGGAACCCTACAGCCAGTGGGCCTTGTGCATACTGAGTAGCAGGGCAGCAACCCCAGGCGCCCATGAGGGTCTGCAGTCACCCCTGAGGATCCCCATAGCCAAGGAAGTGGAATATAAATAGCAAATAAAATCACCATGAGGGGTTGAGAAAGACCGTGAAAGAAAGGAAAAAGGTTTATATTTTAGTACTTATAAAATCGTTTTTTTTTTTTTTTTACTGCTCTTCAAATAAAGGACCCTGCATTTGCATTTTGCACTGGGCCTCCTAAATTTTGTAGCCAGCCCTGCCTTTGCAGGGTCGGTCCCGGCTGGCCTCTCCAGCTTCACCTCCTCCACCCTCTCCCTCCCACACTCCACTCAGCCAGCCCAGAGCTCTTGCAGGGAACATGCCAAGCTCGGTCCTGCCACTTGGCCTGTACCTTGATGTTTCCTCTGCTGGGAACACTGTTTCCCCAGATCTCTCTGTGGTCACGTCCTCATTTTGATTTTTTCCTCAAATGTCACCTCCTGATCCTAATCCCAACTGATCACCACCTTTCCCGTTCACCCCATGAAAATGCCTCTCCATGCTAATCACTCATTATCTCCAGACTCAGCCTTATTTTTTCTCTAAACCCTTAAAGCTGGCCAACATATGTTAGATATGTGCTTTTTAAAAAATTACTTGTTTTTCTCACTGGAATGCATATTCTGTGAGAAAAGGTCAGGGACCTTTTGGTGTTCATCTCTTTATCTTCAGTGACTAGAATGGTGCCAAGTATACAATCGGTGTTTAATAAATGTGTGTTAATGAATGAATGAACTAACCTATATATCTGTCATTCTGCATTCCTCTTGCTCATATATCCCTTTAGAGGAGGGAGAAAACCAGCTCCTAAAGAGAGAGCCTCCCCAAACTGAGGCCTTTTATCCATGCAGTTATTTGTTAAAAAGTACATTGACCATATACAGTGATTTGTCGATGCCTGTTTTGTGTGAGGCTCTATGTTAGACCCTATGGAGAAGACTCCGTATTAAGACCATTCTCATTTTTCATTCATCAGAATTGTTTAGAACAGTCAGTTAATTTTCTAATGCTTCCCTTCCATCACTCAAATTCTGAATTCACATCATCCTAGGTTCTCTATACACTTGCCATAAGAATAGAGCAGAGTGATATTTTTCAATTTGGGGATGGAACTTTTGGTTTTCAATTACAACAACTTCTTTTTTTAATGTATCATCCACAAAACTCTGTCCTCTGGTGCCATTTCGGAGTTACCACCAAAATGCTGCACATATTCTTCAGGAAGGGAATGCCCAAACTCTGTCTGTCTGGGGTAATAATGCCATTAAACTTGGCTCCTTTGTTCCTTTTTAATGCTGTGGCAAGTGCCTGCCCAGTGGCCTCATTTTCGCTTGGCGCTCCTCCAGCAGGCTCTATCCACCATTGTGGATGTCTGCCCCTGGGAAGGAGCCCGAGCCGGGACCCAAATTCCCTCTGAGCACCTACTTGGCATCCCGTGCTCTCCAGCCCCTCTCTGCATGTTTCCTTGGCATTAGCTGGTACTGGCACAAGGCGGTGCTTGCAGTGAACTTAGTAAATGACACCAGCAGCCTCTTCCAGAACCTCCGCGATTCCTTTAAATGGACATGACCCTTCCCTCACCCCACTGGCGCCACATAAGCCAACACCCCCAAGTTTGGAAGCATGGATTCCACTCGGTGCTTCCCACTGTTTACAGCTTCCTGGCCAAATTTTCAAGCCCTGTGAACTTGTTTTCATCCAAGTCAACTGAATCCAGTTTAGCAGGAAACATTTCATGACGTAAAGGAGATCTCCAAATATGTGTTGCCCTCTGCCAGAGCTGGACTAATTCTTTTTTTTTTTTTACATCTTTATTAGAGTATAATTGCTTTACAATGGTGTGTCAGTTTCTGCTTTCTAACAAAGTGAATCAGTTATACATATGTCCCCATATCTCTTCCCTCTTGCATCTCCCTCCCTCCCACCCTCCCTATCCCACCCCTCTAGGTGGTCACAAAGCCCCGAGCTGATCTCCCTGTGCTATGCGGCTGCTTCCCACTAGCTATGTGTTTTACCTTTGGTAGTGTATATATGTCCATGCCACTCTCTCACTTTGTCCCAGCTTACCCTTCCCCCTCCCCGTATCCTCAAGTCCATTCCCTAGTAGGTCTGAATCTTTATTCCCATCTTCCCCCTAGGTTCTTCTGACCATTTTTTTTTCTTTTTAGATTCCATATATATGTGTTAGCATACAGTATTTGTTTTTCTCTTTCTGACTTACTTCACTTTGTATGACAGTCTCTAGGTCCATCCACCTCACTACAAATAACTCAATTTCATTCCTTTTTATGGCTGAGTAATATTCTGTTGTATATATGTGCCACATCTTCTTTATCCATTCATCTGTTGATGGACACTTAGGTTGCTTCCATGTCCTGGCTATTGTAAATAGAGCTGCAATGAACATTTTGGTACATGCCTCTTTTTGAATTATGGTTTTCTTAGGGTACATGCCCAGTAGTGGGATTGCTGGGTCGTATGGTAGTTCTATTTGTAGTTTTTTAAGGAACCTCCATACTGTTCTCCATAGTGGCTGTATCAATTCGCATTCCGACCAACAGTGCAAGAGGGTTCCATTTTCTCCACACCCTCTCCAGCATTTATTGTTTGTAGATTTTTTGATGATGGCCATTCTGACTGGTGTGAGATAATATCTCATTGTAGTTTTGATTTGCATTTCTCTAATTATTAATGATGTTGAGGATCCATTCATGTGTTTGTTGTCAATCTGTATATCTTCTTTGGAGAAATGTCTATTTAGGTCTTCTGCCCATTTTTGGATTGGGTTGTTTGTTTTTTTGATATTGAGCTGCATGAGCTGCTTGTAAATTTTGGAGATTAATTCTTTGTCTGTTGCTTCATTTGCAAATATTTTCTCCCATTCTGAGGGTTGTCTTTTCGTCTTGTTTATGGTTTCCTTTGCTGTGCAAAAGCTTTGAAGTTTCATTAGGTCCCATTTGTTTATTTTTGTTTTTATTTCCATTTCTCTAGGAGGTGGGTCAAAAAGGATCTTGCTGTGATCTATGTCATAGAGTATTCTGCCTATGTTTTCCTCTAAGAGTTTGATGGTGTCTGGCCTTATGTATGGTGTTAGGGAGTGTTCTAATTTCATTCTTTTACATGTAGCTGTCCAGTTTTCCCAGCATCACTTATTGAAGAGGCTGTCTTTTCTCCACTGTATATTCTTGCCTCCTTCATCAAAGATAAGGTGACCATATGTGGGTGGGTTTATCTCTGGGCTTTCTATCCTGTTCCATTGATCTATATTTCTGTTTTTGTGCCAGTACCATACTGTCTTGATTACTGTAGCTTTGTAGTATAGTGTGAAGTCAGGGAGCCTGATTCCTCCAGCTCCATTTTTCTTTCTCAAGATTGCTTTGGCTATTCGGGGTCTTTTGTGTTTCCATACAAATTGTGAAATTTTTTGTTCTAGTTCTGTGAAAAATGCCAGTGGTAGTTTGATAGGGATTGCATTGAATCTGTAGATTGCTTTGGGTAGTAGTCATTTTCACAATGTTGATTCTTCCAATCCAAGAACATGGTATATCTCTCCATCTGTTTGTATTCTCTTTAATTTCTTTCATCAGTGTCTTATAGTTTTCTGCATACAGGTCTTTTGTCTCCGTAGGTAGGTTTATTCCTAGGTATTTTATTCTTTTTATTGCCATGGTAAATGGGAGTGTTTCCTTAATTTCACTTTCAGATTTTTCATCATTAGTGTATAGAAATGCAAGAGATTTCTGTGCATTAATTTTGTATCCTGCTACTTTACCAAATTCACTGATTAGCTCTAGTAGTTTTCTGGTAGCATCTTTAGGATTCTCTATGTATAGTATCATGTCATCTGCAGACAGTGACAGCTATACCTCTTCTTCTCCAATTTGGATTCCTTTTATTTCTTTTTCTTCTCTGATTGCTGTGGCTAAAACTTCCAAAACTAGGTTGAATAATAGTGGTGAAAGTGGGCAACCTTGTCTTGTTCCTGATATTAGTGGAAAGGTTTCAGTTTTTCACCATTGAGGATGATGTTGGCTGTGGGTTTGTCATATATGGCCTTTATTATGTTGAGGAAAGTTCCCTCTATGCCTACTTTCTGGAGGGTTTTTATCATAAACGGGTGTTGAATTTTGTCAAAAGCTTTCTCTGCATCTATTGAGATGATCATTTGGTTTTTCTCCTTCAATTTGTTAATATGGTTTATCACGTTGATTGATTTGCGTATATTGAAGAATCCTTGCATTCCTGGGATAAACCCCACTTGATCATAACGTATGATCCTTTTAATGTGCTGTTGGATTCTGTTTGCTAGTATTTTGTTGAGGTTTTTTGCATCTATGTTTATCAGTGATATTGGCCCGTAGTTTTCTTTCTTTGTGACATCTTTGTCTGGTTTTGGTATCAGGGTGATGGTGGCCTCATAGAATGAGTTTGGGAGTGTTCCTCCCTCTGCTATATTTTGGAAGAGTTTGAGAGGGATAGGTGTTAGCTCTTCTCTAAATGTTTGATAGAATTCACCTGTGAAGCCATCTGGTCCTGGGCTTTTGTTCGTTGGAAGATTTTTAATCACAGTTTCAATTTCAGTGCTTGTGATTGGTCTGTTCATATTTTCTATTTCTTCCTGGTTATGTCTCGGAATGTTGTGCATTTCTCAGAAGTTGTCCATTTCTTCCAGGTTGTCCATTTTATTGGCAAATAGTTGCTTGTAGTAATCTCTCATGATCCTTTGTATTTCTGCAGTGTCAGTTGTTACTTCTCCTTTTTCATTTCTAATTCTATTGATTTGAGTCTTCTCCCTTTTTTTCTTGATAAGTCTGGCTAATGGTTTATCAATTTTGTTTATCTTCTCGAAGAATCAGCTTTTTGGGCTAATTCTTTTGAAATCAGGCCACTTCATGATTCCTGCTGTTATTTGAAGACAAAATGAGTAAAGAAAGATCAATCACCAATCCTGTGGGAAGACAGGAGGTAGCATTCTTGTTTCCCTGCTGGCTTTTATAGTGTCTTCCAATGAAACAGACTGTTGGCTTGGGGCCATTGATAAGGTAAACAAGAATCTCATAAATAAGTCAATTAAAAAAATAAATCCATGGCAAGAAAAAGCAGACTAATCTGTATGGGAAAGTAACCACCCAAAGGACCAGAGTCCAATTTGCTGCATTACTTTCTGAAGTCATCAAATGACTACTATTTAATTCTCAAATAAGACAATATAGTGGAACCTAAATCTTCTCTTTGAGCAATCTCACTGGGACCTGTCTTGTAGGAGGTTAGGATCACTCTTATAGTCCATTCTATTAATGCCTAATTGGTTGGTAATCACAGGCTGAGTGTCTGAGAGAATCCCCTTACCAGCTGCCCTGTATGTTCACACCACTGGTCACGAGGGGGATGAGAACACAGAGTACAAATTGCAAAGGTACCGCACCGCAATAGAACAACCAGCTCAACAGGTGTGATCCACTCACAGAGGTATCTTGTTTAAGAGCCCTACGGTAGGAAAAACAGGAGACTGGTGATTACCCCTGGCATTCCTGCCAACACTTGAACATTCACAATGTTTCTTCACTGACACAGATGGGATAGGTGGCATCTGTATAATTCTATGCAAGAGAAAACCTCAATAAAGGAAAAGAACAATGTTGACCTAAGAATAAGCAGATTGGAATTTCACTTGGTTCCTGTGTTTATCAGGATCCTAATTTCCTGAGCACATAGCTGTATGCTAATGGTCATACTTTTTTTTGCTATGATCCCTAGACCATGGGTTTGATTTGGCCTATTAAGAATAAAGTTGCCACCAGTGTCCACTTGAACCCTTCTTAAAACCTGGGGCAGTGACATAAGTTGGCTGGGAAATCCATAACTTTGTAGGTCTCACACTTTCTGATGATGCCTTTATCTTGCCTTTTATTTTTAACGACATTCTCACCCCCTCCCCAGTACCTTAGAGATGCATAATTCCTCCAGCCAGCTACCTTTCACAACAGAATCTGGCATTTAACTGATGTGAGCTTTGCTTACAAGTTGTGTGTATGTATGGATGCTCTTGGGGTTTGTGCATTTGCGTCGGGGCTGGGGCGGCAGACAGAGGAGGCAGGGATGGGCAGGGTCATTGGCAGTGTGCCTTGTGTGTGAGAGGGCCTGTTCCTGTAATGGAATTCTCTCTGCTCATTAATCATAGCCGCGCTCATTATTCAAACTCTGCTTTTCCCCTAATGAGTGTTAAGTAAGATATTTTCCATCCCAGCATGAACAATTAAGTTTCGAGTTGTTTATATATCCTTGTTTTTACCTCATTTTATTGGAAAAGGGGAATGATGTGGAATCTAGTTCAGGGATCAAAACAATTGTGTTAAGACATGCACTCAGTGGCAAAGCTAAAAACTGGAAGTGGAAAACTTGCTTTCACTGTCTTCTGCTGTAATCATTTAGAGTGTAGAAAAATATTAAGCAGTACGTATCAATATAAGATTAAATTCAGTAAAGTGTTAATGACACTAAACATCTTTTTTATAGACAGAAACTTTGTAAGAGATTCAAAGTAGACTCATTTAGAGTATGTCCTCAGTCTATCCATCACACCAAACAGTGCATTTGTACCACCCCTTTTCCAAACCCAAGTTCCAGCTCTATCTTTTTTCCTTTATTGGTCACAATGTTTTCCTGCTGACATGAATTTTAAAAAGTTTGGATCTGTTCTGCCTCAGTAATTTCAACACCTGTTTTATTTCTTCTTTTCCTACCATGAAATATTTTACTGATCTGAGGGTCTCTGGTATCTCTGTATCCAACATGGAGAAGTAATGGAGATTCAAATAACCAAAGCACTGAAACCCCGGAGGGCAGCTCAATCGACAGGGTCTTCTTTTAAGTGCGATTACTATTTTGGATCTTTGTTGTGGTTTCATCACTTTAGAGTGACCCATCCATCGTCTGCAGCAGTTTTCCAGCATCAAACTGACCCAAAAAAACTGACCCAGCCACTGCCAAATGGGAAGGCTTATGCCTTTTTTCCTCTTAGAGAGAAGAATTTGAGATTAGATGCTATGGGAAGAACACGATTATTGTTCTTCCAAAGTGTACAGGTCATTGTGTATATTTCTCCAGAAGTGTTTGTACCAGTCCATGGCTTCAACCCAAAATGCTTCCTGTCAGCCTGAAAGAACAAGTTAGCAAGCTACTTAGGACTTCTGAGACATATGCTTTTCTGAGCATCTCATTCTCAATTTGACCTGTGGTCAGTTTTGAAATTTAACCTACTTTTTTTAAGGTACTTTTTTTTAGATTAGGGACTAAGATGAAAGGGCTACACTGGGTTGGATAAAATGTGTAAAGAACAGGGATGATTTTGATTTACTTGTTGAGGAAACCGTGTCCAAGGCTGCATAGAGAGTTAAGACAAGGATGATAATCACAAGTTGTACATTTTCTTTGAGCACCAGGCAAAAGTAATGGATTAACTTTTAGCTGAAAACAGCCTAAAAATAAGCAAGAACTTTCTTACTTTAACTTGTCAGCCTTTTAATTATGTTAAAGATAAATTTCCCCTTCATTATTTAAAAAAATAGACATCTGTATTCTTTTCTCTTCAGTCATTTCTCAACTTAAGAAGATAAACTGAAGGACTTTTCAATTTTCTCTTCTGCTAACCCTGAGAAATACTCCTACTATTGCCACTGCCGAGTTTCAGAAGCAAGTAAAAAATAACAAGGACCCTGAGCTGAGATAGGCAGACGCCCCTCCCACCAGCTCCCTGGCTAATTCTAACAATTGGGACCTTTCTCTGGATGGGATTTGGGAGTTTCACTGTCCTGAGCAAATAGCTCCCAGCCTGAGCTGTAGAGCTGACCTGGAGAAACACTAGTTTCCATCCTCTTTCACCATCGTTACGAACAGACAGTAAAATAAGTTCAGGCCAGTTCTTGAACCTAGCATTTTAAGGCACTTCACTCACAGTTGAGGCCCTCAGATTTCATCACACCACAGTTGGGTGGCAGAAGGTCAATATACAGCTGTTTTTAGGAATAAAGGATGCTGAGCCCTTGGAAATTGCAGACTATTTACTGTTGTCCCGTGGTAATTGTGGGAAGAGTTTTGGAAGATCTTCTGAGAAATCCAGTGTAGTAAGAAAGGAGAGGAAAAGCCACAATTTGAATAAAGGAAACCCAAGAGGGCTACAGGAAGTAAAGAAAGGATGGGAGTTCCTCTCCCTTGTGACAGGGGCTTCAAATAGCCAGGCTTTCTGGTACTCACTGAGAAGACCTCAGGCTTTGGACAATCCTTCAACAGCTTTGTTCAGTTCAGCAGACAGAGACATGTTCTGGGTACCACACTAGCTTCCGGTGATACAATCATGAATTATATCCAGTACCCCTCCTCACGTGACTTATATTCTACATGAGGTAACAGGTGTGTCAACAAGGATTTCAATAATCATTCTTTCCCTTCTCTCTCCCCCGGGTAAGTCCAGCTTGACCTTCCAGGTACAGCTTGCGTGTCACCTCATCAGCAGAAAGCTCCCTTGACCTCATTCACTGAGCTTCGTCTGTCTGTGTTTCTATTTCATAGCACTTTTCACATATGTCACTTAAGAATTTATTTGTGTAAATATTTTCTAACACACATCTCCTCCATAAAGGACACGATCTGGTTTTAGGGCAAAGCGTGGCACACAGTAGGTGTTTAAAAGTAAACTTGATGAATGAGTGAATGAATGAGATGCATTAAAAGCAATGATGGGAGTATGCAGGGGACACTATATGAGCACAAAACAGGGGACCTCACCCCTGCCAAGAAGCTCAAGAAAAGTGTCCTGAGGAAAAGAGCTGATCTGAAATCTTGAAGGGATGTTCACCAGGCAAGAAAAGAGGGAAGAGGTCCACCCAGCTGTGAAAGCAACACGATAAATCCCAGAAGAATGAAATGGCTGTACTGTGGGAACAATTACAAGTGAGGCAGCATTACTTGCAGGACATGTATGGTAGGGAAGTCATAGCAGGAAAAGAACATGGAAGACTTTGTAAGTCATGACCAAAAAGCTTTGACTTTCTCTATAGGCAGTGTGGAGCTTTGAAGAGTCTTAAGTCAAGAAGTAACATAGTCACACTGGCTCAGAGCAGGGTGTCAGAGTCTGAGCAGGGCGAGGGGGCTTCTCCGTAGCGGCACCTGGGGCAGGTCATCTCAGCTGGAGAGCAAACATGTTAGGATAGTGTGAAAACAATTTTCCCTCAGATGGTTTAAGGGGAAAAAAGGTCTTGTACTAAGCTTTGTACAACCTTTCTGTAAGTTTGAGCTCTTTCAAAATAACACTGCTTTCAAAAACTTTTTCTGAAAGGCCAGTAACTTATAGGTTCTTGTCTATGAATTTGAGCTAAATTATAGACGTTATCACACACACTTAAAGACTCTTAAGTGTAGAAAATATTTGCTTATTATATTTTGAATTCTGTCTGTACAAAAAATGAAAAGGAACGAAAAAGGAAAAGAAGGAAAAAAGAAAGAAGAGAAAAAGAAAAGCCTTAGCATCCAAGCTGTAGATACTTAGATAGTCCCAGGAAAGGCTCGGTCCCTGGGTTTTGTCTTATCAAGTGAGATCAGTCTTCATTTCCTATTCCTATCCCTCAGATTCATTCGTTCAGTTACCGAACCATGACAGCCCTTCCATGTGCCCAGAGCTGAGCTAGGCATCAGGGACACAGTGGAGGGGTGGGGAGAGCGAGTCCCCTACCTCTGAGGAAGTTTGGTGGTGTTGCTTCATTAAACCATAACAATAGCATCTGAAAAAGTCCCCCAAGTTGCCAAATGGAGCCCTTCATGCTGACTGATTCCAGTCTAGCAAAGCTCTTCCCACAGACGCCTGCAGTGCTGCCCGCCCCCTCATACTTTCAGCCCTTCCAGGACCACTGTCACTATCAACTCCTTTATTCTGCTTTATTCATATCACTTCTTCATCTCACCCTGTGAGAACAAAGACATTGGGTTTTTACTGGTGTATTTCCAGCCCCTAAACGTTAGCTGACACATGAGGGCTCAGTAGATATTTGTGAATGAGTGAATGAATGAATTAGTGCTATAAACGGAGAAGGACAGGATGCTTGAGAATGCAAAGTTGGACCCTATGTATGCCTGGGGCAAGGAGGAGTGAAGGACAGGCTTTCCTGAGGAAGTAACATTTATACAGATAACTAGAAAATTGGTAGGAAATGCCAAGTGAGGCATGTTAAGGTAGGCCTACTATGTGCAGGGGGATCAAGCTGGCCTTGGTCCATCAGAGGTCACTGCTTTCCTCAGCATGTGTTTTAGCGACATGCTTCTGTCCTGTGACAGTAGCCCCATCTCTCCCTTCTCTGTTCTCTCTCTACCAAAAGGGTCAATACTAATCTGACCTGAGAGACAGCTTTTCCTTCTTTTAATCTGGTTGCAGGCCCCCAGGGCTGACAAGGAGTTGTTCCCTACAGTATAGGGCTAGGAGGTTGACACAGGGGTTCAGACCCCAGTTACACCACTGACTAGCTGTGTAACCTTAGGCAAGTCTCTTCACCCTCTGAGACTCTTTCCTCACCTAAGAAAATCTGTCTAATTAGAATTATTTCACAGAGTTGGGGCAAAGAGAAATTCATGTGAATATGCTTTATTGTCTGCCATTATTTTGACCACCAACCCAGACATATGGCCTGAAATAAAAGATGGCAACCACTGGCAATGAGGGTTGGCTTCGTACACAAAACAACTGCACCCTGTCAATAAAAGACCTAGAGAGAAGATTCAGGTCCACACTTAGAGGCTTTCTCTGTTTATCTCTACCTCAGCACAGGTAGACCTACCACGTTTCCTAAGGAACATGTTTCCTGCCCAACTTTGCGGTGTTCCAGAGCTGCACCCCACAGTCCTCTGATGTAGCCCTTTCTTCATAGTGTAATGTGTAAGAGTGAAGGTGCCTGTGCTTTAATCCTGGAACTAGCATTTACTATCTGCGGTGCCTCAGTTTCCTCCTCTGGAAAAAGATGCTAATTGTACCTACCTCATAGCGTTTTTGTGATGATTAAACGAGTTAATGTTTATCAAGTGTGTAGAGAAGTATCTGGCAAACGGGGAGTGTTTAATACATTTTAGCCATTATCCTCTGTAGTCATGTTTCGATACACACCAAGAATTGGCTTGTGCCCTGAAGTTAATTCACCATATCCCAGGAGAGGTGGCACTGGCACCCACTGCCCCACTGCGGTGCCACAGGGGGAGGGACTGCCCCATTTGAACTTGGAAGGAGGCAATTGTGAAGAATTGGAGTCTTTTGTCCAGAACAGGTGGCTGGGAAGCAGAATACGATGAACCTACTGCTTCATCTGGGCTTCCCCACCTTTACAAGGGAGCTGGCATTTGTCACTCATACAAAGGAGGAGAATAACATTCAAAGATCAATCACCCTACTGTTAAAATTAAAATCATATCAACTTTCTTAGTTATCTCTTATACACTTCTTTGCAAAAGTACTTGAAACTTAATTTATTCAATAGCTGGCCAAAGGGAGAAATGTGACCATTGCGATTTGTGATTCACAAATTATAATAAATGATTATAATAAATCATTATAGTGATTTTAGTGATAATTATAATAAATGTAATAATGGCAGTAATAGAGATGGCTAATATTTATTACATATCTAATGTGGGCATTGTTTTACCATAAGTGCTTTTTTTTTTTTAAATAAGTACCTGATTATTTTTTATTTTTATTTATTTATTTATTTATTTATTTTTGGCTGTGTTGGGTCTTCGTTTCTGTGCGAGGGCTTTCTCTAGTTGCGGCAAGCGGAGGCCACTCTTCATCACGGTGTGCGGGCCTCTCACTATCGCAGCCTCTCTTGTTGCGGAGCACAGGCTCCAGACGCGCAGGCTCAGTAGTTGTGGCTCACGGGCCCATTTGCTCCGCGGCATGTGGGATCTTCCCAGACCAGGGCTCAAACCCGTGTCCCCTGCATTGGCAGGCAGACTTTCAACCACTGCGCCACCAGGGAAGCCCACCATAAGTGCTTTACAGGCAATAAGTCATTATAAACCTTTCAAAAACCTTAGGAGTTATTATCCCACTTTACAGAAGAGAAGGCAGTTTCCATAGTTCCCAATAACAGGAAATCACAGAGATTTCGGGAGAAGAGTCAAGCCAAGAAAAACATGAGTTCAGCAGACAGTAGGAAATCTGTCAGGAAATAACACCCCCCCAGTCACTCTATCACTTGGCACCAAGAACACTTTGATTTACTGTATGAGTTTCTAATAATGAAACAACCATTTCAGTCCTTAGAAATGTTCAAATAAAAGTAATATGAAAGGTTATTTAAGGTTGAGTTACTTTTTTTTTAATTTTTATTTTATATTGGAGTACAGTTGATTAACAATGCTGTGTTAGTCTCAGGTGTACAGCAAAGTGATTCAGTTATACCTGTATCTATTCTTTTTCAAATTCTTTTGATTGCTTCAAAATTTAGATCCATCTTTAAGAATTGCTTCTGGCCATGTCTATACTAACAGGAGTTGTATTCTTCAGGTTGTTTAGAAGTGGTGTTGGTGATAGGCTTGTATAGGCTTTTCAGTGTACAAAGCACTTACAATGCATTATTTCGTCTGATTCTTTCAACGAAGATGTGTAATAGGAATTTTACATATATATAAAATTTTATATTTTTATATACACACACACACACACACACACACACACACACACTAGGTGGCAGAACGGGGGGCAAAAGCCATGTACTCTGGTCAGTCCTACCTCCTTTCCACTATACCATCGTCCATCTTTTAATAAAATGGAGAACCCAGATCTCTACACAGAGTAAAATTCAGGTTCACAGCCATAGGCTAGATACCCTAACAGGCAAATGAACTTATAGGAGTATGTCACTGGCTGGGGGTAAATGTATAAAACAGAGACTGGATGAACCAGTGTTCAGATTGGGGCAAATCCCCCCAAACTCTCCTGCAAACAGACAACAGAATCATCATGGTATACAGATGCTTTTTATGTGCTGGAAACACAGACTTTGGAAAAACTCAAAGGAACTTCTATTGATGTTGTTGTTTTCATTTTTGTTGCTTTAATCCAAGTTGGCTAGTAGCCAGAGGAACGAGGTGGTCACCTCCCCTTCCGGTCCTCAACATTTCAACTGAAAAGAGGAGCATTTATATTGTGTCTTATAAAATAACACTCAGTGATCTGGGGCTTCGAGACCTTCCCTGAGGTCTGGTAGAGAAAAGGAATGAAGGCTCCTGGCCCTGGTGTCAAGCTGCAATTCACTCATCCCTGATAGGTAAGCAGAAAAAGAGTTCATGCTGGAGTCATCCAGTTCCCCTCCGGAATGCCCCTCTGAGGCTTTGGCTGAGGGGAAATCCATGTCGTCGCCTTCCCACCACTGAATAGTCACAGCTATTAGTGGCTACCAAAGGCATTCAGAGGGAGGTTTAGGTCACGTGGGGTCAAACAATGGGATTCCTGCTCCCAAGGGCAGAGGAAAACTGTAATTGCATTTCCTAGTCGGCATGCATACTACTTCCACTTGAGACATTTTTGGGTCCAAAGCTGTTCTGTGACCACCTAGGGGTCGGGACTATGACTCCGCCTGCTTTTCAGCTCAACAAACAAGGACTTTCAGCCCTGAGATCCGCTGGCTTCCAGCTTGAGGGCAAATCCCTAGAAAGACACTGGCTCCTCTGCGCTTATGGTGCTGTGATGGTGTCAGACAGAGCTTCATTGGAGTCAGGACTTGTGTCTCTGAGCACTTCACAACTGAGATCTAGGGCTTCTTTAGATGGGGAACAGTTAAGGGAGGTGTAGAGGGGTTGAAGAGGCAGACGCAGTTCCTAGGAAAACCAGCACAATCTCAGATTAGAGGTGTTTAAAAAAAAACCAACAAAAAAGTCTTGAAAGGAAAGCCCAAAAGACAAAGCATCACATTGCTGCTGTACAGAAACCTCCCCTGACTGCATGCAATCATGCAATGTAACAATACCCTCCTCCCCCCACATCCTCTGCTTTGCCACCATGTCCTACTGGCTGATGGTAATGCTGGTAATGTACCGCTTCATTGCTAGAGCAGATCACTCTGGTGCAAGCTGCCCTCACCTATTGAGTTGACCCTGGGAATCCTGACATCTCAAAGCGTGATACTGCTTCTGTGAGTATGTTCTGTTATTTACATGTCCATATTGTCCAGATGACATCCATTTAGCTGGCTGAGCACATCATCCAACACAGATATTCCCACCCTACCTTGCAATCTCAGTCCCTCTTCATTATGTTCTTTCTTGTGTGAGTCCAAGTTAGAAATTTTTAGCGGCTACTATGTATTTTTTCAATCCCATCAAGCTATCACTGTGCCAAAGGGAAGCAACCCCCTTCAGCTGCTAGCGAAAAGCCCTTCTGTTAGGCAAACTCCCTATATAATTAGCTCACATTGCTTTCCATCTTTGGCAGCAGTGACAAATAGACCATTTCAAATCTGGAGACTTTAAAAAAGAACACGTGTGGGAGGACGTGGCTGTTGGTGGAGAAGTTTACTTCCACACACTACACAGAGTGTGCATCTTGTCACTTTTTATCTGAGAACAGGCGGAGAACCGTGAAACAGACATGGCACCTGGCTCTGAATTGCAGCCATATTTAAAATAAAAACACTTGCCGAAGAGATTGACTGCATCATAATAAGGGGTCCTGTTCTGCCACCAGCATAATCAGAACTGTTTTTAACACATCACAGATGTAAACCTTTTGCTTCAATATACCATGCCAGAGTCTTCCTCTAGGCCCTCTTATTTTTCTAGAATGACACACAGGGCTATCTCGCCATAAAACAGAGCACCAGCAATCTCCACTGTTGCATCCAACCTTTGAACCTAAAGGAGCTTCAGGACATCCAAGTTCATGCAAGGTTTGTCAAGATCCATCAGGGACCAACAAGCTCAACTCGGGAGGGAGTGTGGAGGGAAAAGAATGAACCTCTCCTGAGAAGCTAACCTGACAAGCTGCCAGAGCTGCAAGCGTATCGTCCCATTGAATCTTCATGGTCACCCAGCAGATAGTATTTACTCCATTTTACATGTGAGGAAACTAATGGTGAAAAGGGTTTCACAAACTGGCCAGTGTCACATGATTCAAGCCTAGATCTAGGGTCAAACACCATGCTCT
The DNA here is from genome assembly GCF_028023285.1 of Balaenoptera ricei. Lineage (NCBI taxonomy): Eukaryota > Metazoa > Chordata > Mammalia > Artiodactyla > Balaenopteridae > Balaenoptera > Balaenoptera ricei. The sequence continues at coordinate 105,795,141 of NC_082640.1, forward strand.
TTCCACTGCACCACACCGCCCCAGTTCTGGAGCATAGGCACAGGACATGAGAAAATGAGAAATGCTTAGCGGTTTGAATTTTATCTTAAAAGCAAGAATAAGTCATCATTTACTTTAGACTTTTTATCTTATGTATAACACTCTGGAAAGGATGTAGAGAACTTATGGAAGGAGGGTAAAATGGAAGATAAGGAGCCCAATAAGAAGATTACTGCAGTACTCCAAGAGAGTGTTGATAGAGTTGGAAATGAGGCATTAGTTACGATTCCATGGTTTCAAGCCACATAAACAAAAATAGACATTCAGACCCTTTGGCTACTTTGGAAGAGTCTTCACTGCAAGGATTTGGTGGGCTCACATGACTGCCAAGAGACTGGAGAGCAACTGGAGAATGTATCGTAACCAAAAGCTCGAAGAGTCTAGTGGTCAGGAGGAAGAGAAGCCCTCATATAGTAGAATCAATCTGATTGGGGTGGGGTGGTGGCCGTACCCTGCATGAGTGGCCTCCAAACACTCCTCTGTTGTCCAAGCCCTCACTCAAGTTTCAAAGACCTGGGACAGAGCAGCTACTTGGCCAAGCTTAGGTCACACACCAGAGATCCACTTTGGGAAATGATCAAGAAGAGAAAAGATCTTGTATTCTTGGATTCTACAGTGGGGTGCAGGCACCTGGTATTACCTACTTACAAGAGGATATACCATGAGTGAGAGGTAATTAGCCCCAGTAGAAATCCAGGTACCACTCAGAAATTGGAATGGAAGATGGGCAGCCACAAAATGATCAGTGTTCACAAAGAGCACGAACAGTGAATTTAGAGAGGAGATGATGACGTTTGAAGTACCATAAACATCAAACACTTATTAAGTCTACTGTGTGCAAGATAGGGGGCTCGGTTCTATTGGCGATATAGGGAAGCAAAAGATTCACACGGAATATGAGAGCCAAACACGAGAAAGGTCAGTAACAATAAGTCACATATATCATGTGTAGGTGCAGATAATAAGGCATATGAAATTCAGAGAATGGAAAGATGATCAAATCTAAAATAAGTAGGAGGGGCTTCCCTGGTGGTCCGGTGGTTAAGAATCCACCTTCCAATGCAGGGGATGCGGGTTCGATCCCTGGTCGGGGAACTAGGATCCCACATGCTGTGGGACAACTAAGCTCACGTGCCACAACTACTGAGCCCACGTGCTCTGGAGCTGGCGCGCCACAACTAGAGAGGAGCCTGTGTGACACAACTAAGACCTGGCACAGCCATAAATAAATAAATAGATAGATAGATAGATAGATAGATAGATAGATAGATAGATAGTGGGGAAATTTTAAAAATAAAAATTAAATTTAAGAAATAAAATAAGTAGGAAAGTCATCCTGAGCACCATGGAACTTGAAGAGTATGTAGAATTTGGGCCAACAGACAGGAAAAGAGAGAGCATTCTAGGCATCTGAGCAGAGGCATGGAGGTGCAACATACAAGATGCATTTAAGAATCGATTCGTGCACAGTGGTCAAGGGCAGAGAGTTAATAGAAGGAACCATTCCTGGCTGAGGGTCAATGATATCTAAGATGCACAAAAATGGACAACTTTCCCCATCTCTTGTTTAGCTGACCTTGGTCAATCACTAAGCAGTTCCATTTCAAGACTTTAGGGAGGAAAATAAGGAAGGTGTATTTGCAGGACTGAGGGTTTGGGCTCAAATATATCAGTGGTAGTGAGAGGAGAAAGAAAACAGACCTGAGAGACACTGGCATTGTGCTTCAAGTTCCTGACTCCCCTTCCTAGACCAGGGCCACCTGGATTGGGGTGAACTCATCCAGCTCATTGTCAGGCTGCCAAATGCCCTGACTACCCCAGCTGCCCCACCGTCCTCCCTGCTCCTCCTCCTTCCTACCCTTCAGCAACATTGCTTCTCACCAACCTGCAGAGCCAAACCCAGGGAGAGGAGTGGGTCTGGGATAGGGAGTAGAATCCTGGATCCTCCTGGACTCTGGCTCCCCAGTAGCAGGAATCTTTTGCCCTGGCAGCTGCTTTAACACCAGAACCAGAGCTAATGGGACCACCACTCCACCCCAGACACCTGCAGACTCCAGAGGTGTCCGTCTGCTGTTCTTCTTCCCTCTCCCAGTTCTGGGGCATGAGACACCATGAGATCTATCTCCCTACTCCTTGACTTCAGGCTTAGCAATGTGACTCGGTTTGTCTAATAGAATGAGGTGAAAGTGTTGGCATTCCAGTTCTAAGCCTAGGCTTAGGGGCCTTGTGTGTTTCTGCTAGCTCTTTTGGAACCCTGTCTCCATCATGAAAATAATCCTAGGCTTTACTGTTGGATAATGAGAGACTGGGTAGAAAATCTGAGATGACAAGTTGACGCATCCCAGGCCAGTGGCCTCCGACTGACTTGGCAGCTGACCACAGATACAGGAGTAAGTCCAGCCAAGACCATCCAGCCCAGATTTCCAACCCACAGAAACATGAGCTAGATAAATGGTTGTTTTAAGGCAGTGATTTATGGGTTGGTTTGTTACACAGCAATAGGTAACTGATATACCCATCCTTAGGTTTTTGGACACTCTGTTTCTTCTTGGATAGCAGGAATTAATGCAGTTGTTCCAACCACAAGCTGAACAGTCACCATGTTGCAAACCTGCCGATGGGCTCTGCAGATACATCCAGATCATTTCTGAATTTTACTGTTAATATGTCTGAAACTTCTGTTTAATCTTACCTATCTTTCCTTTCCATCCTCACTGTCATCAACCTTCATTTCCTGTGATAGACACTGGAAATAGGGTTCTAATTAGTCTCTTAATATTTCACCTTGTTATTTCTGTGGTCTCTCACTATCCACAGAATTATGCCCAAATATCTTACTTCAGGTCAGGACAAAACGATAACAACAACAACAAATGATACTGGGTATCCACTATGTGTCATACCAAGTTAAATAAGATAGAGAAGCTTAAGTCTCCTGGGAGTGACAGAGGCCCTCTTTAATCTAGCCCTGTTCTACCCCTGCAGATTCTTATCTACCTAAGATAAGTACCTCCGAAACTTATCTACCTAAGACATCTGCCCTGTCTCTGAAACATGGAACTCCTATATTAGCATTTTTGCTTATGTCACTGCTCCCCAAACCCTGCTGCCTAAAATGCCCTCCCTGCTTTTCCCAGCTTCTCTAACTCTTTGCCTCCCTTCGAGGGCCCAACCTAAGTCCTAACTCCTCTGCAACCTCCTCCTGCTGCCCCTGCCCAGGTCATCTCTGTCTTCTGTCTCTCTTGTCTCAAGCCCTTAGAGCTCCCATAGCTGTTGGCTGTGGCATCTGCATGACTGGTTGCATACTAGCCTGGAGACCAAGGGCCCTGGTGTGTCCCCTCTCAGCATCCAGCACAGTGCCAGACACACGTGACTGCAGGTGATAATAATACTACGTAAAGATGGATTCAATTAAGCAGCTCTCTCCCAAGACAGTGTAACATGTTGGCTCTCCTTCCTTTTAAATAAAAGTCTTATACCCTTAATTTGGGGTATTAGATTTGAGGAAAAACCATAGATCCTCACCATCCCTGCCATGCCTCACAAGGACTCAGAGGAAAAAGAACCAGAACTCTTCCTGACATGCAACTACCCTTTACTGAACACTCACCAAGTACCAGGTACCACCCTGGACATTTCATTTGTATTATCTCACTTAAATCTTACAATTGCCCTATGTGGTACATATTACTGCCTCCATTTTAAAGTAATGGAAACTCAGCAGCATGACTGAGTACTCCGTCTAAAATCCCACAGCCAGCAAGCAGCACAGTTAAGATGAGACTCCAGGTCTCTCTGAGCCCAAAGCATGTGTTCTTAGCCAGTAAGCTATAATGTCCTTGATTTAGCCAATTATTTTACTCTCAGGACATATGGAACAGCCTTTTATCATTGTTGCACTTTCCTATCAATAGTCCTTAACTCCCAGCCTAGATATCAATTCCATGGGCCCTACCTAACCTAGCGCCTTCTATGCTGAACAGAATAATCCCCTCAACCCAAAGATGTCCATATCTTCATCCCCAGAACCTGCAAATATGTTGTGTTACAAGGTATTGGGGAATTAAGATGGCAGATGGAGTTTGCTACTCAGCTGACCTAGAGATGGGGAAATTATGCTGAAGCATCCAGGTTGGGGTCCTGAAAACATCCAGTGCAATCCCAGGGCTCTTTATAATCAAAAGAGGAAGGCAGGAGAGTCAGAGAAGGAGATGTGACAACAGAAGCAGAGATGAGAATGATACCATTGCTAGAAGGGGGCTCCAAGCCATAGAATGCAGGCAGCCTCTGGAAGCTAGAAAAGGCCAGGAAACAGATTCTCGCCTAGAATCTCCAAGAAAGTATGTTAAGTTTTAGCCCAGTGAGATTCATTTTGGACTTCTGACCTCCAGGAATGTAAGATAAGACACTTGTGTTGTTTTGAACCAGCAAGTTTGTAGTGTTTGTTACAGCGCAACAGGAAACTAACATACCTTCCCATAGAAACAATTAGGAGCAGTTCATGGTCCAATAACTTGCAAGACTCTTCATAGCTTAGACATTACAGCCCAAATAATTATAAGGAGTGCAATTGTGGAGGCATTACAAATAGTTCACACAAATAAACTGAGGAAAGTCTTTGAAGAGCCTCTTCAGGTTGCTAAAGAAGAAAGAAAGACAGCCAACTCCTCTCTCCTCTCCCAGGGTCCTATCCTGTAGGACCATGTTCCATTAAGGTTCTGACTAGCTGAGATTTCCTACGGAGCTCATGTGTTCTTGCTAGTTTCCAAATAATGGTGCATTCCTCCCAGTAAAATCAAGAACTGCCAATAAGGTGCAAACCAGCTGCTGGGCCCCCTCTTCCTCATACATACCACATACACAAATAGGAAGATGGTCTCCAAGGCTGTAATTTCCTGGCCAGCAAGTGTCTTGGGTTTCACTTGAGTGGTTAATGGTGATGTCACCCGAGTGCCTTAGTATGGGGCATTTCCAACCTTCAATTAAAGGGCTATCATTTACTCTATATATTAACATCGAGAACAATAAACACAGTGGAACACAGTCATTAGAGGCAACCATAATCCATGGCCTGCTGTGTATTGATGTCAACCCTGCTGTGTTTGACATCTGAAATAAGTCCAAAGAAAGCACTGCCTTTTCAAAGCTGGGACTACAGGGAGAATATCCACCCCTGGCTGTGTTCCATCTTCCCACCTCCATCTTCTAACCTATCAACCTCTTGGGTTCAACCCCAGAGTTAAAAACCCCTTGTCTTTTACAAAAAAGATAGCTAAGTCAATCTTCTCCCTGAGCGGGAATAATGCCACCAGATTTCAGTTGATTGAACCTAGTGGACCCTCACTATAAGATAATAAACCAATTCAAGATGTTATGATTCCTAAACTAAAGGATGTCACAACGTACTGGGCTTGAAGACATTAAAAAAACAAACAAACAACAATAACAATGAAAAAGTGATTTTATGACGCACAAAGAGAGCAGAGTAGTTAATATAGAAAACCAGAAAAGCAAAAGAAAATTTTACTCAAACTTAGCTGAAATATCTTGTCTCGAAGTCCTCTTCATTTGTTTCCTACATCTCTTTCCCACGTTCATTCAATGCACACTGATTGCTCACAGATTGGTACTGGCAGAGATACAAATGTTCATAGGATAGCAGAGTCTGGTGGAGGAGACAAAGAATCAGTCACTATCAATACGTCTCATTCATCTGACATTTTCTATGCTGGGAAGGAGCTATTCCAAGTGCTCTACATACATGATCTCATTTTATCAATAATACAACCTCCTGAGGTAGGTACTAGAAGCCCTGTTTTGCAAATGAGGAAAAGGAGCCTTGCAGCCCTGAGGTCCCTTTTGCAGAGGCTGGAACTGGAATTCAAGCTCAGCCCGGCTCCATGCCTCACAGGAGCAGCATGAGACGTGCGGCAGTTCTTCCTGCACCGTGGGGCCCATGCTTGTCGCATCCCGTTGACACTTGATTTCTTGAGGGCCAGGCACCTAGATTTCTGAGCTCAATTCTTGCTTCAGGGGACGCAAAATTAAAACAGAACCGAAAGCCTGCTCTGTCCGGTGGTGAGCGTGGCGGGGCCGGGGGGTCTCGTGGTGTTCATTATACACTTCAGGTCACGTGGAGAGATGCGCTTGGGTCCTGCAGGCAAGGGAAAGATGCTGTAGAGTCAGGAGGCCAAGTGAGGGCACAAAGATAGCCTTCTCAGCAGACTAGGCCACTCTGGGACCCAACAGTTCCATGACTAGGTAAAAAGTAGGCCTTATTTCTTCAGGGGGCTGGCAGCAACTCCTTACTGCCTCACTGGGTGGATCTTGCACACACAGGTACTTCCCCAGAGAACATCTGATATGCTTGGTCGATCGTCTCATTTAATCTGGAGCTTCCCTGTGGGAGGCGCCATTAGACCTGATCAATTCACGGGCAGGGGCAGCCCTCAGTCCACCACAGGGCTGAGTCCCCAACCCCAGGCCTGTGAGTTCCCAAGACACAGCACGAGCAAACTCAATGCTCCTAGGGCAGCATTCCTTAGAAGGAGGCTGGTGAACACAGCAGCCGTGTGGATACCCTGCGTGCATGTAGCTTTAAAGGCAAATATAAGTGATTTACTGCAGTCCTGAATTATCTGTGCCATTGTCCCTCTCCACCAAACATGTTTTGTTTTGTTGCATTTCACTTTGTTTTTGGTACAGTGTTATTCACTGTGTTTGGGTTTATAGGAGCAGATCAGAAAGAGTGTGATTCTCCTAGCACAGGGTCTGGGGACTTTCTGGAAATGACTGTGCCATAATGCCCTGTTTGGTGGGAGGGTTTTCCAAGTTGCCGCGTGTACTCTTAACAGCCAGGAACCTGATGGAGCGGGAGTGGAGGAAGTGAAAGGCTCTCTGGTGGAGGCTTCCTGGGCTCTCCTGTGGGACTTTTACATGCCCTGCATGGGTCCCTGTGTGCTCCCAAACCTGGTAGACTTGCTTTGTCAAACCATTCTGGCTAATAGACCCACAGACAGAAAAAACAAACTTATGGTTACCAAAGGGGGAAGGAGGTGGGGAGGGATAAATTAGGAGGTTGGGATTAACATATACATGCTACTGTATATAAAATAGATAATCAACAAGGACCTACCATATAGCACAGGGAACTATACTCAATATTTTGTAATAACCTATAAGGGAGAAGAATCTGAAAAAGAATAGATATAGATAGATGTTATATATGTATGTGTAACCGAATCACTTTGCTGTACACCTGAAACTAACACAACATTGTAAATTAACTGTGCTTTAATTAAACTAACCAACCCTTCTGGCTGCCTACGCCTCTGGGCTTTTGCTGCTCATGGCCACCACCTGCTGGAACCAGCGTGGAACTGACTGCTGAGCCACGTAAGGCAGACGCCTAGCCAGGACGGGGTGAGGGAACAGATTGTCAAGTTCATTCCACGGCATTTATTCCAGAGGGAGCCTCGAAACTGGCCTCGACACACAAGAATCTGGTTTTTTATAGTCTTTTGGAGACCTAAAGTCTACAAATCTCTCTGATAACTCATCTGAGAGTTTAATCACTGTCTCTCAGAAATATTTTCCCTATTTGTGATCTCAGTGATGCTTCTGTTTAGGTTAATTTCCTACTGATCTGTCTTGATGGAGATGAAAAGCAGCTGCTGTCAATTCTCTGGGTAAAAGTTCTCTGTGGGCCTGGAAAAAGATCAGTGAGTGTGCCTCACTTTTCTGGAAAGGTCCCACGTTTTATTCTCCTTTAAATTGACTTTCTTTAGCCTACTTTTAAATTTATTTATTATCTCTGTGGCTTTCCTATGAATGCTCTCAACTTCTCAACATTTCTCTTTACTTGGGGACATGAGATGCTCTGAGTAAGGATTTAGCCAAAGCCAAGTACGATGCTTCCAATATCATGATGCATCATGATATGGGAAGTAGTCTCTCCAGATGACCACTCCTTTGGCAAAAATTTTCCAAGCACCTACTACATGTAAGGCACACAGGTAAGACCTGTGTGGGATTGAAGATGAATTACTCATGGACTTTTCCAAAAAGAGAGAGGAGGTAATGCTACAATGCCTGCACATAGATCACTCTAATAGTGAATGAGATAGGTCCAGGCCACCAGAGGTCCACAAAGGGAGAGAATACTATCAGCCTGGGCATGTATAAGGCTTGCTATAGACAGTGGGCACTGAACTGGCCTTTGAAGGTGTGATATTGTGCTTTATAATAAGAAACACATATTTGGTCTTTGACCCCTTTTCCAGCACAGAGTTCCTGAAATCCTTGGAATTGTCTGTGGTGAGAGTGATCAAGGTGTTTCTTGTTATGTTAATGAGGTGACTTTTGGAGCACCTAATGATGGGGGCTGGTTGCCAGGAGAACCAACTATGTGATGGGAGGATGGGACTTTCAGTCCCACCCCCAACCTCCTTGGAGGGGGAGAGGGGTTGGAGGTTGAGTCAGTTGCCAATGGCCAATGATTCAATCAATCATGACTATGTAATGAAACCTCTATAAAAACCCAAAAAAGTAGAGCGTTCAGAGAGCTTCTGGTTTGGTGAACACATGGAAGTTCAAGGAGAGTGGTGGCTTAGAGAACATGGAAGCTCTGTGCCCCTTCCCACATACCTTACCCTCTGTATCTCTTCCATCTGATGACTGTTCCTGAGTTACATCCTTTTATGATACATTGATAATCCAGTAAGTACAGTGTTTCTCTGAGTTCTGTGAACTGCTTTAACAAATCAGTCAAACCCGAGGAGGAGGCTGTTGGAGCCTCCAAATTGTGGCCAGTTGGTCAGAAGCATGGGTGACAAGCTGGACTTGTGCTGGTGTCTGAAGTAGGTGGGGAAGGGGGGAGGTCAGTTTTGTAGGACTGAGCCTTTAACCTGTGGGATCTGATGCTAAATCCACATCGATAATGACAGAATTGAGTTGAATTGTAGGACATGCACCTGGTGTGGGAGAGGTGCTTGGTGGTGTGGGGAAACCCCTGACACATTGGCATTGGTGACCAGAGTTGTTAGAAGGACACATGGAATTTGGTTAGACCTGAGAAGGGCGTTAGGAGAGGAAACAGCATTCTGGGCAGAGGACAGCCTGAGGAAAGCCCTGGAGATAGTGAATACCAGACATGAATGTGAGCTTTGTGTTGCATTTGCTTGGGTCAAGGAAGAACAAGGGAGAAAGAGACTGGGCCACATCGTGGGGCCTCCCCAACAGTGGGGAACCTTTAGAGAATCCAGGTATTGTGTTCATTTTATAGAACTCCTGCTTGACTTTATCAACTTGAAAACAACTTGTTTTTCACCACGCTGACCCTAAGTCATTCTCAGATGTTTTTAGTGTCACTTTGTCCACATCTAGTACTGGCTCTTGATTTTGACTTCTTTGCTCCAAGTCCCAGTTTGGTTTTTACTCTTGTTTCTCTATTTCTGAGAAATCTGTCTTGCCCACTCTCCCAGCATAACCTTTGACAAGATCAGTTCCAGCTAGCCAGTGCTGCCTCGGTCACTCCTCAGTCCTTTCCCTGATACAGTGGGTCTTTTATACTCCTCTCTCCCTTTGGGAGACTTAGGAAGGCAGGGCACCTGGAAGTGAGACCCTGGGCAAGTCACTTGCCCACTCTGGCCTCAGTGTCCACTTCTGTAAAAAGAGAGGGGGTACCTGACCTCTTGGTCCTTTCTCAAGCTGATGTGTTATAAGACAATAACCTCAACTATCTCTGTCCACAAGCCATACCCCCGCAACTGTTTCCACAGAATAATTTTAGCATTCCTGGAAGACTGCCTATGAAGTGGACTGAAAATGGAGTTTGAAACAAATTGGATCTGCTGGGAAGTCAACCAGCTTTGAGTTATTTGTTTCCAACTGGGATGAGGATAAAGGGAAAGATGAGAGGCATGCCTAGCTTCCCTCTTGCCAAGGAACCTCCCCCCAGGAGATATTTTCAAAGAGAAAGAGACAGTGATGGATGATGAAGCCCCAAAATGAGCTCCAGGTGGTACTCAGCACCCTGCTCCCCTCTTGAATTAGCCAAACTCTCTCCCTCTTCACCTCTTTATCATCAGACTGGCCCTGTTTGATTTCAGCCTGTCCACAAAACCAAGACCTTTCCTCTGGCGTGGTTCTAGTGAGCTGCCTTGGCAGGTCCCGATTTTCCCATCTCTGCAGGCGATAAGTCTCCTGAGTAGCTGCTTTGAGCCCCTGCTGCTCTGATTCTCAGTCTTCTCCTTAGATGCTTAAGGCAATTGGTGCTGACCAGCAGGAGCACAAGATGAAAAGTGCTAACAATCAGCAGGTTAGTAAACTCCAGCCTCAGGTGTCTGTCAGGTACTAGAATTAGCACGAGCCCAGGTATCGAGAAAAATCTAGAAGGTCATGAAGAGCACAAAGGGAGGATAGAACTAGGGTCTAGGGCAGGGAATAAACGTCAGAAATAAGAATTGTATGTTGTCTTACTACTTCCATATTGCTCTAAGTATTACTTTGGTACTTCATGAGATTCTTCCACATCAATTATTTTAGTTAATTCTTATGATGGCCCTGTAATGTTAGGTGTTCTAAATCCTATTTTGTACATGGGGAAACTAAAGTTTCCATTTTTTTATGCCTTATATAAGTGAATGAACTTGACAACAATTTGATTGTGTTTTTTATGTATTTTTATTCTTTTTGACAAACTGAAGGTTGTGGCAACCCTGCATCAAGCAAGTCTATTAGCACCATGTTTCCAACAGCATTTGCTCACTTCATGTCTCTGTTTCCCATTTTGGAAATTCTCACCATATTTCAAACATTTCCCTTATTATATTTGTTACGGTGATCAGTGATCTTTGTTACTATTGTAATTACTTTTTGTTTTATATTTTTTAATGTATATACATTGTTTCTTTAGACATAATGGTGTTGCACACTTAATGGACTACAGCATAGTGTAAATATAACTTTTATATGCACTGGAAAACCGAAACATTCATGTGACTCCCTTTATTGCAGTGATCTGGAGCTGAACTTGCAATATCTTGGAGGTCTGCCTATACTCGCTTTTGTTCCTTTGCCCATTCTGTTCCCTCTGCCTGAATCTTTTTTTTTTTTTTTAACATCTTTATTGGAGTATAATTGCATTACAATGGTGTGTTAGTTTCTGCTTTATAACAAAGTGAATCAGCTATACATATACATATATCCCCATATACCCTCCCTCTTGCGTCTCCCTCCCACCCTCCCTATCCCACCCCTCTAGGTGGTCACAAAGCACCGAGCTGATCTCCCTGTGCTATGTGGCTGCTTCCCACTAGCTATCTGTTTTACATTTGGTAGTGTATTTATGTCCATCCCTCTGCCTGAATCTTGAATCCCTTCTTGAATTTCTCCACCTGGCAAAACCCCACTCAATTGAAGATCCCACTCACACATGCCCTCCCTGCTGTAGCTTTTTTTTCTTTTTGACTCAGGAAATCAGTCACTGACTCCTGTTTACTATAGCACTGGCCATGCACCTCTAATACTAACTTGCCCTCTTCCTCTATAGCCCGACAAGATTGTGAGGGCCTCTGGGTTCAGGGCTTACTCTCCTGTGCCTTCTTGGTGTTTGGGTCTTCAGTGCCCAGCACAGAACCTGGTACATAGGAGGTGCTCAGTGAATGCTGATTGAATGAGTGGATAAGTGAATGAAAGTTAGAGAGCACACTGAGGTTACTGACTTGTTTGACTGAAGGATCCACAAGTGGATTCCAAAGCAATTTCCAATTCAGTCTCTTGCTACTTAAAGGTATATCAAGACTGAAGTCCTAGAAAGGAAACCAGTGGTCTTGGAGAGGGATCAAAAGAAACAGTCCATGTACAGTCACTGGCATTGTTATGTCTGAAATGCCAAAGGAAAGAAGAATAAACATAACTTAGGCCATGTAACTAGCAAGATGCTATAATCAAATTATTTTGATCACTGCCTCTCAGTCCTAATGATGGGAGTCCACAAAGAAGATAATCTGACCTGTGTCAAACACAGAAGAATTCTGGTGGGTGTATTTCTCCTCCACAGGTAACTCATTAGCTCCCTCGTGGGTGTGGACTGTATACTTGTTTTTACTTTTCTGACTTTCCACTCAAGCATCTGGAATCAGATGCTTCCCACACCTGTACATGCAGTTCTGCATGAGCCTACCATAGAGCATGCTCAGTAATGAGCATACCCTGATCTGTAAAACTGTCACTGTCCTCAGCACGTGCTGGAGACTAATGCACTTTCTGGGAGGTTATAAACAGAAATAATAGAATCAAGAAATTGTAGATCTGGAAGGCTCTTGGAAATCTGGTACCATCCTTTATTCTACTCATGGAAAAATATTCCCCAAGACATCAGGTGTCTTTGCAGGGTCATGCAGCTAATCAGGAGCACTGGTGACATACCCCTTAGAGAAGCTTATTCTTGTGCTTGTAACAAGAGTACGTTTTTTGGTAAGAATGATCCAACATTGTGGCACGCACTCAAAGTGAAATCTGTAAAATTTACTCTAAGGTTACCAGACTTTCTAATATGGGTCAAATTGGGAATAGTTCATCAAAGGTTAAGGTGAAGTTTCATTTATAATAATCTCTAAGATGTCATATTTCTAGCCTTCTGGGGAATCTGGATAAGCAAAATGTGCTCAAAATCAAAAAGTTCAAGAAATTCAGGATGTAGAACCTTGAAAGGGGAACAGCCAACTTGGAGGTTATAGACATTTCTGAACAGAGAGAAGGGGTGGGGATGGATGAGAGGTGAGCCAGCATTGAGAGAGGGTGGTCAAGGACTACTTTTGACTGGTATCTGTTACCCAACCCTGGGGGAAGAGTATGATTGCTTCTTTAACATTAGATTTGGGCATGTGACTTGCTTTAGCCAAAGATACTTGAGTGGAACTGCTGTGTGTTACCGCCAGGCAGCAGTTTTAAGAGCAAGTGTAGAGTTCGCCATGTTCTCACGTGCCTGACTTTGGAATCATGGAAGTCTGTGTTTGGTTTAGCTTCCGTGTGCAGGATCCCAAGTGGCTACAATGTACAGTCCTTTGGCCAATCCCTAATGGATGTGTAGTGTGAGCAAGAAATATGGCTTGCTATTTTAGGCTTCTGATTTTTAGGGGTCAAGTTTTCACATGGTATAACCTATCCAGTCCAAAAGAGCCTAGGGGGTCGAACAAAAGGGGAAGTCTGTTCTGAGAAGCATGGCTTATGAATCAAATTGAATGAGTTGGATTCCACCTCGACAGTGTACCTATAACTTGCCTACATGTAAACCGTTCATATCTTGAATTTGCTGGCACAGCAAAGGGTTTTGTAAAGTCATTGCACTGTCTCAAGCCAAATGATGACTCACAACAGAGAAGGGAGACCAGAAAGGACAGTGGAGTAAAGCTGGGCTCCCTGCCTTCCCAGGCAAAGCCCCTGGATGCCAAAAGCAGAGAAGACTAGTGTCAGTGCAAGAGGCCACACATCCCCATTTATATTTTTCCCTTGGCACTCCCATCACATCTTCACTCCCATTTCACATCCCCGTGCCCTGTTCACCTCCTCTCCACTGGCATCTGATGGGCCTGAGCAGGCAAGTGTGCTCATCTGATTGTATATACATGAGGAGGGTATATGTGTGCCTGTGTGTACACACAGGTATATGTAAATATTCAGAAATGATGTGCTAGGTAAAGAGAATAATACTATACACTCTTCTCTGTATATGTTCTCTAAACTCCCCAGCTTCTACCTAGTAGCATTAACATAGATCTAACACTCAATAGTGGATTACTGTTAGACCTGGGGCCATGGTTACAGCTGCTACCAGTGGCCCAACCCAGGGTACATATTATCTCACAGTAGGTGCCAGTGTCATGCAGGAAGGAGATGAAGGCCTTAATTCAAGTTGCTTCAGTCTACACCCTCCTCCAAAGAGCAGGTGCAATATACTAGGCAAGTTAAGCAGCACTGGAAATTTCTCAATTAATGTTTTTAAGTTTGAGTAAAAAAGGACTAAGTGATTAATAGAACCCAAAAACCAAAGCTGAAATTCACCTCCTAATGGTTCCATTACATATATTTTTATTCTTATCTTCACTTCTATGTAGGGTCCACCTGTACATGAGAATCCCAGAGAGTTAGTGTTGAGAGGTGCACTGGTCCAGTCTCCTCATTTTATTGATGAAGCTGAAGCCCCTAGAGGTTCAGCAGCTGCATCCACAGGGGTTTGGGAGAAGTTGCAGTACCCAGAGAGCCACAGGCTGGTTTGTATAGAAGGAGGTCAACCTTTGAAGCTGAATCTTGATTGGGATGAACTTGCTCCTTTCTCTCTGGCCTTTTCATCAGCATAGCCACCATCAGCCTTTCATCATGGCCTGTTTACTTTGTGTTTCACTAAATGCCCTTTACAGGACTCACAGAGGCTATTTTAGTAGCTTCCTGGACACAGACAATGTTTTGCTTAGGCCCCACCTTGTGTTCAGGGTGTCTGGGGCCTATTGAAGTTGATTAAATTTGAGAGAGAAAGAGACAAGGAGTCAGACAGAGATAATTATAGATCTGGCTTCAGATCTTTCCCCTTCCCTCCCCTACATGCCTCTTTCTCTGCTTCTTCCTTCCTCCTTACAGTTAAAACTCTATACCAGCCATTGAAATCGTTCTGGAAACAGAATTAGAAGACTGTGCATCTTGGAAATAAAGCTCATGCTCTAGAGAGTCACCACGATATCAGAGTTTCATCCATGATTGCAGTCTTAAATAGGAAACATCTATGTACCACAAATTATAATATGGCTATAAAATCTTTTCTGTAATAAGTAACGTTCCATGAAAACAACACTTCTCAGTCTTCCAGGACATAGCTGAAACATGACTTAGATTGCAGTTGGTTTTTATGCATTTTTTAATGGAGAGAAGGCTTCAAATTCCCTAAGCGTGGTGCATTTTTAATCTTACAGAGCTTGACTTCTCAGCAGAAACCCATCTTAGGGAAGGGAGTTTATTTCCCAGAGGAGCTTTCCTGACTTTGCCTTCCAGATGCTAAGCATTGATTTATAAACTGTTCATATGGCTAGGAAGTCTTTGCACAGAGAAAAGGAGCCAACCACTTTCCCCTTTTCCTGGAGACAAGACAAGATGTATTCAGGTCCAAACTGGAAAAATTAAGATCAAATGTTAGGAAAACTACTCTTATGACAAGTGTACACCAAAATAGACCTCCTGTATTGGGGGGCATTAGAAAATGTTTTCTTATACTCTATACAATTTAGAAATCTTTAATACGAATTAGTTCAATGGAGTCTTGCCTAAAGGCAAGAGTATTTATTAGATATGCCACCCCCGAAGTCCCTGCTACTCTGATCCCAGATCTCAGATAAAAATGATAGAAATCAAGCCCCCAAGGTAGAAGACCTCACCAAAGTAGGACCAAAAAGACCAGTCCTCATCCAATCAACAAGAAACATGGATTCTTCTGGAGAAACCCCAAACACTCTGAGTATGTAGGTCTTCTTACTCAATATGACACCGAGAGGCGCATGACAAGAGTTCAGGACTTTATATTTTGTTGTTCCTTAGTGATTGACTTTTTAAGACAGATTTTGGGGATAGTTAAGATTCAATTTACTCTTCAGAAAATGAAGTTAAGCAATGTCTTTTCAGATTCAGCAGTCATTTACTGAGCACAGTATGAGCCAGAAACTGGGTACTGAGTAACAGACATGGTTCCTGTCCTTGTCGTACTTGCAGTCATGTACTGTAGAGATTTTCAATCTATATGTGAGAAGCGCCACAAAAAGGGGAAGTAGGCTGCACTGAAATGCCTAATACAGGTTATATCCTGGTCTGAGGAGCTGGGGAGGGCCTGCCTGGGAAAATAACTTCTAGAGTAAGACCCTTAAATGAGACTTAAGGGAAAGGCAGGAGTTAGGTGGCAAAGAAGTCATTGAGTGAGAAAGTGTTCCTAGCATTAGTGGCCTATAGAAGCAAGAATATAGCATTCTTAGGGACTGTCTTAGTTTGGGCTGCTATAACAAAATACCCTAGACTGGGTGACTTAAACAACAAAAAATTATTTCTCACAGTTCTGGAGTCTAGGAAGTCCAAGATGAAAGTGCCTGCAAATTCAGTGTCTGGTGAGAGCTGTCTTCCTGGTTTGCAGATGGCCACCTTCTTGCTGTATCCTCATATGTTGGAAAGCTAATCCCATCTTGGGGGCTCTACACTCACGATCTAAGTACCTCCCATAGGCCCCATCTCCAAAGATCATTACATTGGGGATTAGGGTTTCAACATAATTTGAGGGGCACACACAAACATACAGCTAACAAAGGTTGAAAAAACTAGAGTGTAGAAAATGAGGGTGAAGTTGGTGAAAGGTTAGAATGGAGAGAGACAGCTGGATCAAGCAGTACACAGTAGGCTATGATAAGGAACTTAGTTTACGAACAGTAAGATGCCGTTTGCAGGTTTTAAGTAGGGAAGTAACATGACGAAATTTGCATTTTTAAAAACTCGTCTTGGTCACAATGTGGAGAATAGCTTGCAGCGGAGTAAGGGTGATGCTGGGAGATGAGTTACGAGACTATGGAGTAGTCCAGGTGAGAGATGCTGGTATCTGAACTGAGATGGTAGCAATGGACATGAAGAAAAGTGGGTAGATGGATTTATGTGCTCTTTAGGGAGAGGAATGGAGGAAATGTGGTCATAGATTGGATGTAATAGATAAGAGGTAAGGAAGAAGGCTAGGGTGGTCGATGGGGTTTTTATGTGAGTAATAAGTTATATAGTACTAACATGTGCTCAGGCAGGAAATAACTGCTGCAAGAAAAATCACGTTCCAAGAGACATGGAGTCAAGGTAATGAGTTCAGCCACAAATAAATGGTAGTTGAAGCCATGACAATGGAGAGATCTCCCAGAGACAGAATGAATATACATTCTAGTTTGCCCAGGACACTCCTGGTTTATGTACACTGTCCCAATATTCTGTTCAGTTTCACATTTGTTCCAGATGTTTTATTTTTTAACAAACTATTTTAATTATTGCATTAAAATGTGTGGGGATGAGCTTGATAGGCTTTCATATCATATGCTTAGTTTCTGCCATGGTCTGATTAGTTGGGTTTTTATTTTTATTTTTATTTTATATTAGAGTATAATTGATTAACAATGTTGTGTTAGTTTCAAGTGTATAGCAAAGTGATTCAGTTCTACATGTACATGTATCTATTCTTTTTCAAATTCTTTTCCCACTTAGGTTATTACAGAATATTTAGCAGAGTTCCCTGTGCTATATAGTAGGTCCTTGTTGGTTATCTGTTTTAAATATAGTAGTATGTAAATGTCAACCCCAGACTCCCATTTTATCCCTCCCCCCCACCTTTCCCCTTTGATAACCATAAGTTTGTTTTTTAAGTCTGTGAGTCTGTTTCTGTTTTGTATATAAGTTCATTTATATCATTTTTTTTAGATTCCACATATAAGCGATATCATACGATATTTGTCTTTCTCTGTCTGACTTACTTCACGTAGTTTGATAATCTCCAGTTCCATCCATGTTGTTGCAAATGGCATTATTTCATTCTTTGGTCTGATTAGTTATTGAGAAGACATTTTGCACAGAATCCTGTGCTGGTTCCCTTTTGTATCCCCCCTTAAGTGTTAGATTTCCTCAGGGCCCAGCCACTGGACTTCTTTATTTTTATCTACCCTGACTCCCTTGGAGATCTCATCCAGACTTACGCCTATAACTACCTTAGACTGATAACTTCCTCATTTCTATCTCTAGCCCAGGCATGAATTCTAGTTTCACATATCCAGCCATCTACTTGACATCTCTTCTTGGATGAATAATAGGGATCTCAAACTAAGATATCCAAGACTGAGTTTCTGACCTTTCCCCCAAAACTGTTCCTATCATCCACATTTTAGTAAATGTCAATTCTAGTTTTTCTAATTGCTCAGCCCCAAAATCTTATAATCATCCTTGACTTCCCTCTTCCTTTCTTATGCCACATCCAGTTAATTAGTGAAGAAACTCAAAACTTCTCACCCCCTGTATGGCTACTAACCTGGCCTAAGCCACCTTTCCCTTTGTCTGTGTTATTTCAATAGCCTTCTATTAGGTCTCCTTTCTTCTAACTTGCCTTCCTACAGTCTGTGTTAGCACAACATCCTATGAAAAAATTGATCAGATCATGACATTTCTCTGCTCAAAACTAGCAATGGCTTCTGTATACCTACTAAGATGGCTACATAACCTATTAGAGTGGCTAAAATAATTTTTAACCTGACATACTAAAGGCTGGTGAGGAAGGGGAACAACTAGGACTCTTATACATTGCCACTGGGAATGCAAAATAGTTCAGGCGTTGTAGAAATCAATTTGGTAGTTCTTGGGGAGCTAAATGTACATTTATAATACGACGCAGCAATCTTACTTCTAGGGATTTGTGCTAGAGAAATGAGAACTATGTTCCCAAAAATACCTGTACACAAATATTTATCACAGCATTATTCATAAATGCCACATATTAAAAACAAATCAAACGTCCTTCATTGAGTAAAAGTATATTCCATACAATGGAATGCACTCAGCATTAAAAAGAAAATGGCATATTAATGTACACAGCAGACATCATATAAAGTGAAAGAAGTCAGTCTCCAACGATCACCTATTGTAGGATTCCATATATATGACATTCTGGAAAAGGCAAAACTATCAGAGCAGAGAAAAAATGAGTAATAGAGGTAGGGGAAAGGTTTGACTACAAAGGACAGCACAAGGGAATTTGGGGGGATGATGAAACTGGTTTTTTTCTAGTAGTGGTTACACAAGTCTATGCATGTGTTAAAACTCATAGAGTTGGGCTTCCCTGGTGGCGCAGTGGTTGAGAATCTGCCTGCCAATGCAGGGGACATGGGTTCGAGCCCTGGTCCGGGAAGATCCCACATGCCGCGGAGCAGCTAGGCCCGTGAGCCACAACTACTGAGCCTGCGCGTCTGGAGCCTGTGCTCCGCAACAAGAGAGGCCGCGATAGTGAGAGGCCCGCGCACCGCGATGAAGAGTGGCCCCCGCTTGCCACAACTAGAGAAGGCCCTCGCACAGAAACGAAGACTCAACACAGCCATAAGTAAAAATAAAAATAAATTAATTTTAAAAAAAAAAAACAAAAACAAAAACAAAAAAAAAACTCATAGAGTTGTACAACAACAAAGTATTTTACTGTATATAAATTTTTTAAATAAAATAATGAGGATAACCAAAAAATACCTAAAGGAACTAATAATTGTAAAATATTACCATCTTTATAATTTACTTGATGGACATATAAGTCTTTCAACTATTTTCTATACTTTACCATATTTGAAATATATCCATATTTGAAATATATCCTGAGTAAAAATTTAAAAATTAAAAATTAATATTAGCGTATTCTCAGTCACCTGGGAACTGTGTACTGTTCCACTTATTCATTGCCTATGGCTGAGTTACATTTATGACCATGTTGGTGCCAAGAGATCACCTAAGTTGTAGTGTTAACCTTCAATGTACAAATAAGCATATCTGATTGCTGTTAAATTGATGTCCTAATGTCAAAATGGCATTAATTACCCCACAATTACCATACTTACTCATGCTGAATTATTTCATTCATTAGGAAGTCAAAACTTACATTGGGCATTTGTAATTAAAAGATGTTTTTATAGAATAAGACTTTAGTGTCTTAAGTTATTTAATAAATTGTGATTTGTTCTGGCATTATGTGGTACATTAATTACCACTGATGAAACAAGAAAAGAAGAGAGGTAGATATAACTCATAAACGATGCATTAAAACAAGCCAAAGACCCCATGACTTCACGGTACACTGTACAAAATGTATTGGGAGTTAAAATAGAGGGAAGTAGTGGGAAAATTGTGTCATCACATAGCACATCGTAACAAAGTACGTGCATGCCAAATTCAATGAGTCTGAATTTAATTTGAAATTGAATTTGGTTGTATAAGTTTTTTAAACATAGTTTGTTCCTAGTTTTATATTTGTACATACGTATTTAAGTAACATTATCCTAAAAACAATTGATGTCAGTAGTAGGGATTCAGGAGAATTCTCTTCCTCTTAATATGTCAGAACCACTGTCCTAAAGCAGTTTATTGTGCAAGGGAATCACTTTCACGAGTGTAAAAATGCTTCATGCTTTGGAAATAAAAGTTCTTTTTTCTCCAGTGTTATAAGCCCAAGCATGTTTTTGGCCTGGGGCAAGTAGACAGCCGGCTTTGGACTGCCTACTGTTAGAAGGACAGTTCATATGGAGCCCTTCTTGGACCACAGCTTCTGCAGAGCAAGGAGCAGCCTGGCTCAGCAGCTGAGCTCGCCCTGCTTCCTTATCCCCAGTCACCCGCAGTCCCTGCCAGTCCAGAGCACCACTTTATTGCCTGAGGTCTATTTTCCCTGAAACTCCACCCAGAACACTTACCGACTAATTTCCTCACTGGCACCATTAACACCCAACCTAAGACCAGAAATTTGACTCTGTATTATCTTTGTTAGCATCTTCTGAAAAAATCCACCTGCTTCCTCAAAACCCACAGGATGAGATCTTTAGATGCTTTGATGTGGCTCCTCCCCACACCCAACTCTTAGTTTTCCTCACATTCATTCATTCAGCACATTTATTGAGCACCTACTGTGTTCCAGACACATTGCTAATGGGATATCTGAAAGCTTCAGTTTCTCCCTTCTTCTAACTGATTTACAGACTCTTCTTAGTACCTGTTAATATCTCCTGGTTGCAGCTCTCGGCTTCCTCATCTCATGGCATTCATTGTTGTTGCCACCATGACTCGCCATGCCTTGTCTCCTGGTCCCATTGCTCTTGACGAAGCAAGAAGGACCCTCTCACTAACAAGATTAAACCTGTTAACTCTGAAAGAGAAGGGTCTTAGCATCAGTTCTCTTAAATGACTCATGTTTCAACTATTCCATTCTTTTCTAAAACATCTTCCTTTTTGCCCATTAAAAAAAAACTTATGATAATTTTCCTGAGTACTTAGTGGAGTAACACTTTAAATCGCACGAAATAATTTCACATCCAAGAGTCTTCACTCCAGACCCATATATGAATCCTTGAACTGAATCCAAACAGGGCCACTTTATCACCTTGTTGTGACTTTAATTACCTGCCCTATTTGGTCATTGCCCAGAGGGTCAAGAATGTTTCATTAAAGAATCTTTGTCCCTGGACCAACCAGAAGTCCCAAATGGTTATTTCCTTGCAAGAGTCTTCTTAGACACTTGTCACTCAATACATTTTGCATAATAGGATATCATCGATAAACATTATAGGAGGCATAAAGAGAACCTCTGAGCTATATCCAAGCTGTTTAATTTGTATTTGCCCAACTTTCAAATGGCAGTTATTTCTTAACCTCTTTCACTCTTCCCAACCTCAAAAATGCTTCACTTTTAAAGAAAACATCCAACACAATTTCTCTACTGAATACAACTCAATCAATCAATCAAAGTAGCCACCTGTAAAAAGTAACTGGTAGGCAGTGGTAGGAAATATTTGCATAACACTTTTCTACTTTCCCTTTGGAGGTTCAAAGCACTTTTTTCCCTCATTGGTATTTTATAGACGTTGGAAATCAACTTGTTTCAATCTACTGAAAATTAATAATGCCGTTTCTAGTAATGTTTGCATTCTCCAAAAAAGGGTAAAACAGGGAATATGTATCTTACAATAAACAATTGGAACATCCTATGAAATGCCACACGATGGGTTTTAACTAAAATTTCTGAATACTTATCTAAGTTACTAAGTGCTACTTTTTCAGCTAGAGAAGAAAGTCCGTTTCTCCATCAGTACCTTCTCCTTTCATATCCCACCCCAAAGAGGAAAAAATAGCATCTGTGTAGAGGCTCAGGACAAGAAATCTATTACTCCAATAACTGGGTCCACAGGTCTCTCGAGCTGACTTTTCAAACCCTCTGTCATCAGTCTGGCTGCAGTTTTAGTGTATTTTGGCCCATTCCACTGGCTTCAGCTCAGCTCAGCTCATGCTGACATATATGGAGGGGGCTGAATTCAATATTGGGGTAGACAATTTATGAGCACTTAAAATCGTACACCATCCACGCGCAATTAAACCTGAAAAGAAACGATGGATATCCTCTGTTGCAATGTGAAAATCCCCGTCCTCCCCACACCTCACTTTTTCCAGATTACCTTTTCCAGGGCCTGAGTGCTCACAGTCTGGAGCCAGGAAACCGGAGGCCGTTTTTCACAGCCTCAAGCATTCCTTTGATTTCAGCTCTCTTGTGTGAGCAAGATTTTTCCCTTACGGGTCATTCCCCCTACCCCATGTCACAGTGAGTTTTCACACAAAACTACAAAGAGATGAAAAGCCCTGACCACACACCAGCCACCCCGAAAATGAAATGGCACAACTGTGAGTGTCAGCATGCACATTTTTAAATTTGACCTTGCACTGCAAAAAGGAAAAAAACAGTATAAGGCGGAAACACCATTGCAGAGACCTACTGGGAACAAGGTACATCTGGAATAAATGATTTCGCTTTCCTTCTCCTAGTCTGTTGTTGTAGGTTTCTTCCAATTTCCATTTTACAAAAGGGGTCTGTTGACATGTCATCTAGCTGTCCATCAACAGGACTCCCAGTAGGCTGATGGTAGCAGCGTGATGGGCCAGAGTTGATTGACAGACATCAGGACAGTAGTCTAAGAAGTGGAGGAAGGGAGCCGAGGTTAAAAAGAAAAAGGCATGGGCCGGAGGGAAGGATGAAGTGAATCTAGAGAGAAGCCTCAGAGGAAGGGAGTCCTGTTGAACTGAGGCTGAAGTAGGTTGAGAAGCAGCTGAGATGTGGAAGGCTAAGGAGTCCAGGCATCTGAACAGAACCTGTCCCAGCAGAAATATCTAGAGCAGTAGGGCAAGGGATGTGGGCTTCCCCAGGAAAGACCATGGAACAGGTTCTGCAGCAGCAACAGTTAGACTGGTATTGTGATGCTTCAAGATGTTTGACATGGAAACGAGAGGAATCTAGCAAAACCTTGTTGAGTTTTCACAAATTTTCAAGTGCAAAGTGGTTCAGGGAAGAGACCTGCCAGTGTTGCAAAGACCACACTCACACTTTGGAATTGAACCGTATTGAACTAATAACTATGGGGAAATGCTGTGTAACTGTAATTTACCTATATTTTTGTCTTTTTTCGAATCATTGGGAGGTGCTGTGAATTCACTCATACTTCCACAGGAAACACAAAATGTAGGCCAGTATCAGTGTTCTCCATATAACATAACCGTAACACAAAAGAGAGTGTAAACAACACTGTAAAGCAACTGTACTCCAATAAAAATTTTTTTTAAAGTTGTAAGCTCCATGATGGTAAAGTCTTTGTCTAGTTCTATATTTTCAGAGCTGAGAACAAAGGAAGTGTTCACTAAATGTTTGTTGAGTAAATGAATGAATGAAGCAGGCTTGTAGCTTAGTAATGAACTATTGTCCTTGTGACCACTAGAATATTATGGTAAATTTATTTTGCTACTATAATGCTAACAGAATGAACAATGCACTCTTTTCCAAGTTAAGGGGATTTGGCACACAGATGAGGCAGGGGCCAAAATTTCCTAACCTAAAAGAGAGAGAAATTCCTCTTCCCTCCTGTAATGTTTGTTATGGAAGTGACCATAGCCCAAGGAGGAGAAGCTGTCTTTGGATCTGTCCTGCTCTCAGCAGATGCACATAGAACCATGGATAAACCACTCTTGATATATGAGCATATGAGCTGGGTCGGGGTGGAGAAGGAGGGATTCCCTAGCCTAAACAGAAGAGCGTGGCCTTGGGTGTTGTGCTAGTCAGAATCCTTGTGAGAAAGTGATAGCTCATTCAAATGGGTGACCAGAGTGTTTCATGAAAGGGCTATTTTTAAAGAGAGGACAGAGTTAAGGGAAACCAACAAGGGATGATGTTGGGAGCCTTTAACTTAGAGACTGAAGACACAAGGAGAGAGAGGGCTTGCTGAGACCTGACAGTACTTATAGCTATGGGGAAGGACTACTCAAGAGGATCCCTGGCCCTGGAAAGAAGAGGGTGGCCACTACTAAACTGTGGTCCAGGCAGGAGGGGGCCAAGGAAGGCACGGCTTGATCTTTCCTTCCCCCAGTACTCTCATCTGCCATTACCATTGCAACTAAAAGCCACAGGGCATGGGAGCCTGGTTAAAGCAATTTATGGATGTCAACCTCTCCATGCATAGAGCTGGGTAGAAAAGGGTAGAAAACAGATCTAGAGGGACGGAGAATATCTAACACATTTTTGTGCCTCAGTATCTACTTTTTCCCTTTGTCTGGTTGGAAAGCTTGTGTCCCCAATATAGGAAACACAGTTCCTATCAACAGATGTATCATTGGGAGGTGCTGTGAATTCACTCATACTTCCACAGGAAACACAAAATGTAGGCCGACATCAGTGCTCTCCATATAACATAACCATAACACAGGATAAAAAACATGGGGTCGGGGGGGATGACACAAAGCATAGCTTCTATAGTCCCAGCTTTTGTTCTTGGTCTCAGACCTAATTTGATAACCAGAGCTTCCTCCTTCTACTACCCTTTCCCTATGCCTCTTACCCTCTATAAGTTCCTTGGCTGGATAAAGTCTTTACCTGGTGGTGAAGATGAAACCTTACTTATGCAATATCTGATTTTATGGTAGTCTTGTATTTATTGGGGTGCTGTAATTTTTCATAGGCCAGGGTGGTAGAGAAATATTAAAAGGAGCTCTAGTAAATTCTCTGGGCTTCAGTCATGGCCCTCATCCCTCCCATCTGGTATCAGCAATCCATGTTTTCGTTTACAAGCAAGTTCGATCACCCAGGCCAGTAGAGTGGTCCCATCTTTGCCTGGTGGTTTAGCAGCATGTGAAGCCAGTCAGTCCCAGTTTCCAATTTAGTGAAACCATGACTGGTACCCTCTCAGAGGCAGTCTTCCTTTGGGCACTAGAACCTCCAAAACCACCAATCCCAAGATGGTGGAAACATGAATCAAAAATTCTTTAAGTGCATTATTAGGTATAAGAGTGAAAAGAACCTCTTCTACCTCGACATCTTGATTCCCAGATCCATGAATTCTGGCTGTCAGGGAGATGACACTATATTTTGACCTCTGGTTTGAGGCATATACCCTAACTGCACAGTTCACGGTTCTGTAATTGCAGCTGAGTCTGTAATTCATTCCACAAGTATATGAATGACGGGATAGTGAATTTAGTGGATGAGAACCCATTTCCATACTCTGTTTGCCATTCAGTGAATTATGTGAAGGGATAAAATAAGGCATCCTGTAAGTCTAGGAATGGTAGTGCTGGCAGAAGAATGGGGGCAAGGAAGAAAATACCTGTTTGGAATATATAGCTATTCCCTTGAGGAAAAATGGCCACCGCCTCCATGATGGAAGGGGTCCAACAACATGGTAATAAGTTGGCTCCCCTAGGCAATAATGCTATCTCAGAATAATGCTATCTCAGCATTGGTCTCTGCTGTGAGAGATGTGGCGATACAGAGGTGAGATGCTGAGCAGTGGCCGTAGCCAGGTCAGTCTTGATGAAGGAGACCACACTGATGAGCCTCAATCTCTGCTGCCATAGCAACCGTGCTCAAGGGGCCCATTGAACAAGCACCAGGTTGGCTGAGATATATTCTGACTGATAGCCACAAGGTGAGTTTATCTTGTCCACCTGATCATCAAGAGCCTCTCCACAATGAAATACTCTCTGGTGAGCATTTACATGGTGAAGGAATATTCTGTGCCCATTATGAGAAATCTGTCCTCATACATTTCCCCTTGTCATGTTCTTCTAAAGTGCCCGACCAGCTGGTTAAGTTTTTAGTCACTTCGCATGTAGATACAAACCTTAAGCCAGCCATCTTATGGTGACCTAAGTAAACAACCAAATATACTGTTTAATGCTCTCCTAATTGGAGTAATTTCCCTTCACCGTGGTCTTGCAGAGCCACCCTAACTGAGACTAGAATGCAGTGGCTGCGCACTTCTGGCTTGTGCCCACATATCATGAAGTCAGGCCCAAGTCTTTTCTTCCCTAGTCACATGGTTATAAGGAACTCCATATAAGGCTATAGATATGAACTGAGCTAGAAGAGGCAGTGCACCAGAAGTGGTGATGGAAGAGGGAGCCACTTGCTCATGTTGAAGCCCATTTTTAAATATCATTTCCACTTGCTGGATTGCTTTTGCACATTCCCAATTTTGTGGACGGTGGGTCAGATAACACCCAGTTCATTAGGAGCAGCTCAAGTCACATGGTCACTTGATTTCCCATAGTCAGTGTAATGGTTTGAAGGGTGGCCCTTCAAAAAGGTACGTCTCTTAGAACTTGTGAATGTGAACTTAACTTGGAAAAAGCATTTTTGCAGACAGAATTAAGCTAAGGATTTTGAGATGAGATTATCCTGAATTACTGGGGTGTGCCCTAAATCCAATAACAAGTGTTCTTCTTAGAGACAGAAGAGGAGGAGACACAGAGGAGAAGGCCATGTGAAGATGAAGGGAGAGATTAGAGTGACACAGTCACAAGCCAAGGAATTCCTGGAACAACAGAAGCTGGACTAGGAAAGGAAAAATTCTGTTCTGGAACCTTTAGAGGGACTGTGGCCCTGCTGACACCTTATTTCAGACTTCTAGCCTCCAGAACAGGGAAAGAACAAATTTCTATTGTTTTAAGGCAATCAGTTTGTGGTAATTTGCTACTGCAGCCACAGAAAACTTATGTGGTCAGGCATTTGGTTTCTACTAGGGCCCGTAGCAAGGCAGAAGCTATTTAAAGGGTTAGGGTTAGGTTATCTACAGAAGGAGCCATGGTTACACTCCAAAACATTAGAGGTCTACACTGGTTCTCCTGCTGGGGCTTGCTAAGATAAGAGGGGAGAGCTGGTTGCCCCAGATGGGGCTGGGGGTGTAGGAGCTTCCTCATTAAGGGATGAAAGATCAGGGGAATTGGGAGGTTTCAGTTCTTAATCTTTGTGTCTGCCTCAGACGTTCCTCATCTTATATCTCAGGAATCCACTCTTTTTCCACTTATGCCTTATCTTATACAAGAATAAGCAGTGTTGCACATTTACTGATAAAGCAACTTGTCTCTAAGTGATTAAGCAATTTGCCCAATGCCATATAGGTGGTTCCTGCCAAAGCTGAGAGTCACTCCCAGGTAGATTTGAAGCCTCAGCATGTGCACCTTCTCCTCTTTCCCCAGGTTGCAAGTTCCTAGAAATCTATTTAATGGGGGAAAGGTGGTTGGAGATAGTACATGTGTTTAGCCACAGATGATCTTCAATCATATTTCCCCTGCAGCTATAGTAGATAAAATATTCTTTAAGAACTATCCTGAGTTAGATCTATTTGCCCTGCAGCTACAAAAGGTAAAAGAGTCTCTAAACACTTCCAAAGAGGTTATTCGGTTTTTCACCTATGCCCTGAGTTGGGCTTTCAAGGCTAATAATAATTTGTTTTCTCTGTTTATACTATCTATCTGGGTGTTATAAGTAGTCAGCCCATGGCACGATCTATATAATCTAAATCACCTGACAAAACACCTCATGCCACAGTCACACAATCTCTGCCATTCACCTGCACACCACCCCACGCAACAGCTGTTGATAATTTGAGTAACTATTATTCTACCACGTACTAAGATATCCATTTCACCTTGGCAAAGGGATTATCTCTGCCTTCATCAAATATGTGAGCAACCTAATCACAGAATCCCATTTTGAGGATCTGTTTTCAGGAACAAATCCTTGTTTCATTTACTGGATCAGCCAGGTTCCTAACAGCAAACAGATGATAGAGTCAAAAGGAATATTTAGAGTTTAATGAAGGGACATTTACAAGAGAGTGGGTGAGGTTATGTTAAAGCGACAAGAAATGGTAAAGTACCTGGCTAGTAAGAGTAGAATGCTGTTACCACCCCTAGGCTCAAAGGTACCAGGGGAGGAATTATTCACTGTAATGTACAGAGAGCGGAAGATGTAGAGAAAGCCATCCAGCAGGAGCTGTGGCTTTTGGTATAGGAATCCAGCCACTGCAAAGCAGCTGGGACAGGAAAGGAGCCAGGAAGCTAAGTGCCCTGGCATTTTCTTCCTCACACCTACCAATCTCCTGCTGATGCCTCCCACTGGACAAACCCAATCAGAAGCCAGAAGTGTGACTTCTGAATCAGTAGTATGTTTACTTCCTGGCTTAGGGAGCCAAAAAAATCTCTACAGCAAAAGCCAACAAGTCAGTTCCCCGGACTGACGTATTCATCGATTTGGATATGAGTAAGGTATGGTGGAACCAGAGCATCTAGCCTTCCAGCGGCTGAGTATATGTCTATGTGTGCACCATTCACCTATTAAACTGACTTCTGGGGGCTTGAATGTGCATGGGCTTAGGAGGGCACCTGACTTTCAGCTCTGACATTTACAACCTGCATGACAATGGGCAAGTGAGTTACCTTGAACAACAGGTGATCCATCTATATAATTTGGAATAATAACCACCCCAACAAAAATGTTTCAGAGAGTAAATGAAATAATAGAAAGTTCCTAAAGGGCTTTTCACACATGGCAAATACTCTTTATTTTATTTTTGGGGGAATTAATTTTTTTTAACATCTTTATTGGAGTATAATTGCTTTACAATGGTGTGTTAGTTTCTGCTTTATAACAAAGTGACTCAGCTATACATATACATATATCCCCATATCTCCTCCCTCTTGCGTCTCCCTCCCACTCTCCCTATCCCACCCCCCTCTAGGTGGTCACAAAGCACCGAACTGATCTCCCTGTGCTATGTGGCTGCTTCCCACTAGCTATCTATTTTATGTTTGGTAGTGTAAATATGTCCATGCCACTCTCTCACTTCGTCCCAGCTTACCCTTCCCCCTCCCCGTGTCCTCAAGTCCTTTTTCTATGTCTGCATCTTTATTCGTGTCCTGCCCCTAGGTTTTTCAGAACCATTTTTTTTTTTTAGATTCCGTATATATGTGTTAGCATACAGTATTTGTTTTTCTCTTTCTGAATGACTTCACTCTGTATGACAGACTCTAGGTCCATCTACCTCACTACAAATAACTCAATTTCATTTCTTTTTATGGCAGAGTAATATTCCATTGTATATATGTGCCACATCTTCTTTACCCATTCACTGTCGATGGACACTTAGGTTGCTTCCAGTCATGGCTATTGTAAATAGAGCTACAAAGAACATTGTGGCACATGACTCTTTTTGAATTATGGTTTTCTCAGGGTATATGCCCAGTAGTGGGATTGCTGGGTCGTATGGTAGTTCTATTTTTAGTTTTGTAAGGAACCTCCATACTGTTCTCCATAGTGGCTATATCAATTTACATTCCCACCAACAGTGCAAGAGGGTTCCCTTTTCTCCACACCCTCTCCAGCATTTGTTGTTTGTAGATTTTTTGATGATGGCCATTCTGACCAGTGTGAGGTGATACCTCATTGTAGTTTTGATTTGCATTTCTCTAATGATTAGTGATGTTGAGCATCCTTTCATTTGTTTGTTGGCAATGTGTAATCTTCTTCAGAGAAATGTCTATTTAGGTCTTCTGCCCATTTTTGGACTGGGTTGTTTGTTGTTTTGATATTGAGCTGCATGAGCTGCCTGTAAATTTTGGAGATTAACCCTTTGTCAGTTGCTTCATTTGCAAATATTTTCTCCCATTCTGAGGGTTGTCTTTTCGTCTTGTTTATGGTTTCCTTTGCTGTGTGAAAGCTTTTAAGTTTCATTAGGTCCCATTTGTTTATTTTTGTTTTTATTTCCATTTCTTTAGGAGGTGGGTCAAAAAGGATCTTGCTGTGATCTATGTCATAGAGTGTTCTGCCTATGTTTTCCTCTAAGAGTTTTATAGTATCTGGGCTTACAATTAGGTCTTTAATCCATTTTGAGTTTATTTTTGTGTGTGGTCTTAGGGAGTATTCTAATTTCATTCTTATACATGTAGCTGTCCAGTTTTCCCAGGACCACTTATTGAAGAGGCTGTCTTTTCTCCATTGTATATTCTTGCCTCCTTTATCAAAAATAAGGTGACCCTATGTGCGTGGGTTAATCTCTGGGCTTTCTATCCTGTTCCATTGATCTATATTTCTGTTTTTGTGCCAGTACCATACTGTCTTGATGACTGTAGCTTTGTAGTATAGTCTGAAGTCAGGGCTATTTGGGGTCTTTTGTGTTTCCATACAAATTGTGAAATTTTTTGTTCTAGTTCTGTGGAAAATGCCATTGGTAGTTTGATAGGGATTGCATTGAATCTCTAGGTTGCTTTGGGTAGTACAGTCATTTTCACAATGTTGATTCTTCCAATCCAAGAACATGGTATATTTCTCCATCTGTTTGTATCATCTTTAATTTCTTTCCTCAGTGTCTTACAGATTTCTGCATACAGGTCTTTTGTCTCCTTAGGTAGGTTTATTCCTAGATATTTTATTCTTTTTGTTGCCATGGTAAATGGGAGTGTTTCCTTAATTTCTCTTTCAGATTTTTCATTAGTGTATAGGATTGCAAGAGATTTCTGTGCATTAATTTTGTATCCTGCTACTTTATCAAATTCATTGATTAGCTCTAGTAGTTTTCTGGTAGCATCTTTAGGATTCTCTATGTATAGTATCATGTCATCTGCAGACAGTGACAGCTATACCTCTTCTTCTCCAATTTGGATTCCTTTTATTTCTTTTTCTTCTCTGATTGCTGTGGCTAAAACTTCCAAAACCATGTTGAATAATAGTGGTGAGAGTGGACAACCTTGTCTTGTTCCTGATCTTAGAGGAAATGGTTTCAGTTTTGCACCATTGAGAATGATGTTGGCTGTGAGTTTGTCATATATGGCCTTTATTATGTTGAGGAAAGTTCCCTCTATGCCTACTTTCTGGCAGATTTTTATCATAAATGGGTGTTGAATTTTGTCGAAAGCTTTTTCTGCATCTATTGAGATGATCATTTGGTTTTTATTCTTCAATTTGTTAATATGGTGTTACACATTGATTGATTTGCATATATTGAAGAATCCTTGCATTCCTGGGATAAACCCCACTTGATCATGGTGTATGACCCTTTTAATGTGTTGTTGGATTCTGTTTGCTAGTATTTTGTTGAGGATTTCTGCATCTGTGTTCATCAGTGATATTGGCCTGTAGTTTTCTTTCTTTGTGACATCTTTGTCTGGTCTTGGTATCAGGGTGATGGTGGCCTCATAGAATGAGTTGGGAAGTGTTCTTCCCTCTGCTGTATTTTGGAAGAGTTTGAGAAGGATAGGTGTTAGCTCTTCTCTAAATGTTTGCTAGAATTCGCCTGTGAAGTCATCTGGTCCTGGGCTTTTGTTTGTTGGAATTTCAGTGCTTGTGATTTGTCTGTTTATATTTTCTATTTCTTCCTGGTTCAGTCTCAGAAGGTTGTGCTCTTCTAAGAATTTGTCCATTTCTTCCAGGTTGTCCATTTTTTTCACATATAGTTGCTTGTAGTAATCTCTCATGATCCTTTGTATTTCTGCAGTGTCAGTTGTTACTTCTCCTTTTTCATTTTTAATTCTATTGATGTGAGTCTTCTGCCTTTTTTTCTTGATGAGTCTGACTACTGGTTTATCAATTTTGTTTATCTTCTCAAAGAACCAGCTTTTAGTTTTCTTGATGTTTGTTATTGTTTCCTTCATTTCTTTTTCATTTATTTCTGATCTGATCTTTACGATTTCTTTCCTTCTGCTAACTTTGGGGTTTTTTTGTTCTTCTTTCTCTAATTGATTTAGGTGTAAGTTTAAGTTGTTTATTTGAGATGTTTCTTGTTTCTTGAGGTAGGATTGTATTGCTATAAACTTCCCTCTTAGAACTGCTTTTGCTGCATCACATAGGTTTTGGATCATAGTGTTTTCATTGTCATTTGTTTCCAGTTATTTTTTGATTTCGTCTTTGATTTCTTCAGTGATCTCTTGATTATTTAGTAGGGTACTGTTTAGCCTCACGTGTTTGTATTTTTTATGGATTCTTTCCTGTAATTGATTTCTAGTCTCATAGCGTTGTGGTCAGGAAAGATACTTGATATGATTTCAATTTTCTTAAATTTACCAAGGCTTGATTTGTGACCCAAGATATGATCTATCCTGGAGAATGTTCCATGAGCACTTGAGAAGAAAGTGTATTCTGTTGTTTTTGGATGGAATGTCCTATAAATATCAATTAAGTCCATCTTGTTTAATGTATCATTTAAAGCTTGTGTTTCCTTATTTATTTTCGTTTTGGATGATCTGTCCATTGGTGAAAGTGGGGTGTTAAAGTCCCCTACTATGATTGTGTTACTGTCGATTTCCCCTTTCATGGCTGTTAGCATTTGCCTTCTGTATTGAGGTGCTCCTATGTTGGGTGCATAAATATTTTCAATTGTTATATCTTCTTCTTGGATTGTTCTCTGGATCATTATGTAGTGTCCTTCTTTGTCTCTTGTAATAGTCTTTATTTTAAAGTCTGTTTTGTCTGATATGAGAATTGCTACTCCAGCTTTCTTTTGATTTCTGTACGCATGGAATATCTTTTTCCATCCCCTCACTTTCAGTCTGTATGTGTGCCTAGGTCTGAAGTGGGTCTTGTAGACAGCATATATATGGGTCTTGTTTTTGTATCCATTCAGCCAGTCTATGTCTTTTGGTTGGAGCATTTAATCCATTTACATTTAAGGTAGGTTTTGATATGTCTGTTCCTATTACCATTTTCTTAATTGTTTTGGGTTTGTTATTGTAGGTCTTTTCCTTCTCTTGTGTTTCCTGCCTAGAGAAGTTCCTTTAGCATTTGTTGTAAAGCTGGCTTGGTGGTGCTGAATTCTCTTACCTTTTGCTTGTCTGTAAAGTTTTTAATTTCTCTGTCAAATCTGAAGGAGATCCTTGCTGGGTAGAGTAATCTTTATTGTAGGTTTTCCCCTTTCATCACTTTAAATATGTCCTGCCACTCCCTTCTGGCTTGCAGAGTTTGTGCTGAAAGATCAGCTGTTAACCTTGTGGGGATTCCCTTGTATATTATTTGTTGTTTTTCCCTTGCTGCTTTTAATATTTTTTCTTTGTATTTAGTTTTTGATAGTTTGATTTACATGTGTGTTGGCGTGTTTCTCCTTGGATTTATCCTGTATGGGACTCTCTACACTTCCTGGACTTGATTGACTATTTCCTTTCCCATATTAGGGACGTTTTCAACTATAATCTCCTCAAATATTTTCTCAGTCCTTTTCTTTTTCTCTTCTTCTTCTGGGACCCCTATAACTCGAATGTTGGTGCATTTAATGTTGTCCCAGTGGTCTGAGACTGTCCTCAATTCTTTTCATTCTTTTTTCTTTATTCTGCTCTATGATAGTTATTTCCACTATTTTATATTCCAGGTCACTTATCTGTTCTTCTGGCTCACTTATTCTGCTATTGATTCCTTCTAGAAAATTTTTAATTTCATTTATTGTGTTTTTCATCACTGTTTGTTTGCTCTTTAATTCTTCTAGGTCCTTGTTAAACATTTCTTGTATTTTCTCCATTCTATTTCCAAGATTTTGGATCATCTTTACTGTCATTACTGTGAATTCTTTTTCAGGTAGACTGCCTATTTCCTCTTCATTTGTTTCATCTGGTGGGTTTTTACCTTGCTCCTTCATCTGCTGTGTGTTTCTCTACTTCTCATTTTGCTTAACTTACTGTGTTTGGGGTCTCCTTTTTGCATGCTGCAGGTTCATAGTTCCCTTTGTTTTTGGTGTCGGCCCCCAGTGGCTAAGGTTGGTTCATTGGGGTGTGTAGGCTTCCTGGTGGAGGTTGCTGGTGCCTGTGTTCTGGTGGATGAGGCTGGATCTTGTCTTTCTGGTGGGCAGGACCGCATCCAATGGTGTGTTTTGGGGTGTCTGTGACCTTATTATGATTTTAGGCAGCCTCTCTGCTAATGGGTGGGGTTGTGTTCCTGTCTTGCTAGTTGTTTAGCATAGGGAGTCCAGCACTGTAGCTTGCTGGTCGTTGAGTGGAGCTGGGTCTTAGTGTTGAGATGGATATCTCTGGGGGAGCTTTCGCTGTTTGATATTACGTGGAGCTGGGAGGCCTCTGGTAGACTCGGCTCTCCCATCTCAGAGGCACAAACCTGACACCCAGCTGGAGCACCAAGCCCCTGTCAGCCACTCTGCTCAGAAGAAAAGGGAGAAAAAAAGAAAGAAAGAAAAAAAGAAAATACAATAAAGTTATTAAAATAAAACGTTTTTTAAATTATTAAAAATACAAAAAATTGAAAAGTAATAAAAAAAAAAAGAAGAGAGTAACCAAACAAAAAAACAAATCCACCAGTGATAACCAGCGCTAAATACTATACTAAAAAAAAAAAAAAAAAAAGGACAGAGCCCTAGGACAAATGGTAAAAGCAAAAGCTATACAGACAAAATCACACAAAGAAGCATACACATACACACTCACAAGAAGAGAAAAAGGAAAAAAATATATATATCTATATATAAAAAAAAGGAAGAGAGCAACCAAATCAATAAACAAATATACCAATGATAATAAACTCTAAATACTAAACTAAGATAAACTTAAAACCAAAAACAAATTAGATGCAGAAAGCAAACCCCAAGTCTACAGTTGCTCCCAAAGTCCACCACCTCAATATTGGGATGATTCGTTGTCTCTTCAGATATTCCACAGATGCAGGGTACATCATGTTGATTCTGGGGATTTAATCCGCTGCTCCCGAGGCTGCTGGGAGAGATTTCCCTTCCTCTTTGTTTGCACAGATCCTGGGATTCAGCTTTGGATTTGGCCCAGCCTTGCATGTAGGTCGCCTGAGGGCATGTGTTGTTCGCTCAGACAGGACGGGGTTAAAGGAGCAGCTGATTAGGGGGTTCTGGCTCACTCAGGCCGGGGGGAGGGAGGGGTACAGAGTGCGGGGCAATTGTGCGGCGGCAGAGCCCAGAGTGACGTTGCAACAGCCTGAGGCGTGCCATGTGATCTCCCGGGGAAGTTGTCCCTGGATCACGGGACCCTGGGGGTGGCGGGCTGCACAGGCTCCCAGGAGGGGAGGTGTGGATAGTGACCTGTGCTTGCACACAGGATTCTTGATGGCTGCAGCAGCAGCCTTAGCGTTTCATGTCCATCTCTGGTGTCCGCACTGATAGCCATGGCTCGCACCTGTCTCTGGAGCTCGTTTAGGCAGTGCTCTGAATCCCCTCTCCTTGTGCACCCCTAAACAATGGTCTCTTGCCTCTTAGGCAGGTCCAGACTTTTTCCCAGACTCCCTCCCAGGTAGCTGTGGCGCACTAGCCCCCTTCAGACTGTGTTCAGCAGCCAACCCCAGTCCTCTCCTTGGGGTCTGACCTCCAAAGCCCGAGCCTCAGCTCCCAGCCCCCACCCATCCCTGCCGGCGGGTGAGCAGACAAGCCTCTCGGGCTGGTGAGTGTTGGTCGGCACCGATCCTCTGTGCGGGAATCTCTCCGCTTTGCCCTCTGCACCCCTCTTGCTGTGCTCTCCTCCATGGCTCCGAAGCTTCCCCCCACTTCCCCGCACCCCAGTCTCTGCAAGTGAAGGGGCTTCCTAGTGTGTGGTAACCTTTCCTCCTTCACAGCTCTCTCCCAGAGGTGCAGGTCCTGTCCCTATTCTTTTGTCTCTGTTTTTTCCTTTTTCTTTTGCCCTACCCAGGTACGTGGGGAGTTTCTTGCCTTTTGGGAAGTCTGAGGTCTTCTGCCGGCGTTCAGTAGGTGTTCTGTAGGAGTTGTTCCACATGTAGATGTATTTATGATGTATTTGTGGGGAGGAAGGTGATCTCCATGTCTTAGTCCTCCGCCATCTTGAAGGTCTCTCTCGCATGTAGTCTTTAAATGTTTTTTTCCATATTGACCTTTCTCTTGTGCTGTTGCAACCACTGTGTAAAACGTATTTGTAGATCCTTTTATGAGCAAACACATTCCAGTCAGCTTATAAAACAAAAGCCTTTAGAACACAACTTATTTTTAAGTTGAGAACAACCTATATTTAGGCAAAATTGTGAAGGGGTGGTTGATGATCCTGTTTTCAGAAATGATAGGATCACTGTAACTGGGATAAAGCAAGTTTACAGTACAAGAAATAGATAATTATATGAGGAAAGCTACTTAACAAAGAGAAGTAACCTCAAATCTATGTGTATACTCTAAGGAAGATGCTCTGGAAGGATATCCACAAAACTATTAACAGTGGTTAATTCCAGAGACCAGAGTGGGATTGGAGGGCTGTGAGAAATGGAAACAGACTCTCACTTCTTTCTCTGTATATTTAAATATTGGTTAAATATTTTACAGTGAACACACACACTCATTCTGCCTGCAAGACAAGATGCCAATATTATGGACAAAGCAAAGAATAGTAATAAACTATAGATAAAGAAATGATGATATGTAATAAATAAGATGCTATAAGGCTCATTTATGTACTGAAGAGGAAAATTATTTTAATGATTTACACATGGTATGTAAACTAATGCTGCTTTAGCCATTATATTACATTATAAGCTCCAAGAGGATATATCTGTTTATTTATATTTATTCCTAACACCTAGTCCAATAAATGTTATATGCTCAGTAAGCAAGTATTATATGAATAATGAATAATTTTTTTAAAATTGAGAGCATGGTATGTTTCAGTTATCACGAGCACTTCACAACATCCCTGAATATCAATGCCCTCATCTATAAAATGGGAAACTTGCTAATATGAGTAGTTTCAAGACTATAACTATAATAAACTCATAAGTGTCTAAAGTTTTAAGAACTCACATTGAATCTCCAACTATTTATTATACCAAGTAAGGATATAAAAAAATCATCATTCACTGTTACTATTATTTCATAAACCAAAGGACATTTTAACACCAAAAATGTAAGAGAGACATAATTCAGAATAAAGAACAGTTCTTTCTAAGAAAGGACAGTTGGCAACCTTAAACCAGTGCACGCACACACACAGACACACACAGATGCATGCAAAATTATTTGACAAAGATTCACACCAGATTTTGAATCAAAGTGCTCAGTGAACTTTGGGTTCTCTTCATCTCTAAGATTTTGTGAATCCTTTTTTCATTTTTCTAAATTTGCTTAATATTTTTATTTTCCAATTAGAAAATATGCTCTTATTTTTAAAAAAACTGATGTGTATAAAGTAGAAAATGAAACCCACCTCAAGCCCCTCCCCCACTCCCATTCTCCAAGTGAACCATAATTAAAGTGTGGTGCATCATCTTCTAGACTATTTTCTGTGAAGATATAAATATACGTATATTGGAATAGCTTTTTTAAAGGAAAAGAGCTTATTCCAGCTTTCTATCAGTTTGCAGAGTAGAGAGCTACATATGTTGTAATGAGCAACTGAACTGGATGTTGATAATCTTTAAGGAAAATATTCGTTGGGCTCAGTTAAGGAGACTGGCTCTTTGGGACACGTTCTTCGTAGTTGGACAGGAGGCCTGATTTGAAAGCTTTCCTGATCTCAGCAGGCAATTCATTTCTGTGTGTTGCATATAAGATCTCAAGATTTTATCTTGGGATAAAGATCTGCCAAAGAGGAAGATAAAAGCTGAGGTGTGCCTGGAGGTAGAAGATAGGGGGAATATTTGGAACAGAACTAGAGGGGTGAGTGAAGTCACCCCCCAAGGCTAGCAGTCAAGGAGCTAGAAACCAGGGTCCTGAAGTGGGGTACTGGCCCCCATCAGAGAGCCACATTTGTGGCTGTGTTTGGGGGCACAAATGTAGTGAACGGAAGCACTTTCCTCTCTAGAGGCTCCCATCATCTACTATATTTCTCTAAAAGCACACGTCAGGACTAGAAAGCACCTGGAGGTCAGGCCTAAGAGGCCTCTGGGAAGCTGGAGCATTTGGCTCCCAAATGCCAGTTTGTGTTAGCCTTTTCCCAGGTTTCAAAATGTGAAAGCGACAAAATCCGAATGTTTTCAAACCACTGACTTAGTGCCCCAGATTTGGTCACAAACACTGGCCATGTTTGCATAGACAAATAGAGGCAAAGGTAAGTGCAAGCAATTGGCCTGAATTGGGGTATAATTGATCCCAATTTGCTCTCACTATTTATTCATATTTAGCAAATGAATGTATACATTGACTGGGTTGAGACAACCTCAAAGAATATAGTCTATACACTTTTACCTGTTAAATATCAAGAATGTTGTTCATGCTCAATAAATGAGAAGGGAGGTAAAAAAACAAAACAAAACAAAAAAAAAGGTCAGTTGGTATGAGTTTGGGCAAGTATATTCCCTTTGCAAGTGATTTCTTCATCGTCATAAGGAATGGCAAACACCCCACTCATGGGACTTCCCCGGTGGTGCAGTGGTTAAGAGAGAGTAGTTGTGGCTTGCAAAGAGAGCCTGTGAGCCACAACTACTGAAGCCCAAGTGCCTAGAGCCTGTGCTCCACAACAAGAGAAGCTACCGCAATGAGAAGCCAGCGCACCACAACGAAGAGCAGCCCCCACTTGTGGCAACTAGAGAAAGCCCGCCCACAGCAATGAAGAGCCAACGCAGCCAAAAATAAATAAATAAATTTATAAAAAAAAAAAAAAAAGAACCCACGACACCCTTGCCATTGAAAACAAAAACAAAAAAACACCCCACTCACATGACACTGTACCACCACCTTACAAATGGCAGTTATCATTAGGAGTTGCACAAAATTTTAATCTCTCAAGTCAGGATATAGCCCCAATGTCCTTCTCCACCAGTGCTCCAGGCAGCCTCTGTTACTCAGAGCTGGCACCGTACATTACACCTGTTTGCCATATTTGGACCCAGCGATTTCTAAGTTCCCTCCTAGATCTACCCTACTCTTATTCTTTAAGAAAAACCCATCAAAAAGAGAAAAAACTATATCCTCGAAATAAAGTGTCTATATCAATATGTTTAATCAAAGATCATGATTAACAGAGAAAGGGAACTAATTTTGCCTTCCCTGTGGTCTTACTGTCCCTGGTCTACCTGCCTTCTCAGCTATCTTGGACCATGGAAGTTCTCTCTTCTCTTCTGCCATGCATTACCAAGTGAATTCTACATAGAGTGCATCCTGTCCCTCCATTCTTTTTCCCAGGTGATCTATGACCTCCCCAGATCTGCTCAACCAACCAGAGAGGTTCATAAGCTTTGGGTTTTGAGGCTGGGAGTGATAGACCCACAGAAGGTGTGATGTAGACTTCAGTAGCAACAGCATCCCAAGGAGAATGGGGTGGGTGGGAGTCACCATATCGAAAATATCACTGATGATAGGAATACCCAAGGCTTCTTGTAAGCCACAGAGCAGCAAGCTACATTTCCCTACATGTGTTCCT
Source organism: Balaenoptera ricei (assembly GCF_028023285.1). NCBI lineage: Eukaryota > Metazoa > Chordata > Mammalia > Artiodactyla > Balaenopteridae > Balaenoptera > Balaenoptera ricei. The sequence continues at coordinate 105,834,588 of NC_082640.1, forward strand.
TGAACCTGGGATATTAATTGGTTGCTCAAACAAGTATGATTACTTCCTTAGCAAACTGTGTTGAACAACATTAAGCAGATATCTTTACTAAGTGCTGGTACAACACTTACAACACTAATTATGTATCATGAATCACTAAGAGGAGGGTTAGATTGTGCCTCATTTCTCAAATTTATTGATCTCCATTACCTTTTTTTTTTTTTTAAGTTTTTTTATTGATTGCTTGATTGCTATGTTGGGTCTTCGTTTCTGTGCTAGGGCTTTCTCTAGTTGTGGCAAACGGGGGCCACTCTTCATCGCGGTGCGTGGGCCTCTCACCACCGTGGCCTCTCTTGTTGCGGAGCACAGGCTCCAGACGCACAGGCTCAATAGTTGTGGCTCACGGGTCCAGTTGCTCCGCGGCATGTGGGATCCTCCCAGACCAGGGCGCGAACCCGCATCCCCTGCATTAGCAGGCAGACTCTCAACCACTGCGCCACCAGGGAAGCCCCTCCATTACCTTTTTTCAAGGCCTATCTTGTGAGACTAGTGTTCCAGAGGACACACACTGGGAAACAAAGCCCTAGCATTCTAAAGACAGATTCCTCATTTTATATGGATAAAAAATTTAAAAATTAGTCTTCCCCAGAAAGATTATAGGCAGAGCTGGGACAAGCATCCAGGAAGTTCAAAGGTAGGCTTTGATCTTCTCTTAATGCCATAGGCCATGAAGACAGCTCCTAAAGATTAGGCAAGAGGTTAGTTCCAGCCATATGTGAAAAAAGAGCTTCCTTTTCTTCTGTAGGTCTTGCTCTGTGATGTTTAGCAGTGAATACGAATGTTACCAATGGACACTAGAGCCGAAAATCACCTTGGAGGACACCTGCTCTGACTCCCTCATTTCACAGGTAAGGAAACTGTGGCTCAAAGAGAATATACAAGACTTACCCAAAATCACATAATAGAGTTCAGATTAGACCCAAGTCTGATGACACTTGGTTTCCAGTATGTAATCCAACATACTGCAACCACTAACTCCTGAACTATCCAAGATAGAAAAGGTGGTTTATTGAATTCAAGGTAAGCCATTTGCTGGTGAAAACTACACAGATTATACATAAGTTTCATATATATGTGTGTTTGTGTGTGTGTGTGTATGTAGATAGATAGATAGAAATAGAGAGATCACTATTTTAACTCCCGAAGGGGGGCTATCTAAGCATAGGAGTTAGGGAAATAATAAAGTGTATGTTATAAACAGTTAAAATGTACCCCAAAAAGTCTTCTATAGAAGTGAAAGAAAAAGAACTCAGTCAAGATATTCAAAAGAAAATCTGACTTTTCACTATCACCAATCAGTGGTTCTCCATCCCGGCTGCATGTACGAATCCCCTAGAGGTCTTTTCAGAAACAACCATGCTTGGGGTGCGGCCCGGGCACTGGCAGCTTTTAACAACCTCACAGGTGATTTCACTGTGTAGAGAGAGGTGAGACATAGTCACTGAACGTAAGGAATCCAAGGCAGATTCTCTTCATTCCTACATCATCCAGCCTCTGAGTCTACGGGTGGAATGTCCAGCCGAGAGGTTTTCCAGACGTTCTTTCATGGCTGAGGCTTGCTCACAGCCTCACCCTGAGCAGGGAGCCAGAGCCAATAATTCCCGTCTTCCTTCTGGGCTTCTAGCTGCCCTGGGCTGCCTTATTGGCTTCCGTATCCCTCCTACCATTTGCTGTCAATCCAAAAACCTGGGGAAGCTAAAGTGAAATCCTTCTATTTGTTTATGTGGCAAGAAGCTCGGAGTCTATGCCGAAAAAATGTCCTTGGCCTTTGACAAAGCCGCCTTGGAGATGCCTCTGTCTGTTTTAAATAGGCCTGAGACTAGCTGGGAAACCAGTGCTCTCCACCAGGAGCCAATCTGCTGAATCAACCCATAGGAGCAGAGAGAGACTGTGGTGATTCAAATGCAAGGGTGTTTCTGACTTTTTTTTTGTATCATTTAGCTTCAAAGGAATGCAGAACTTTTAAGGGAGGCGTTTGGATTTGACTGTGGAGAATAGGTCAAACTGGAGATTGATTTGTGAGACTGACATTTTCAATTTTCGGGAATACTTGAAATACGATAATGAAGCCCAGTCTATGGAAAGGACGTTTATGACATTCAGTTTAAAGAAAAGGTCTCGTTATTGGAAGACTAATGTATTACCCACCTTTAAAAGTCTTGGAGGAGAGTTTAGGACTAGATCTTTGAGACCTCAGAGAGACATCTAGAAGGCAAAGAAAACAAAAGCATGGTCTCATTTTTACATGTAAAGAGAAGAGAAAAGTAAAATAATCTTTCTAAATGTAACACAAATCAAATTTAGGAGGCTCATCTATGCTGTGATGAAAAGAAACAGAGTGACTATAGAGAAAATTCAATATTAATTAAGAATAGTAAGGATGTGAGGAGACAACACTGCTATGGGAACAGATGAAAAATGTAAAATTATGTCTTACCATGGGTTCTGCCCACAGTGGAATATGTGCTATGTTGAGGGAGCTGTAAAAACACAAGCTTCCTGCCCTCAAGAAATCTGGCCTAAAGAGGCCAGAGAAAGGTGCAATGTTAATAGCAAAAGGATATATAAATACCAATGGCAATTTGAAATACAAAAGATATTTCACAGTGTAAGTGAAAAGTAGGCTCAGAGAGTAAAGGTGACAGGACTCCAGACATGGAAGAAGGTTCTTTTGGTGAGAGTAACCAGGGGAGCATCCACAGAAGTGGGGACCGGGGAGCCAGCTTCTGAAGGAGGGTATAAGATTCAGGAGGTAGGGAGAGCCCTGGAGGAGGTGGGTGGCAAAGAGGGCACAATTGCACCAGTCTGCAGTGTCTTCCTCTCTCTCACCTACACAGCTTTAGGGAGCATGAAGAACGTTCAGAAAATCTCTGCTTTGGCATAATCCTGCTCTAAGGAGCATCAGTAACGTTCTTTTTTTTTTTAATTATTGAAGTATAGTTGATTTACAATATTGTATTAGTTTCAGGTATACAGCAAAGTGATATATATATATATATATATATATATATATATATATATATATATATATATATATATATATAAATCAGATTCTTTTCCCTTATAGGTTATTACAAAACATTGAATATAGTTCCCTGTGCTATACAGTAGGTCCTTGTTGTTTATCTATTTTATATATAGTAGTGTATATATGTTAATCCCAAACTCCTAATTTGTTCCTCCCTGCCCACCCCCCTTTTCACTTTGGTAACCATAAGTTTGTTTCCTATGTCTGTGGATCTGTTTTGTATATAAGTTCATTTGTATCTTTTTTTTTTTTTTAGATTCCACATATAAGCGATATCACATGATATTTGTTTTTCTCTATCTGGCTTACTTGACTTAGTATGATAATCTCTAGGTCCATCCATGTTGCTGCAAATGGTATTATTTCATTCTTTTTTATGGCTGAGTGAAGTTCCATTGTATTTATGTACCACATCTTTATGCATTCATCTGTTGGTGGACAATTTAGGTTGCTTCTATGTCTTGGCTTTTGTAAATAGTGCTGCAATGAACATTGGGGTGCGTGTATTTTTGAATTATGGTTTTCTCTGGGTATATGCCCAGGAGTGGGATTGCTGGATCATATGGTAACTTTATTTTTAGTTTTTTAAGGCATACTATTCTCCGTAATAGCTGTACCAGTTTACATTCCCACCAACAGTGTAGAAGGGTTCCCTTTTCTCCACACTCTCCAGCATTTATGTTTTGTAGACTTTTTGATGATGGCCATTCTGACTGGTATGAAGTGATACCTCATTGTAGTTTTGATTTGCATTTCTCTAATAATTGGTGATGTTGAGCATATTTTCATGTGCCTTTTGGCCATCTGTATGTCTTCTTTGGAGAAATGTCTATTTAGATCTTCTGCCCATTTTCTGATTGAGTTGTTTGGTTTTTTCATATTGAGCTGTATAGCTGTTTGTATATTTTGGAGATTAATCCCTTGTTGGTCACATCATCTGCAAATATTTTCTCCCATTCTGTACGTTGTCTTTTCATTTTGCTTATGGTTTCCTTGGCTGTGCAAAAGCTTGTTAAGTTTAATTAGGTCCCATTTATTTATTTTTTTTATTTCCATTACTGTAGGAGTCGAATCCAAAAAGATATTGCTGCAATTTATGTCAGAGTGTTCTGCCTATGTTTTCCTCTAGGAGTTTTATAGTATCCAGTCTTACATTTAGGTCTTCAATCCATTTTGAGTTTGTTTTTGTGTATGGTGTTGGGAAAGTGAAGAAAATTCACGTTTATTGAGCACTCCTCCATGAGCATGCGCCATGCTAGGCACTTTAAATACATAAGCAGTCCTCAAAATAAAGATACCAAAATCCACAACCCTGTATGGGTGGTGTCATTGCTCCCAGTTTCTAGAAGAGGTAACAGAGATGTAGAGGTGCTAAGCAATTTGCTGAAGTTCACAGAGCAAAGAAGTAGAAATTCTAGGAAGTGATGGAGGTGACAAATGTAATCAAAGGTAAAAATGAAGAGACCTGAACATTCCTTAGAAATTTGTATTTTCATTCCAAGGTTCTCCACCTATGGGAACTTTCCTTTCCCCATCTCACAGTTTAATCACATCATAGAATTTGAATTAAAAGTGTCCTTAGAAAACTATCCAACACCGTCTTTTATGAGGAAACGGGCTACGAGAGGTGAGCCTCTGTGAGTGCCAGGGGTCACACAGCCAGCGTGGAGCAGAGCTCAGAAGCCAGCCTACCATGTTCCCAATGCACGCACCAGCCTGACAAAGGCCTGGCTAAATAGAAGCAGGGACGTGTGTTGTGTCTAGGCAGTTGTAGGAGGAGTTCAGTTTCCTGTTAGCTGTCTGACCCACCCCTTGTCTAGAGATACGGAAGTGTCTGCCAATTCCAAATCCTAACCGACTCCTCCTCTCTCTGGCTTTTGAGGAGGCTTGTACAGGGTGGCAGAGCATGCTGTCTCCCATATGGCTCCTCTTCTTTCCCCTGAGCCAGGTGGAGAAAGGATTCATTGAAAAACAGGGTGGGCTACAGAGACTTCAACTTTTCACCCTCATACCTGCCTTAGACCACTGGGAGAAGAGGCAAAGGAGAGGCATCTCTGGCATTTGTGGGCATTTGCTAAAGATTACAGATAAAAGACTGTCAAGAAACAAGACTCAGTATAGGTGTAACATCTGTTTTTACTCAAAGGCAGATTGACAGTGGATCAGTGGTGGCTGTGTTCTTGGGTTCCCAAGATCTAACTGTAGATTTAAAGAAGTGGGCCATAGGCCTGATGGAGGGTCAGAGCAGAGATCCTGACTTTATCTCTCACTGGTGTCTCTGGTCATCGAATGAGGAGTAGACAAATCAGCCCTCACCACGGGAGAGAGGGGACCCAGTTTCTTTTGTTTTTGAGGGTAAGCTACTGATGGTTTTTGAGGCCAACAAGACTAGGAAATAGCACATGGGTTAATTTTCTTCAGCCCAAAGGTCAGTCGCCACCAAATCTTACTCCCTGGGACTTGGCCAGCAATGCTGCCACTGACAAAAACTACTCTAAGTGGCCATCATTTCCCTTCTACACACACACACACCCCCCCCCCATGACATAAGATTAGGCATGCTACATTGAAATAATTAAAGCTTTCTTGATCCTGTCCTCTAAAACTACTAAAACCCCTGAAATTCCTGTTAAATAAGAATGACCATGCAGACAGTTTCATTTGAAGCCAAGTCTGAAACATTAAAACTGACTCCCATCCAGTGTTTGCTTTCCCCTGAGGGGCTTATTCTTCTAGGCAATTTTACAAGTCTCCTACCAGCTAAATGAAGATGGTTTAATCAACCTGCCAGCCAGCTCCACTAGCAGTAAGTACAGAAACAATACTAAATTAAAGCCAAGAGCTTCTCTTTCCTTTTTCTAAATTTAGAAATGAGAACCAGATTGGCCAAAAAATAAACATCTATGAGTCAAATTCCAAGTCCCAGCTCTGCCCTAATTCAGAATGTACTTGCAACACTTAGCAGTTATTCAGTAAGTTTAGCCATATAGAAAAAGTCTAGATCAGACCTCCCAGCTGTTATACTGAAGTCAACTGACGAATGGAAAACCTCTACATAGTCACTGACTACTGTGGCACACTATCCACAAAATCTATGGGTGTTTTCAATGGGAAGAATGTATAGTTTAATGGCACGGAACCACTCCCACCCTGTCCTACTGTATGCCATCAATGGGGCCTGGGTGAGAGTGACCAAAGCTAATGAGAATAAATAACATCTTTGTATAAAATGAAGAGGGACTCTTCGGCCTCTGCCATTCAGATAAAAACTAGTTATCAACTGCCTCCAGAATTAATTTTCAGTAAATAATTTTTAAGTCTGGTCCAGAATGATCTGAATAACCACCTCTGTTTTTCACTTCTTACTGTTTATCAGTAGATAAATTCTTTCTGGAGTTTTCTACAAATATCAGTCTCCTTGGATTTCAGTTTCAATGTCATTCAATGAGAAATCTCTTACCAAACCACATCTTCGTACTAAGATGAAGACCATCTAATATGTGTTTTACTCAAGACCATGTTTCTCAAAGTGTGTAGTACATAATTGGTTATACTCAAAATCACCAAATAAATAGTATCCAAGGTTATCAATTTACTCAAATATTTGGAAGAACATTTATTTTTGTATGAATATAATTACAAATATATACTTTGGTGTGGAAACAAAATGTTTATGACTGTTAAGACAAAAATAAATATTTCAGAGAAATTTATAATGGGCCACTTTGAGGCTATGCACCAGAACACCCTGAGTGGCATGCCCACTCTTGCTTGAGGGAGGGAGATGATTGTAGGGGTTTGGGGGAAGGCTGGAGAGCATGTCTACTCCCTTCTGCCATGTAAAGTACTGTAGTGGAGACATACCCAAAATATTGACAACATGCTTAGTAGTAAGGATACTTTAGAGGAAGGAAAATGGTGGTTCGTGAAAGCTCTGGAGCCATGTTTCCTAAAGAGTGGTCCACTCATCACTAGTCATATAGATAAGCACTCATATTTCAATGCATTTGGATATTTTTCCTCTATTTATGGCAAGTTATACACATGTTCCAAATTTTCTTAACTTTTTTCTTTCAAGAAAAAGAAATGAGTTGACCTAAAGAAAAAGAAAGATTAATAGTATATGTGGTAACAGATGCAATAAAATCATGAAGGTGTCAGGTGAATGACTGAACCTATACAATCTAAATCCATCTCTACCTTTATAATATTTCTCTACTCAAAAACATTAAGAAATGCCATACTGGGTCAGCCCCGTGGGCCATCTATTAGATCAAAAAATGACCCCAAGAATACTTCTTTCCTCATAAATTTATCGAGCACCTGCTATGTACTATAGATAGCCTTACTTAAAGGAGATACAAGTCAAGTGAGAAGATAGACTCATCCCAAACCACTGCAATGCAAGGTCATCATTGTCATGATGCACACCTGAAAGGGTCAGAGAGAGCAGATGCAGCAACAAATAAGAGTGCTGGGTTTGGGTCAGAGAAGGCTTTACAAAGGAGGTGATATTTGAGTTGAAGCTTAAAGGGGAGTAGAAATTTACAAAGAGCATTGCATGAGAAAGCATGGTTGCCTTCCACAAAAACAATCCGAAAATTATTTAATGGATAAAACAAACATACATGGATTATTTTTAAAGTTCCTGCTTTTAGTTCCAGAATAGACTAGCTTGCACATGTGGTCAGTACTTTAGGGGTCCTCTTGGTAGCTCTACAAATAAGCCCATTGGCAAGGAGCTCTAGGGAAGAGACCACCAGACCTAACCTTAACAGGAGGTTTTTCCTTTAAACATGGTCTGTGGTAACTCCCCTCCGCACACTAAAGGGCATCCAAAAAGTACATTCTTGTTTCTCACTAACGATTTGTTGAGTACCAAAAAGGTTAAGAGATTGAAGGTTGCTTAATGACTTCCTCCTTAGAAACAAATACAGGGAGAATGAGTTCTGTTTCCAAAGACCCTTGGAAAAAGTTTCCCTTGGGTGAACCCCAGGAGTTGGAGAGATCAAATAAGTTTGAATACTGTCCTTATCACTTTTGGGGGGGTGCTCAAGGCTGCCTCCTTTTTTCCCAAATCTCTTATTGAAGAGTCAGACACCAGCATTTTGTGTATCTACATTTCTTTCATTTTCAATGGCTAACTTAAAGACAGATAACAATGGGACATCTAATGACTTAAGCTCACCTGCATTATAATTCTCCCAGGGTAGATGTCCTTTCCAGGAATGATCCCTAAGGAAATTCCAAATATATGCGCATATAAATCTGGGTTATTGACCTGACACCAAACTCTATCTGCCACCTACTCTAACCTGATGCCAAGCAGCTCACAAATTGAAAACTCATTTAGAGTGTCTCCAGACATCTTTGTTCTCTGTGTATAAAAGGTGCCAGAGAACATTCTAAATTGGCAGCCCTTATGGCCAATCACAACCCCACCCACTGTAACCATGCACAATGAATATCTCTGCAAAACTGTGAGCCAGGAAGCAGCTAGAAATACCTCTTTGGACAGCCATCTGTGTCTGCCTACTGTCTTGCTTACTAGATGGTCAGCTCTTCATCATCCTTAACCTCCACACCCAGAACCTATGTGCCTGACACATAGTAAGGGCTCAAGAAATGTGACAGAGGGATGATTCCATTCTACTCTTTTTCTGCTCTATTCCCCCAAGGTCAGTTTAGTTTAACCCCTGTGTTTCCAACATATGAAAGTTACTTAAATCTATTTGATCTAGATCAAATCAGAGACAGGACAACGTTGAAGATGGTGCTACATCATAGTCAACAGCAAAATTATAGACAGAAGCCAGTGGAAGGATTGGCGTCTCTAGAAATTGCTGCTGTAGTATTGTGTGAACCCATCTAATACAATCTATAGCTCAATACCATTTGTGTGTGTACAAATATTAGTTAACACTCATAGCAAGAATTCTTATTTTAGGTCCTCAAAACAAGCTAAAATAGCTTGGCACTAGAACCAGCTTGATTTCTCTGGCTTAATATGACCCTTGACAATTTCCTTATGTATCCATGTCAAAGACTGTTTACCACACCTGGAATTGTGTGTCCAAACAGGTCTAGTATACATTAGGGATGGGAAAGTGGAAGAATAGAAGGTAGCTCTGTTGAGAAAGGAGGACCATAGAATTAAGATACTAGCAGTGGAGATATTTCTAATAATGGTCATGCATTTAAGCAGATATACTGGAATAAAAAGAAATAAGGGACAAAGAGTTATAATGCCAGCGTATTGGAAGGTCAGAATGGTTGCTGAAATCCCCGAGAATAATGGCAGTAGATGGAATAGAGGGGAGGACTAAACCCGAGGCTCAAAATCAAGGTGGAATTATCTGGGAATTGGTGAGAGGGTGAGATATTAAGATATGAAGTCCTAATGCTGAAAGAGTGCTGAAAGTTACAGTGTGACAAAAGTTTAAAAGCAAAAATGGAGATTATTACAATGTTTTATTAACATATAATACTGTATATGCATACCCTTTCTTGCCTGGAAAATTTCCTAAAAATAGGAGTAAGAATAGGAAAAAAGTAGCATTTATTACCTGCCTACTGTGTTCCAAACCCTGAACCAGTAGTTTGTTTGTTTTCTTAACATCTTTATTGGAGTATAATTGCTTTACAATGTTGTGTTAGTTTCTGCTTTCTAACAAAGTGAATCAGTTATACATATACATATGTCCCCATATCTCTTCCCTCTTGCATCTCCCTCCCTCCCACCCTCCCGAGCCCACCCCTCTAGGTGGTCACAAAGCACCGAGCTGATCTCCCTGTGCTATGCGGCTGCTTCCCACTAGCTATCTATTTTACATTTGGTAGTGTATATATGTCCATGCCACTCCCTCACTTTGTCCCAGCTTACCCTTCCCCCTCCCCGTATCCTCAAGTCCATTCTCTACGTCTGCATCTTTATTCCCGTCTTGCCCCTAGGTTCTTCTGACCATTTTTTTTCTTTTTTTTTTTTTTTAGATTCCATATATATGTGTTAGCATACGGTATTTGTTTTTCTCTTTCTGACTTACTTCACTCTGTATGACAGTCTCTAGGTCCATCCACCTCACTACAAATAACACAGTTTTGTTCCTTTTTATGGCTGAGTAATATGCCATTGTATATATGTGTCACATCTTCTTTATCCATTCATCTGTCGATGGACACTTAGGTTGCTTCCATGTCCTGGCTATTGTAAATAGAGCTGCAATGAACATTTTGGTACATGCCTCTTTTTGAATTATGGTTTTCTTAGGGTACATGCCCAGTAGTGGGATTGCTGGGTCGTATGCTGGTTCTATTTTTAGTTTTTTAAGGAACCTCCATACTGTTCTCCATAGTGGCTGTATCAATTTACATTCCCACCAACAGTGCAAGAGTGGTCCCTTTTCTCCACACCCTCTCCAGCATTTATTGTTTGTAGATTTTTTGATAATGGCCATTCTGACTGGTGTGAGATGATATTTCATTGTAGTTTTGATTTGCATTTCTCTAATGATTAATAACGTTGAACATTCTTGCATGTGTCTGTTGGCAATCTGTATATCTTCTTCAGAGAAATGTCTGTTTAGGTCTTCTGCTGATTTTTGGATTGGGTTGTTTGTTTTTTTGATATTGAGCTGCATGAGTTGCTTGTATGTTTTGGAGATTAATCCTTTGTCTGTTGCTTCATTTGCAAATATTTTCTCCCATTCTGAGGGTTGTCTTTTCGTCTTGTTTATGGTTTCCTTTGCTGTGCAAAAGCTTTTAAGTGTCATTAAGTCCCATTTGATCATTTTTGTTTTTATTTCCATTTCTCTAGGAGGTGGGTCAAAAAGGATCTTGCTGTGATTTATGTCATAGACTGTTCTGCCTATGTTTTCCTCTAAGAGTTTGATAGTATCTGACCTTAAATTTAGGTCTTTAATCCATTTTGAGTTTATTTTTGTGTATGGTGTTAGGGAGTGTTCTAATTTCATTCTTTTACATGTAGCTGTCCAGTTTTCCCAGCACCACTTATTGAAGAGGCTGTCTTTTCTCCACTGTATATTCTTGCCTCCTTCATCAAAGATAAGGTGACCATATGTGTGTGGGTTTATCTCTGGACTTTCTATCCTGTTCCATTGATCTATATTTCTGTTTTTGTGGCAGTACCATACTGTCTTGATGACTGTAACTTTGTGGTATAGTCTGAAGTCAGGGAGCCTGATTCCTCCAGCTCTGTTTTTCTTTCTCAAGATTGCTTTGGCTGTTTGGGGTCTTTTGTGTTTCCATACAAATTGTGAAATTTTTTGTTCTAGTTCTGTGAAAAATGCCAGTGGTAGTTTGATAGGGATTGCATTGAATCTGTAGATTGCTTTGGGTAGTAGAGTCATTTTCACAATGTTGATTCTTCCAATCCAAGAACGTGGTATATCTCTGCATCTATTTGTATCATCTTTAATTTCTTTCATCCGTGTCTTATAATTTTCTGCATACAGGTCTTTTGTCTCCTTAGGTAGGTTTATTCCTAGAGAACCAGTAGTTTTTACCACCTTTATTTCATTTAAGTTATATAGAGAGTTGGCATGATTTGTGTTTGATCTGTTGTTGTGAATAGGAATTCTTTAAGTGTGTGGCGTTTTAGTCTGACTTCTTCCTATAGCAATTTAACATTGTTATTCCTCTCTGAAATTGAGGAAATGTACTAAAGGAAAAAAAAAAAAGACAGCACTATCAACACCTAGCAGACAACTATTATGTTCCTGACACATGTTTAACCTACATTTATTTTCATAACCTCTCAAGAACAGCCTTTCAAGGTCAGGGTTACTGTTCCCATTTTATAGAATATGAAACTGAGACTCAGATTAAGAGACTTGCCAAGAGTCACAGAATTCATTAACAGATGACGGATTCAAACAGTTCTGTTTGATCCCTACCCATGTTCTTTCCACAACATCTCACTATCTTTCAACTGAAGAGACTTTCAAAGAAAATGATAATGGTGCCATTTACAGCTACAATGAACAGGTAGAAATAACTTTCAAAGGAAAAATTGAAAACGTAAACTCCTCTTCACAATGGAACAGGAGTAGGGTTCAATAGAGGAGGGAGAGAACTGAAATGATGGGCATTCTTATTTTCAAGATCAAAAAAGAGAGGCCAAAGATGAAGGGTATTCTGGAGGTATGTATTTGTAAAGGATAAAGAAAGAAGGCTTATTTCTAATACACTTACTCTATCCTGTCTACACTTCTTTAATACTTCTAGACATGGAGATGTTTGCCCCAGGTCTTTCACCTGTGGTTCTAACAGGAAATCAGTTTGTTGTCAACACACATAATTGGTAGTCTGTCAAAAAAGTACACAGAATGCACATTTTTGGGGTCCCTGAAATTGTCCACCATCCTTTATTTCAAGATTAACTGTAGTCTTATATCACTTCTCCCAGAGACATTGCCAGGAAAACAGCTTGTTTCTGGGCCTGGTCTGGCTAACTCTCAAGGTTGGTTGTTTCAACCTCAGATACACATGAGAATGACCTGAAGGATTTTTAAAAAATATTCCCTAGGCATCATTCCAAGAGATTCTGATTCACTTGGTCTGGGCTTGGTCCTGGGCATTGGCATTTTTTAATTCTCCGCAGGTTATTTTCATGTGTGGCCAGGATGGAGAATCACGGGCCCATACCCGTTGACTCACCCATACCATAGACACACATTCTCCCACCATCTAATATCCCAAGCCACTGGAAAATGCTAGAAACTAATGAAGGACCAAATACCAATTACCTTTCTCCTTGAACATTTCCCTTTTTCCATCTTTTACTTCCCACATCTCTCTCTTTTACTAAAACACTTCACTGGAAAGCAACACTCAAAAATTATTAAAGGCAAGTAGCTCAGAGAGGCAGAAAATACCTTACCTACATCTGGATATGTCCCCACTCTTGCCTATTTTATAATACTTTTTGTATATACTTTTGTATAGCTGACAGAAAGATTAAAGTCCCAAGAATCTTTGAAGAAAATATCCGAATATCGATAGTTTGGAAACTTGTTTGATTATTCCTTGGACTTAATTTCCAGGAGTGGTGATCTTATAGTTATGAGCTTCTATTTGCGGTAAACAAGGCTTAAACCTCCTCAGTTTCACAGGATTGACAGTGTATCATGATGCCAGGCTAATAGACATACCCAAAAGGGGAGAAAGAGACAACATACTTATCAAAATCAAGTCATCCCACCATCTGTATGTGCTGTTTGATGCCTATAGAATCTGCATAAGACAGAGCCACCATATCCAGAAAATTCAAGATCTGGGTGGAAATGCAGTTGTTAAATATGAGAAGAGAAATGATAGCACATGATAAAACTCTTAATTAATGAAGGAGTGGGGAAAGGGATTGCATATACACATGTTTTGAACCCAGCACTTCAGGCTTTCTTTCTCATTGAATCATTGCAATTACCCAACTATTTCTAGTTCAAAGATGATGGAACTAAGGCTCAGAAAAGTTAACCTGGAGTCAGTACAGCACAATAAGTGGGAAATTCAGGTTCAATTCTGACAGCATTGTCGCCTACGAGCCATGTGATCTCAGGCAAGTTCTTTTCCCTGAACTTCTATTTCCCCATCCATAAAATGTCAAGGTAATAAGAAGTCCTATCAGTTGCAGAGAAGATTAAAATATAAAGGTAATGTAGCAATCACCAGTCATTTACTAATCCTTGTCTAAATGGTAGCTGGAATTTATTCAAGATAACATAACATGTGAACTCTAGTCTCTGAAATGCCATTTCCTTTCCACAGTACAAGAGATATAGACCAAAAGATTTCAAAAAAAGGGAAAGATGAGGTGGATTAAGAAATTCAGAGAAGACTCTAAAACAGAAGAGATAATAAGTTAGCTGGGTTTCAAAGAAAAAATACGGATGAGTAAGAAGACTTGTATGTTCTCCCCTTTGGGGCCAGGCTAGTACCAGAAATGTTGCTTTTTTGGCATTCAACGTCAGAAATGAGATTTTAATTGCTCTTTGATATACAGCTGCCAACTTTAGCATGACATTATGAGGCATGCGGAGATGTCTATGAGGAAGAGCAGAGAACAAAAGTTCATTTGGCAAATTCACCAATCCCAATTCCAAATCCCTCTGTTAGATCTATCAACAGACCAGGCATTTGTTCTCAAGTTGTGGTCACTCTGAGCCATGCCAAGGCAACAGGCGAGGCGTGGCCACACTTTCCTGTGCGGCAGACACAGAGAACAGAGCCCTCGGAAACTTTTGACATCTGTAAGTCTGAGTGAAAGGGCGCATCGGGAGTGAGCCTGCCCCTGCAGACCCCTTCCAAGGTGCCCGAACCACTCCTCTGACTTGATGAACTCCACATGCGGCCACAGCTCCTTATAGTATCAGCCCGTGTGTGTCTTGTTAAAGCCTCTAGATCGTATTTCTTAGCTTTGGAATTTTATTTCCTACAATTGGCCCATTAAATTTTACCTCCTTTTCCTCCTCTACCGCATTCTTGGAAATCCACAGTCAACTATACAAACAAATGTACGGGATTATCAAAATATTTGAAGCCATTATTTACCCTCCCTCTTTTTCTGGTGTTCCCATAAGTGTGAATTGCTATAGCATCACTCTTCCTGGAAACTTAGATCTCACAGAGGTTCATTCAGCCACAGGGGAGGGAAGAAGAGGCCTGAGAGATCAGCAAGTTTGTCACTAAGCCTGCTCCTACTAAGTGGAAACTAATCCCAAAAAGGGCAGCAGGGCAACAAGAAAAATCTTCAGAAAAAATAAAAGTACAAACAAAAGAAGAGCAAGGTAAACAGGCTCAAGTGACTAATCAAGAAACAAAAGGTTTTTGAATCAGATATCTATAGTGCATCAAAAAATAAAAAATTAAATAAAAATTAAAAAATAAAAAGAAACAAAAGATTTACCTGCAGAAATTGGAGAAAGTGAAGAGTCCAGTCTCTGACGAGGCAGGAGAGAAAGGAGCCACGTCTGAGGACTAACGTAGACCATGTCTTGTGAGTGGCCCCTGCCTCTCTTCTTGGACCATCCAGAGGAATATTTTAATCAACAATTTGGTAAATGCAAGTATTTTAGTAATTGGAGAAACCCATTTTTCAGAAGGAGGAAATTCCACCTCATCCCACTTTTTAAAACATATTTAGGTAAGTACAAATACTTTTCTTTAAGGTGTAAACCTTATGCTGATTATTTATCTTTCTGTACAATCAGAAAGTAGCGGGGTACTGAATCAAGGCAAGGCTTGACTGTTAGCTGTCAACCTTCCCTAAGTTGCGCTCACGGTTTTATATCCTATCATACAAAGCATACTATCAATAAATGGCGACTTAGAGTCACAGACATGTCTTTAATCTGTCTTAAACATTTTAAATTATTTCTTTACCCATGTTGGGTTTTAGCAGAGTTGCTTCCTAAAGAAAACTACTCCCTGATCCTGGCTCTCCCTGTCAGAATTGTGTGCTCTCTGTGACATCTTTTGTCATAGTCATCCTTTTTTTCCTAATAACTTTGTTAATGTGCTGTGAGAGGCTGAAATTAGGAGTAGGTAGGGGGTGCAGGGTGTATGATGTTAATCATTAATTAGTGGAATTTACATTCCATACAAATTGTTCATATCCATTCCCTGATCCTCAAACACAAACCAGTACAATCTCAATTTTAATCAAAAAAAAAAAAAACCTAAGTACAAATAAGGATTAATTTCCTCAGTTTCCTTTTGTTAATAGGATATAAAGAATAGAATTTCCCAGAAGAAGATAAATTCTTAACCTAGTGATCTGTAAGTTTTTGTTTTCATTTGGTTTTGATTTGTGCTAACATTAACTGAGAATTTTCTTTGTTCTAGGCTCTAGTGCCTTTTCTCATTTAATCTATGTGAAAATCCTCAGTTAGATATTATACCAGGTTATAATAAAATGGGGCTTAGGGAACTGGAGTTGCATTGTTGCATCCAGGGTTGCACAGACAGTGGGCAGCTGAGCAGGAGCCACCCATATTCAGAGGAGGCTGAACTTGTAACCCCTTCCCACCTATGGCACAGGGCTGACATTTCTGGCTGCTGTAGGGATATAGTTGTGGGTGCTTAGGCAGCTCTTAACTCTTAGAGCATAAAACTAAATGAATCCTTTTCCCTGAAGCCCCCTGTTAATGACCCTTCCTCTGTGCCAGTGATCCCGTGAGGTTGTCCATCATCTCTGCCTCTCTCTGAGCCTCCACCAACTACCACATCCTCACAGTTCAGTCCCACTGCGTGCATCTTCTCAAAGTTTCCTTCATCCACCCCTTTCCCTTCATTCCTCCCCCTGCTCTGCAGCAAGTTGTCCTGAGTCCTCGCCTAGACCATTCCAATAACTCATATCTCTGAAAGAAGTCTCTGGATCTCAAGAGACACAAACTAACCTCCAAGTAGCCTAGGCAACAGAGAGCTTGACTGGAAAGTCACTGGGACACTCACCAACAGCAGGCTGCTGTTACCTTTGGGCCATGGGAAAACCTGGAAATGAGAAGGGAAATGCTCCTTCCCACACCTCCCACCTGTCTCTGCTTCTCTGCCTGTCACATTCATTCTCTTCCTGGATATGGCATCCCCTACACATCAAGAAGCACTACCAGCTAAGGTGCCCAGGAGTGCCAGCCCACAGCTTCTACAACCCAAACAGGCACCTCGTTCTCAGAATCTGTTTGGAAAAAAGGAAAAGGCGGTGGGGTGGGAAATGGATCCCAGAGAAGCATACCTCTAGATCAGCCAGTTGTGGCCAAGGAGCAGGGTCAGGGAAGGACGTGGAAACACATTTTTTAATTGGAAGAGAGGCAGTTCCTGGAACAGGCTGCATGCTTTTCCAACCACTATGGATTTGCCCTTGCTGTTCTGTCCCCACAACCATCATATGCAAAGCCCTACCCATTCTCCAAGGCCACCTTAAATAGCACCCGACCAAGAAGCTTTGTTCCATCACCTCCAAGAAGCCTCTCTTCTTTGAACGTGCCACTTCTCCCCAGTTGTTTCTCCCTTAGGGCCTTTTCATTACTGACCTTGCATTAAGGATAGTGTTGGCCAGTTTTCTGGCACAGATAAATTCCTAGAGGAGAGAAGTCAGATTGTATCACATTTATATTCCTCAAAAAATGCAAGCAGAATTCTTGCTTATGACAGGTACTCAGTAATATTTTTGCTGAATGGTTCAGTTGAATATAAATAGCTGAGAAAAGATTCATTAACCATCTTGGGTGTTAGATTCCTCATCAAATAATGAAGACTCAATAACATTGCTGGAATAATGTTCTTTGTTGGAGGGAGGATGTCTCGTGACTTTTCTCTTGAGGGAGTTAGCTCTCAAGAACTAGTTAGCTCTCAGTACTCTCTTGAGGGAGTATTAGTTTACTAATCTAGACCATGTGAGGGTATGGTTCAACAGCCCAATTCACACATTCATTGATTCCAGAGAGATTCTACTGGATGCGTTTCAATTACGCCCAGGTTCAAATGTTACCTCTGCTTTCCCAGGGCTTGATGCAAGCTGCTAAAGGTCTCGGTTTCCTCTTCTGCCGAATGAGAGTAAGAGTAGCTCCCTTATATTAGTATTATCCTTAAGCCTCATGAGATAATCACCTGGGCTGGCTCCAGGACACGGGACCTGCAGAGCCACACAGGGCCTGGCGCTCCGGAGGGGATCCCACACTTGAGGTTTAATGCTCTGCAGTCACAGTCCCAGAATCTGAGTTTTATAAGTGAAATCCAACAGATCAACGGCACATGCACTGGAAGCTTGGAGACTCGGTTCGGCTGTGGTTCTGCCTCCCCGGTCTCTGGTGCCCTGGACCTTGCCTGATCCCCTCCCCGCATTGCCGCCCAACAACTGCTGTCACCCTCCCCCATGCCCCTAGCAGGGTCCTGTGTGCTGGCACAGGGTGGGTCTGGGCCAGAGTTCAAGAGGAGCTCGTGGCAACTCCCTCTCGGCCCCAGGCTAGCAGTACCAGGGTGTGTTTATCAGGCAACTCAGCAGGGTCCAGCCTTTCACCGACCCACCCAGCTCACCTGTGCAGCATGGGCTGAGGAAGGGGAGATGCCTGACACTTCCGCCACCCCCAGGCGGGGTGTGCATGTCAGCCTAGCAGTGGGGAGACACCACACACACACACACACACACACACACACACACACACACACACACACGTGGTGGAGAGGGATCCTAGGAGCTTATGAGGGTCTGCACTTACTCTAAAGGTTTTCTTATGCTCAAGGGAATGCAACATTAAATAACAAATAAAGAACCACACTGATAGGTAGAGAGCCCATGGATGGAAAGAAAATTTTTATTATTTTTTAAATTTAAGATATAATTGACATGCAACATTCTTGTTTGGGGTGTACAACGTAATGATTTGATATATGTATATATTGTGCAATGATCACCACAATAAGTTTAATTAATATCCATCACCACACATAGTTACAGACTTTTTTCTTGTGATGAGAACTTTTAAGATCTACTCTCTTAACAACGCTCATATATGCAATACAGTATTGTTAACTATTGTTTTATATTTTAATGACTTTAATGGCACTTTTTCCTTCTTTTTGAACAAGGAGCCTCACATTTTTATTTTGTGCTGAGCCCCACAAATTGTTTAGCCAGTCCTGTAGATCACCTAGCACTGTGCCAAGTATTAAACAGTGCTTAGCGATCGATAGCTATCATTTTCTTATCATTAATAAATGTTCACACACAGTCTGACAGTTTCGCACGGTAAGGGGCTTCCAAAACTTTGACATCTCTCATCTCATTTGATCCTCTGAGGTAGATAGGATATGAATATTGTGTCCATTTTGTAAAAATCCAGAGAAGTCAGGAGGCCTAAAATCATGTCGCAGGTTAGTGGCAAATCAGGGCCTGGATCCAGGTGCTCTAACTCACGGCCCTATGTTTTCCCCGGAGGACCTGCCCGTCAGTGACCCACGGGGCGGCTGTGGGGCCTTTTCCTCACCTCCCTGGGGGGAGAAGCAGCCAACAGCTCTGAGCGGTCCTGGAAACTCTGCTAGGTGCCATGGCGCTGTAAGCAGTTGCCCGGCCACTGCAAGAAGGAGCCCCAACCTTGCCCTGCATTTATTTTCTTTCCCAAACCTCACAAAACCATGAAAATCAAAGATGACTCCCAAGAAGCCAGCCATCGGACTCTGCAAACCCAGCCCAAGGCTGTGGATGGAGGGTCCACAGAGCTGTTTCTCTGCTCCTGTTGACTCAGGTCTGTTTACCTGGCTCCAGAGTTCCAGTTTCCTTGCCTCAGAACTTGTGCAGCCCTCAGATGTATGCTCTAGGCAGACAAGGGATTTATGGTGTGTTCATCACCCATCCCACCCCAGGACTCAGCACCTCTCCCTGCAGCTGTCAAAAACACCCACTCATACCCAGCAGAGCGTCAAGCAGTTCACCAAGGGGAACTCCTCGGAAACAGTGCCGAGTTCTGGCCCAAAGGCTTTGCCTAGTTGTCCAAGTTCTGGTGATAAAAATGCCAAATATGATGTGGAGTGGAAAACAGAGGTCAGACTAGCCCAGAGGGCAGGGTGGGCAGGAGTCACAGGCTAGGGTTAGGGGACAGAGGAGGTTTGGCAGATGCCACGCTCCTGGACTTGCCCTGATGTGCCCTAGACTTGAAGATGCGGGGAGTAGATGGCATCCTCCTCCTGGGGCCGTGCTGGAAGCAGAGGCGCTCTGGGAGTTGGACTAAATCCAGAAGCTGGCTTCCCTGAGTCCCAGGAGAGTTTATTTTTTTCCAATAACTTTGACTTTCATTTTGGGAATATTAAGTGAGAGGAGTATGGAGTCCGGGGCTAGAATGTGACTGAAGCAGCCATCTACCTTAGTCCTTAAGCTGGAAAATGTACAGGTTATTAATACCTACATGTATTGAACGTAAGCCATTTGCCATCCATTGGACTTTGAATATATTGTTTACACATTTATTTCTAAACTTCACAGCAGCTCCAGGATCACATTTATTATTAAGCCCATTTTAAAGATACAGAAAATGAGGTTCAAGTGGTAGCAGAACTTGACAAGTTCACATAGTAGTAAGTTGCGAGTATTGGAGCCCAGATACAATATTTCTCTACGAAGCAAGTTCAGGTCACGCTCTGTCCATTGGGCCTCTCATTGCTAAGCCCATGGAAAGAGTAATCATGGTCACCACTCCTGACATCACGAGGATTTACCCAGCTTGCTTCGCAGGACAGTAGCCATTCTCAGACTTCCCTGGTGGCGCAGTGGTTAAGTATCCGCCTGCCAGTGCAGGGGACACGGGTTCGAGCCCTGGTCTGGGAAGATCCCACATGCCGCAGAGCAGCTAAGCCCGTGCGCCACAACTGCTGAGCCCGTGAGCCACAACTAGTGAAGCCCACGCACCTAGAGCCCGTGCTCCACAACAAAGAGAAGCCACCGCAGTGAGAAGCCCACACACTGCAACGAAGAGTAGCCCCTGCTCGCCGCAGCTAGAGAAAGCCCGCACGCAGCAACGAAGACCCAACGCAGCCAAAAATACATAAATAATTTTTTTTTTTTTTAAATAGCCATTCTCTAGCACAACTGATGGTTCTGGGCCTCTCTCTGGGTGGAGGAAATATAGAGTAATCCTCTCTATTACCTCCTGGAGGAGAATGGATGCAGAGGTTGGCAGTTTTCCATTCACCGATTTGTTCTTTTATTTCTTCTCTGCACTTTGAATCATTTTCCTTACTTTTAACATCTCTTCCAGTGACATACAAATTAAAGCCAAAGAGATCAACTGAAATGCTGTGATTCTATAAACTATGTCTGGTAAGAGCTCAGCCAAAAGGGAATCAAAATAAAGATCACACTGGCACTACCACCAGGAAGGAATCTGTTGAAAAAAATTCCATTTTAAAGTCATCTGAATTGTATTAATCCCTGTTCTTGCGTCCTTCATCAAATTAGACTATTGAGAGGCTTTTAAAAAGTATGGAGACTGTCAATAAGGTAGATCCCTGCAGAAAAATGGACTTTAAAAAAAAGTTTAAAGCCTCACAGTTTACATGGAAAATATATTTTTTTGGCTTTCATTAATTTTCTAATGTTCACTTTCTTCAACTGTAAAAGAGGAATCCAATTCATCAAGTACTCATTAAGAGATTACCATGTAAAAGATATGACATCACAGGGAAGATAACAGTAGAGAAGATATGGGCTCTGCCCTCCAGAGTATGACAGGCCTACAGGCAAGGCTGCTACCTACTTAAGTAATTGAAACACTGGCCTGACTATGATCAGGCTGTAGCAGAAGCCCACACCAAGTGGTTGGGCCTCCAGGAATGGTAGCATCTGCCCCGATCACCCTGATCACCAGGGTCATTAGGATGTGACTGTGATATACGTGAAAGTGCTCTGTAAAGAAATGTACAGATCTAAGGAATTTTTCATCATTCTCATTACCAAGCATGGCAGTTAAGATTGTAGCCTCAGTGAACCCTCCTACACTGTTGGTGGGAATGTAAATTGGTGCAGCCACTATGGAGAACAGTATGGAGGTTCCTTAAAAAACTAAAAACAGAGCTACCATATGATCCAGCAATCCCACTCCTGGGCATATATATCTGGAGAAGACTCTAATTTGAAAAGTTACATGCACCCCAATGTTCATAGCAGCACTGTTTACAGTAGCCAAGACATGGAAGCAAAGTAAATGTCCATTGACAGATGAATGGGTAAAGAACATGTGGTATGTCTATACAGTGGAATACTCCTCAGCTATAAAAAAGAATGAAATAATGCCATTTGCAGCAACATGGTTGGACTTAGAGATTATCATACTAAGAGGAGTAAGTCAGACAAAGAATGACAAATATCACGTGATATCACTTATATGTGGAATCTTAAAATATGACACAAATGAACTTATTTACAAAACAGAAATAGGCTCACAGACATGGAAAACAAACTTCTGGTTACCAAAGGGGAAAGGTGGGGGGAGAGATAAATTAGGAGTTTGGGATTAACAGATACAAACTACTATATATAAAATAGATAAACAACACGGTCCTACTGTATAGCACAGGGAACTATGTTCAATATCTTGTAATAACCTATAATGGAAAACAATCTGAAAAAGAATGTATATATACATATATATATAGAGAGAGAGAAAGATTTCTGATATGTATATTCAGAAACATACATATGCTGTACACCTGAAACTAACACAGCATTGTAAATCAACTATACTTCAATATAAAAAGAATGTGGCCTCAGTAATCAAGCCTGGATTGGTCGCCCTGCTTTGCCACTTATACTGTGTAATCTTATGTAAATTGCTTAAACACTTTAAGATTCAGTTTCCTCAGCTATAAGAAGGGGATAATAAGAGGACATACCTATATGGATATTGTGGGCATTAAATGAGTGGATATATCTAAATGACTTTGCACATTGCTCAGCACAGTACAAGGCCACAAAGATGTTATTGGTGTTGGTATCATCCATGTTTACAGTACTTCTCAAAACTGTCATCAAAAACAAGGAGAGTTTGAAAAACTCTCATAATCAAGAGGAGCCTAAAGAGACATGATGAGTAAACGTAGTGTGGTTCCCTGGATGGGATCCTGGAACAGATGAAGACAGTTGAGGATAATCTGAATGAAAAATGGGCTATTGTAAATAATAATGGATCAAAATCGGTTCATTAAAATTGTGACACATGTACCATACGAATGCAGAATGTTAACAATACAGGAGGCTGGGTCTAAGGTATATGGAAACTCTCTCAACTATCAACACAACTTGTCTGTAAATCTAAAACTATTCTAAAATAAAAAGGTTATTTATTTAAAGAAAAAAGGAAAAGCATCACAAGAATGTAATCATAACAAGAGAGCTAAGGAACTATGAGGGAAAATCAGTCAAGTTAACCTTAGCCTGTATCACAGTTTTTCAGAGAACCAACAACTGGCCAGGAGAATTTTCATTAGGAAACAAAAGACAAAATTCAATAGCCAATATTCATCTATGTTCTTAAAAAAAGGCTGTCTTGAGCAATTTGGTTAGTAGCCAAGGCCAAGTCTAGTATTACAATGTGTTACCAGTGGTATATGATGGCCAATAACACTGAGAATGATGAATAAGTATTTTCCTTTAACATATGATTAAACCCTCTGTTTAAGAGGTTAGGGTCTAGTACAAGCTAAAAGTCTACCTCCAATTGGAGAGAGCTATTGAGTACCTCTTCCACTTTATTTTTCAAGAGATAATGAGACAAGGATCAAAAACATTTTATCACAAGGATCAAAAACAGCCCAAACACCCAACTTCCCATCCCTCCTTGTTTTTGCCCTTAGAATGGGGCTGTCAAACATGATGATTTTAACTACGTTATTAACATCTGTATCATCTCTTTTCCCATAACTGCCTCCAGCTGGCACCTTGGCTGGCTCCCTGGGAAAGACAACTGGACAACTCATGGAAAAGTCAAGGAGATAACCTCAGAAATAATTCTGCAAGGAGATGCTGAACCAAGACTCAACCCCTTCTCACTCTGGATCTTCCTTGTCATTGTCAAACAAGAGATTCGTGGAGGGGTTTATATATTTCCAAATGGGATTGTAAATGCTTAAAGCTCATAGAATGTTGGATCTGGGAGGAGATTCTCAATTCAACTCAACCTTACATCCTACGAGAAAGAAACAGAAATCCAGAAAGTCATGCAGTTATATGTAACCAAGATGGAAACTAGAACCCTATTTCCCGACTTCCAGAGGAAAAAGTTTGGCTCCAAGAATAGGCTTATTCCCCTGAGCCCTGGAGCTGATAACCAGGGGAGCCTCTTCACTATGTAAAGGTCACTGAATGATGACTTGCTGCTACAGACACATTCCTGCAGCACCTACAATGTTCAAGACAGAGGTAGTACAAGAGGGAGATAAACTATGAGGGATGGGCAAATCTGAGTAGGGGACAGCCATACTACACCCAACTGAGATGTGGATTGGGCAATCTATATATAAAACTGTATTCCAGGTCCTGACTTCTAAAATGCATCAGCGGCTCTAGCTGAAGGGCATTCTAGCCACACAGTCATCACGCCTTGATCCTAAGTTCGGCACAGCAGTTCTCACCATTAATTCTTCTAGTGTTGTAAAGAAGTAAGGGCAGAGGTGGGTGCAGATGGCAGACAAAAGAGTGGGTCATTTGGCCTGTTTAAGCCATAGTGAGGTCTCCCATCTCAGCACTAACCTATCTGCCAGCATTACAGGTGGCATGTAGCATGAATTCATCCACTGTTCTAAGTCACCAGTTTCCCTAAGTCCAAGCACACCTCCTGCCCAGCCCAACTTGACTCCTGTTGATCCATCAGTTGCTGTCATCACCAGGAGTCAAGGTAAGCAGGTATTTTCAAGATTTTTTTTAACTTTGCTAACACCAAGAACTCTTTGAATATTAAAATCTCAGGCAGCAAGCGTGTCTTTCTAGTTTGGTTTGTAATAGTTTGTAAATGCATTAATAATCTGCCCAACTTTGTTTGTCTGTCATACTTTCTGTTTCTCTAAATACACAAGCACGTGTCCTGATTAAGTTCTTAATGTGGATTGTGTTAAGTCTGTGAGTTTGGGTGACTGTTAAAGTGCTCTGTGGTTTTGTCCTTTTATTTCAGGAAATACTTTCCCTAGTTATCCTCTCTGTGGTTTATACTCCTGTGCACAGGAAGCTCATTCTGTTTCCAGCTTCTGTTGTTCATTTTCCTCTTGACTGGAGGAAGATGGGTTGATATCAGTTTGCGAGATACGAGAGAGGGAGGCATCTACGCCCTACAAAAAGGACAAACAACACCAGCATGGTATCAGTTATCAATTTCGCAGTAGATTGTCACTGATAGTTGGTAGCCCCCCAACTATCAGGAACAGCTACCTCATCTGGAAACACATAAATACCACAGGCTATGCAGCCTCAAAAGATTGGCCAAGGCTTCAGGCCCAATTTTTTGAAACTTCTCGATTTCAATCTATTTTGCTTAATCCTCACATGTACAGATTATCAATTTAGAGTTGTTAAACCCTAAGACCCTGACAACAGATACAAAGTTATGTTCTCTGTCCGCTTCTATGCTTTGCCCTGTCCCCCATAAAGTAGACATGCAAAAAGGGGGTGGGGTGACATTTGATGAAATAATGAATTATTGAACGTTTATCACTAAGCAAGCTCAAACTTTTCCAAACTCACTTCATCATTTCTGCTTCTGCCTGGCATTGGCACCTCTTGATGCTTTTCTAAAAGCTTATTAATTATGAGGGGCTAGAGAAAATCCATTTTTATCAAGTCTAAGCCTCTTACGTCTCTACCTTCTCATATCTTAGATCAACAATTGATACAGGCTATAGCTTTCACCAATTTTGGCTGCACTGCTAGGGCTGATGTCAGCCTTGCTTCTTTTATATCTTTATGTTTATTGGCCAAGGGTACATAGAACATTGAATGCGCACATTGATATGCTGAGCTCTCAGGCCGTTAAAGTGATAATACAAATAATAGTATAGTGAGAGGGCAAGATGCTAGAAGGGGGAACAAATCATTATTACGGGAATAATAGAATTAAAGGAACCATTCTTGTCTATATGTGATTGGTTGCTAGAGCTGTTACTATGTGAGAATTCACTGTGTAAATGTTCTTTCAGGATGTGATGGCCCAGGTCAAAGTTCACGTCCCATTAGATGGAGACGTGCATAGGCTCTACTTCCCCCGTGGCCTCCTGGCTCCATTTTAGTGCTCTGTTGGCATGACAGGCTCCATTTTATTCATTCCTTCACGGTAACATAGCTAAATGCAACACCTGTATACTGAAAATATCTAACCTGCTCTAACCTGATAAGCTCTGGCAAATCTATCACCACTCACCCCTGAAGACCACAAGGAAAGGAATCCCCGCTTCACACCTCAGACTCCAGGCCTCCCTGTCAAGCTGCAGGTGAGCTCAGTGATGCCTGCTTGCCTGTGACCCGCCAGGGAACTGTTGGGATTCCAGACATCATGTCCCGTGTTCTCTTGTGATGGCTTGTTTCCATCAGAGCACTTATCCTAGTTTTTAATACAGCTTTATCAGAGCAGGGCTAGATCTGTTTTTAGTCTTCATTGTATTCTCAAGCCCAGTGCCTCAGGAGAAGTATGCTCACACAGATGCTTAATAAATGTGTATTGAATGAACAAGTGAATGAACAAACAGAAGAATGAATGATTGATCAAATGAGCTGCCCCAGAGGCATTTTAGTAAGAGATGGAAGAGTGATCCAGGAAAAACCACAGTCAGCAGAGAGTTAGGTAGGCTCTATTTATCACAGAATGTGTGGCTTGGCAAATGTGGATCAGAAAAAGAAAATATCCAAACGTTCTAGTGACAAGTAGTGATAAGCTTATTTTTCTTTTAATAAAATCAGCCTAACCAGGGAGCCCCCAGATCGTCTGATGAAGCCACAGAATAAATGCAAGAATAGCAGATGGGGTGGGTCTAGTGCCACAGAAGCTCCAATCCAACCCACCAACCTAATTACAGCACACCCAGTGTACAGTGAACGCCAGCTGTACCCAGTGCTGTTCACTGTTTGTCACCCAAGGCATTGGCCAGATCAACTTAGGGACATGAAAAACAAAGCAGCGTTTTTGCCAAAGCCCTTGAATTTCCAGTGGTTTCCATTCAGACTATCTGTAAAGGACTGTAGGCTTCCATTGCCTTTGTTGTTTCAATCTGCAGTGAGTCCAAGAAAAAGAGAAACCTCAAGCCCTCGCCAGCTGAGACTGGGGAAGGAATTCCTGTGCCTGGGCCTGTGGGCAGGAGGGACAGGGACCTCTGCTGGAAACGGTGCACTTCCCTTTCAGCCTGGGTGGCCCCAGCCAGGGCCTCTGCAGCCCTTCCTCTGCTTATTGGCCTGGAAAAAGGAGAGCCATATTCTCCATGGAGATCCTCTCTAAGGCAAGCTGTGTGATTTAATGAACCTTTGGAAAAGGTTTCACTTCTCACACATGCAAATGGTCCTTCAGTATTTGTCTTGTGCCTCAGGACTCCTCACGTTTCTTCTATAGCCAAATAAACTCCACCAGAGCCTCCCTTCCATGAATCTTAAGGTCTGAGGGTCTTGTCCATAGGAGTCCTTTTTCCTTGGATTTTCTATCCTGCTTATCTGATAGGACCAAGGACAGGGCCTCTTTGCTGGACTGTTACCAGTTAACAGTAATCACTGTTAACAGTTTGAGCTAAAAACTGTTCCGTAAGTTTACGTATGTGTATGTTTTATATTTGCACATATATGGGTTTGGGATTTCTAACATTAATTGGGTCATATTATATGTATTGCTCCATAACCTCTTTTCTCACTTAATGATGTATCTTAGAAGTTGAACTTGAATCTCTATATAGCAAGATCTACCTCATTTATGCAATAATACTGCCATATTATTACATAGCAGAGGTGTGTCATAACATCCATTCCCTTGTTGGTGTACATTTGGCCCTAATTCCAAGTTATTGAGTGTACAAACAACTATATGATCAAGGATGTTTGCTACAGTGTTATAATGAACATCTTTTGTAAAGAATTTCCTTTCATACATAGCTTTGTGGACATATGAAAGTATCTCTGAAGGTTAGATTTCTAGAAATAGAAATGGTTAAATGTCATCTACATTTTAATTTTTAATCGGCCCTGCCGAATTATCTTGCCAAAAAGATTGTGTTAACTCTCCAATAGCATAAGCCTGTTATCGTAGGAAAAATTTCCTTTTCAGATTTAGAATGAGGGCTTTCTCCCAGATTCCTCCTGATTAGTCTGATTTGGAGATCATCAAGACAATAATTGAAACAAAAGCAAACACAGAAACTATCCTCAAGTCCCTTGAAACAAGATGACATTACAGTAAACTTAAGTGTTAAGAAAATAGCTCTGTTCTGGGAATGACTAAGGAATTAACTTTTGAAGAATTACGATACAGTAATCAACACTTGTTCTGCCAATCATGATTTAATAGTTCTGAAATGATTCAGAAAATGTTTTTGTTATTTTATAATGTCTCAAAGGAAAATGTAGCTACTTGCATTTCCTCATTGTGTGTGCGTTTTGGATAAATGGGCAGAATCCATCACCCTGATGATTAAAAGCAGCTGAGAGATTTTGCAGCCAGGTCATCCCTGCCCCTAGAATAAAGCAGTCACGAGAAGTCCGGGAAAGCCCTGGTAAGTGAGGGACCTGTACATCAGCTTCCTCTTCCAGCACCTCTCCATTTAGAAAGCTCAACATTTCTCTGCTCTTGTTCATGGCCAAACTTCCTCAGAGTGCTCGCAATGTACTTTATGTGCCCTTCTTCACCTATTCACTTTTTAAATTTTTAAAAATTAACTTAGTTATGCAATAACTTAAACATATGAGACTGATAAAACAGACACCCAGCTTCCTACTCTCCAGATTTAGAAAAATGTATCATTTTACATAATTTGCTTCAGATCCTTTTTAAAGGAAATAAGATATTACTGTTGAATCCTTCAATTCTCAATCTGTTCCTCTCTCTTCCTCCCAAGAGGTAACCTCTATTCTGAAGTTGGTATAGTATCTTTTCCATCTGTGTTTTATACGTTCACAGCCTATGTATATGTCCACTTGCAATAGGTCGCTTTATTTTGTGCATTTTTTTAATTTACAAAAATAGACTTATACTACAGATATTCTGAAACCTGATATTTTTTTCTCAGAATTTTTTCCAGATAATTTTTTCCAATGTTGATAGAGGTAGTTCAGTTCTTTCTCATTAACTGTTGAATTGTATTCAAGGGTATGCTATACAAACATTTAATTATTGTCTATTGGTTCACATCTAATTGGCTTCCAAAATTTTACAAGCCTTGTAGATTTTATGGTTATTTTTTTTTTAATATTTATTTATTTTTATTTTTAAATTTTCTTTTATTATTATTTCTTTTTAAAACATCTTTATTGAAGTATAATTGCCTTACAATGGTGTGTTAGCTTCTGCTTTATAACAAAGTGAATCAGTTATACATATACAATATGTTCCCATTTCTCTTCCCTCTTGCATCTCCCTCCCTCCCACCCTCCCCATCCCACCCCTCTAGGTGGTCACAAAGCACCGAGATGATCTCCCTGTGCTATGCGGCTGCTTCCCACTAGTTATCTATTTTACATTTGGTAGTGTATACATGTCCATGACACTCTCTTACCCTGTCACATCTCACCCCACCCCCTCCCCATATCCTCAAGTCCATTCTCTAGTAGGTCTGTGTCTTTATTCCCGTCTTGCCACTAGGTTCTTCATGGCCTTTTTTTTTTTTTTTTCCTTAGATTCCGTATATATGTGTTAGCATACTGTATTTGTTTTTCTCTTTCTGACTTACTTCACTCTGTATGACAGACTCTAACTCCATCCACCTCATTACAAATACCTCCATTTCATTTCTTTTTATGGCTGAGTAATATTCCATTGTATATATGTGCCACATCTTCTTTATCCATTCATCTGTCGATGGACATTTAGGTTGCTTCCATGTCCTGGCTATTGTAAATAGAGCTGCAATGAACATTGTGGTACATGACTCTTTTTGACCTATGGTTTTCTCAGGGTATATGCCCAGTAGTGGGATTGCTGGGTCGTATGGTAGTTCTATTTGTAGTTTTTTAAGGAACCTCCATACTGTTCTCCATAGTGGCTGTATCAATTTACATTCCCACCAACAGTGCAAGAGTGTTCCCTTTCCTCCACACCCTCTCCAGCATTTATTGTTTCTAGATTTTTTGATGATGGCCATTCTGACCGGTGTGAGATGATATCTCATTGTAGTTTTGATTTGCATTTCTCTAATGATTAAGGATGTTGAGCATTCTTTCATGTGTCTGTAGGCCATCTGTATATCTTCTTTGGAGAAACGTCTATTTAGGTCTTCTGCCCATTTTTGGATTGGGTTGTTCGTTTTTTTGTTATTGAGCTGCATGAGCTGCTTGTAAATCTTGGAGATTAATCCTTTGTCAGTTGCTTCATTTGCAAATATTTTCTCCCATTCTGAGGGTTGTCTTTTGGTCTTGTTTATGGTTTCCTTTGCTGCGCAAAAGCTTTTAAGTTTCATTAGGTCCCATTTGTTTATTTGTGTTCTTATTTCCATTTCTCTGGGAGCTGGGTCAAAAAGAATCTTGCTGTGATGTATGTCATAGAGTGTTCTGCCTATGTTTTCCTCTAAGAGTTTGATAGTGTCTGCCCTTACACTTAGGTCTTTAATCCATTTTGAGTTTATTTTTGTGCATGGTGTCAGGGAGTGTTCTAATTTCATACTTTTACATGTACCTGTCCAATTTTCCCAGCACCACTTATTGAAGAGGCTGTCTTTTCTCCACTGTATATGCTTGCCTCCTTTATCAAAGATAAGGTGACCATATGTGTGTGGGTTTATCTCTGGGCTTTCTATCCTGTTCCATTGATCTATATTTCTGTTTTTGTGCCAGTACCAAACTGTCTTGATTACTGAAGCTTTGTAATGTAGTCTGAAGTCAGGGAGCCTGATTCCCCCAGCTCCATTTTTCGTTCTCAAGATTGCTTTGGCTATTCGGGGTCTTTTGTGTTTCCATACAAATTGTGAAATTTTTTGTTCTAGTTCTGTGAAAAATGCCAGTGGTAGTTTGATAGGGATTGCATTGAATCTGTAGATTGCTTTGGGTAGTAGAGTCATTTTCACAATGTTGATTCTTCCAATCCAGGAACGTGGTATATCTCTCCATCTATTTGTATTTATGGTTATTTTGAATGAGTTCCTACAGTTTTTAAATTGACATCCAATAATTTATAGGAATGATGCAAACTTCTCAGTGGTAATAGTTTATAGGTTCTTCTGAATTTTTTTTTCTTTTTTTTTCTTTTTGGCCTCTGCCATGCAACATGCAGGATCCTCAGCTCCCCGACCAGGGATTGAACCTGTGTCCCCTGCAGTGGAAGCATGGAGTCTTAACCACTGGACCGCCAGGGAAGTCCCAGTTCTGTTGAATTTTGAATGTAAACTCTTATAAAGTCTTCGAATAATACAATTGGTTCTTCCATATCAATCTTTATACCTCTTTTCTTTTTTTTCATCTCACTGTACTGTCTTGAACCTCCAATAAAATTTTGAATAGAAGCACTGGTAAAAAGTAATTTTTTCATGTTCCTGACTTTAAAGAGAATGTCTCTAACAGTCACTTACATGTGGTGTTTGTTGGAAGTCCTTAGGAATGACTCAACTTCTTTAAAGGTAATGGTTTAAGATTGCCTTGGAGAGTACCATCATTTTGACAATATTACTTCTTCCAATCCATGAACAAGGTATGTCTTTCCATCTGTTTATGTCATCTTCAACTTTTTTCATCAGTGTCTTGTAGTTTTCCAAGTATAGGTCTTTTACCTCCTTTGTTAGATTTATTCCTAGGTATTTTATTCTTTTTGATGCAATTGTAAATGGGATTGTCTTCTTAATTTCTCTTTCTGATCTGATAATTTGTTGTTAGTGTATAGGAATGCAACAGATTTCTATATATTAATTTTGTATTATGCAACTTTACCAAATTCATAGATGAGCTCCAGAAAAAAAAATGATTTATAGGTTTCTTCAGATTACCTATTCCTTGAGTCAAGGTTAATAAATTATATTTTCCTATAAAAGCATGAATACTGTCTACATTTTCAAATTATTGGCATTAAGGGTAGCCAGTCTTACTATTATTTTCATCCTGTACACTATCTATAGTATGTTCAGCTTTTCATTTTATATAATCTCTATGTTCTTTTATTCTAGATGAATTTTTCCAGAAGTTGTCTATTTTAGCAGTCTTTTTAAGAACCAGCTTTTGTCCTTGTTAATCTTCTTTATTGTTTTCCTGGATTTCTAGTTGATCAGTTTCTGCTCCCATCACTGGTATTTACTTTCATCCACTTTTTTGGATTTACATTTGTTGTTTTCCCTTAATTTTTTGAATTAAATAAGTAACTAATTATTTTTTAGTTTTTCTTCTTCTCTAATATATGCGTTTAAAGTTATAAATGTCCCTGTGTGTACCACTTTAACTGAATGCTACAGATAGTTATAAATTGTTTATTATTCAGTGCTAAATATTTTATGATTTTCATTATGACGTCTTCTATCACCCATGAATCATTTGTGTGCTATTTATTTTTCAAAGTATAAAATCAGAAGAATATTAATCAGAATAATTAATTCTAGAGTATTTGTCTTATCTTTTTCATGGTCTAACATGTGGTTCATTTTGAAAAACAAAATTCCAGTATGTCCAATTTGTGCAATATAGGTACAGGATTGTATTTGTTTCCATTAGATTGAGCTTTTGTAACAGACAGTAGTCCTTAATAATCAGGCATCTATTCCTACCCCTTTCTCTACGTTTGTTTCTCCTAGTTAGGACCATGTAAGTAGGTCTAGTCAATGGAATGTGAGTGGAAGCTTCATGAGTCTCTTCCAGGCTAAGGAAATGAAAAGCCATGCATAATTTTCTGATCTCTCTTTGCTCTTCTGCAATGAATGAAGCAGGCCACTTGTCCAATATGGTGGAGCTAAAAGATCATAAGCCTCCATTAGCCTCTGTAGAGATACAACCCCAGACTCTTTAGGACAAAATATGAGTGAGAAATAAATTGTGACTCTTAAGTCATTAAAATATTGTGGTTAAAATTTTACTGCAGATCACCTCTCCTAAGCTCACAAATATGACTTTTTAACTGTGTTGTTAAAATTTTCCTTCTTCTTACCACCTTCTTATTTACTTAATATATTAGTTTCTGAGACAGGTGTGTTAAAACTGTTATGATTATATATTTGTCAATTACTCTCTTATTTTGTCAGTTGAGAGTTTATATATGCTTGATGCATGCATGTTTAAAATATAAAATATTCTTAATGAGCTGATTTTTGCATCATTATATAATGACACTGTGTAACTAATAATGGCTTTCATCTTGAATCTATTCTATGACATTAATATGACGTTGATGACATTAATAGTTACCCTATTTTATTTTGATTAATATTTGCCTGCTACGTCCTTTTCTACTATATAGTTACAAACACACACACATACACGCAAACGTGCATGCAAACACATTCACGTATATTTATGTAGTTGGAATATATTTCCACCTACTCTGAGAATCTCTGCCTTTTATTTATTTATTTTTATGTTGTCATAAGTATTTTACTTCATTTTTTATTGAAGTATAGTTGATTTACAATATTATGTTAGTTTCAGGTGTACAACATAGAGGTTCAGTATTTTTATATATTATACTCCATTAAGAGTTATTACAAAATAATGGCTATAATTCTCTGTGCTGTACAGTATATCCTTGTTACTTATCTATTTTATACATAGTAGTTTGTGTCTCTTAATTCCACAGCCCTAACTTGCCCCTACCCCCTTTCCTCTCCCCACTGGTAACCACTGCTTTGTTTTCTACATCTGTGAGTTTGTTTCTGTTTTGCTGTATACATTTATTTGTTTTATTTTTTAGATTCAACAAATAAGTGATATCATACAGTATTTGTCTTTCTCTGACTTATTTCGCTAAGCATAATAGTCTCTAGGTCCATTCAGATTGCCACAAATGGCAAAATCTCATTCTTTGGTATGGCTGAGTAATATTTCATAATATATATGTACCACTCTTTTTTATCCATTCATCAATTGATGGGTACTTGGGTTGCTTCTGTATCTTGGCTATTGTAAATAGTTCTGATATGAACATTGAGGTGCATATATCTTTTCAAATTAGTGTTTTCATTTTTTTCTGGATGTATACCCAGGACTGGAATTGCTGGATCATAAGGTAGTTCTATTTTTAGTTTTTTAAGGAACATCCATACTGTTTTCCGTAATGGCTGCACCAATTTACATTCCCTCAAAGAATGTACAAGGATTTCCTTTTATCCACATCCTTGCCAACATTTGTTATATGTAGACTTTCTGATGATAGCCTTTCTGACATGTGTGAGGTGATACCTCATTGTATTTTTGATTTTCATTTCTCTGAAAATTAGCGACGTTGATCATTTTTTCATTTGCCTGTTAGCCATCTCTATATCTTCTTTGAAAAAGATGTCTATTTAGGTCTTCTGCCCATTTTTTGGATTGGGTTGTTTGTTTTTTTGATATTGAGTTGTATGAGCTGTTTATATATTTTTATATTAATCCCTTGTCAGTCATATCATTTGCAAATATTTTCTTCCATTCAGTAGGTTGTCTTTTGGTTGATGGTCTCCTTTGCTGTGCAGAAGCTTTTAAGTTTAATTAGGTCCATTTGTTTATTTTTTCCTTTTTTGTAATTAAAAAACAAACAAAACAAAACAACAACAAGAAGAAAAACCCCTGCTAACAAAAGTCCGGGGCCAGACAGCTTCACAGGGAAATTCTATCAAACATATAAAGAAGAGCTAATACCTGTCCTTCTGAAAATATTCCAAAAAATTAAAGAGGATGAAACACACCTAACTAACTAAGTCTAGTTACCATATGTCATCATACAAAGATATCACATAGTTATTGACTGTATTCCCCACACTGTACCTTTCAGACCTGAGATTCATTTATTTTACAACTGGAAGTTTGTGCCTGTTAATCTCCCTCATCTATTTCTTTCCTCCCCGCACCACCCTCCCCTCTGGCAACCACCTGTTTGTTCTATCTGTAACTCTGTTCCTGTTTTGTTATGTTTTTCCATTTGTTTTTTTCCTTTCCACATATAAATGAAATCATATGGTGTCTGTCCTTTTCTGTCTGATCTATTTTACTTAGCATAATACACTCTAGGTCCATCCATGTTTTTGCAAGTGCATGATTTCATTCTTTTTTGGCTGAGTAATATTCCATTGTATTTATATACTGCATCTTCTTTATCCGTTCATCTACTGATGGGCACTTAAATTGCTTCCAAATCTTGGCTATTGTGAATAATACTAGAGTGAACATAGGGGTGCATATATATTTTCTAATTAGTGTTTTTATTTTCTTAGGAAAAATACCCAGAAGTGGAATTGCTGGATAGTATGGTAGTTCTATTTTTAATTTTTTGAGGAATCTCCGTATTGTTTTTCATAATGGCTGCACCAGTTTGAGGGTTTTTGCATCTATGTTCATCAGTGATATTGGCCTGTGATTTACTTTTTTGTGATGTCTTTGTCTGGTTTGGGTATCAGGGTGATGCTGGCCTCATAGAAGGAGTTCAAAAGCATTGTTTCCTCTTCAATTTTTTGGAATAGTTTGAGGAGGGTAGGTGTTAACTCTTTTTTAAATGTTGGTAGAATTCACCTGTGAAGCCATCTGGTTCTGGACCTTTTTTTGTTGGAGTTTGTTTTTTTTCTTTTAATTACTGATTCAATTTCATTACTGGTTATTGGTCTGTTCATATTTTCTATTTCTTCCTGGCTCAGTCTTGAGAGATTGTACCTTTCTAAGAATTTGTCTATTTCTCCTAGATTGTCTGTTTTATGGACATGCATTCGATTGTAGTAATCTCTTATGATCCTTTGTATTTCTGTCCTGTTGGTTGTAACTTCTCCTTTTTCATTTCTACTTTTATTGATTTGAGCCCTCCCTTTTTTTTTCTTGAGTCTGGCTAAAGATTTATCAATTTTGTTTATCTTTTCAAAGAACCAGCTTTTAGTTTCATTGATCTTTTCTGTTGTTTTTAATCTCTGTTTCATTTATTTCTGCTCATATCTTTATGATTTCTTTCCTTCTACTAACTTTGGGTTTTGCTTGTTTTTCTTTTTCTGTCTCCTTTAGGTATAAGGTTAGGTTGTTTATTTGATATTTTTCTTATTTTATGAGGTAGGCTTGTATCACTATAAATTTCCCTCTTAGAACGCTTTTGCTACATCCCATAGATTTTGGATGAGTGTGTTTTCATTTTCATTTGTCTCCAGGTATTTTTTATTTCTTCTCTGACTTCTTCAGTGATCCATGGTTGTTAGGTGTATACTGTTTAGTCTCCACGTATTTGTGTTTTTTGCAGAGGGTTTTTTTTTTTTTTTGTAGTTTATTTCTTGTCTCATAGCATTGTGGTTGGGAAAGATGCTTGATATGATTTCAGTTTTCTTAGATTTACTGAGACATTTTTTGTCTCAGTAAAATGTGATCTATCCTGGAGGATGTTCCATGTGCACTTGAAAAGAATTTGTAATCTGCTGCTTTGGGATTGAAGTGTTCTATATAGATCTATTAAGTTCATCTGGTTTAATGTGTCATTTAAGGCCAGTGTTTCCTTGATTTTTTGTCTGGATGATCTTTCACTGATGTAAGTGAACTGTTAGTCTCCTACTAATAATTTTGTTACTGTCAGTTTCTCCCTTTATGTCTGTTAAGTTTTGCTTTATGTATTTAGGTACTCCTATGTTAGGTGCATATACATTTACAGTTGTTATATTTTCTTGGATTATTCCCTTGATCATCACATAATGTCCTTCTTTCTGTCTTGTTACAGTCTTTAAGTTCTGTTTTGTCTGATATAAGTATTGTTACCTCAGCTTTCTTTTCATTTCCATTTGCATGGAATACTTTTTTCTATCCCCTCACTTTTAGTCTACATGTCTTTTGTAAGCAGCATATATATGGGTCTGGTTTTTGTATCTGTCAGCCATTCTATGTCTTTCAATTGGAGCATTTAATCCATTTATGTTTAAAGTAGTTATTGATAGATATGTACTTATGCCATATTGTTAATTGTTTTGGTTGTTTTGGTGTTGTTTTATAGGGTTTTTTATTCCTTTCTTCTTCATTTGCTTTCTTCCCTTGTTATTTGATAACTATCTTTAGTGTTATGTTTGGATTCCTTTCTCTTTCTGTATGTGTGTATCTATTATAGATTTTTGGTTTGTGATTACCATGGAGTTTATATATAGCAATCTATATATTATACATGATTATTTTAAGTTGCTGACCTCTTAAGTTCAGACACATTTTAACAACCCTGCATTTTACTTCCTCTTCCAGCATTTACCGTTTTGACATCATATTTTACATCTTTTTGTTTTGTGTATCCCTTAACTTATTGTGGATATAGATTGATTTTACCGCTTTTGTCTTTTAGCCTTCCTACTAGCTTTATATGTGGTTTGATTTACTACATTTACCAATGAGATTTTTCCTTTTGTAATTTTCATATTTCTAGTTTCTAGTTGTGGCCTTTTTTTTTTTTTTTTCCGCCTTAGAGAAGTCCCTTTAACATTTTTTGTAAAGCTGGTTTGGTGCTGCTGAACTCTTTTAGCTTTTGCTTTTCTGTAAAACTTTTTCTCCCATGAAATCGGAATGAAAGCCTTGCCAGGTAGGGTATTCTTGGTTGTTGATTTTTATCTTTCATCACTTTAAATATATCTTGACCCCCTCCCTTCTGGCATGCAGAGTTTCTGCTGAAAAGTCAGCTGACAGCCTTATGGGAATAGATAAATTGTTGCTTTTCCCCTTCTGCTTTTAATATTCTCTCTTTATTGTTATCTTTTGCCATTTTAATTACAGTGTGTCTTGGTGTGGTCCTCTTTGGGTTAATCCTGTTTGGGAATGTCTGTGCTTCCTAGCCCTGGATGTCTGTTTCTTTTCCCAAGTTAGGGAAGTTTTCAGCTATTATGTCTTCAAATATATTCCCTGCCCCTTTCTCTCTCTCTTTTCCTTCTAGGAACCCTTTAATGTGAACGCTAGTATGCTTGATGTTGTCCCAGAGGTCTCTTAAGCTGTCCTCATTTCTTTTTATTCTTTTTCCTTTTTTTCTGTTCAGCTTCAGTGATTTCCACTGATCTGTCTTCCAGCTCACTGATCCATTCCTTTGTACAATTTAATCTACTATTGATTCCTTCTAATTTTTTTTTTATCTTAGTTATTATATTCTTCATCTCTGTTTGGCCCTTCTTTATATTTTCTAACTCTTTGTTAAAAACTTCTAATTTCTCACTCTGTTCATCCAGTCTTTCTTTAGTTCTTTGAACATCTTTATGATTATTACCTTGAACCTCTTTATCAGGAAGATTGCTTATATCCACTTCACTTAGTTCTTCTGGGTTTTTTTCTTGTTCCTTCATTTGGAACATATTCCTCTGTCACCTCATTTTGCATAATTTTCTGATTTTATTTCTTTGTATTTTGTAGGCTGGTTATGTTTCCAGACTTCGGAGAAGTGGCCTTTTGTAGGAGACATGCTATGCCTCCCAGCAGCACATTTCCTTCTGGTCATCAGAGCTATATGCTCTAGGGTTTCCCCCTATGTGGGCTGTATGCGTCCTTCTGTTGTGGCAGGCTGACTACTATGGGCAGTCTGGTAGGTGTGGCTGGCCTCCAGTTCAGTTGGTCGCCAGACCTTGCCTTGTGCGGAGGCTGCTGGTAGGTGGTGGGCAGGGCTGGGTTACGAGGGTAGCTGACTGCAGGGCCCCAGAGGATCCTGGGGCTACTGCTGGCCCACTGGTGAGTGGGGCTGGATCCCAGGGCAGCTGGATGAGAGGTCTGAGGTACCTTAGAGCTGGTTTTGGCCTGCTGGTGGGCAGGGCTGGGGCCCAGAGGGTCCCTGAGCTAGTGCCAGCTGCTGATGTGTGGATCTAGGTCCCAGGGTCTCTGGCTGCAGGGCCCTGGGGATCCCAGGGCTGGTGTTGACCTGCTGGTTAGTGGAACTGGATTCCAAAGTGGCTGGCTCTGGGATCTGGGGTGTCCCAAAGCTGGTGTCAGCTTGCTGGTGTGCGGGGCTGGAGCCTAGGCAGTCCCAGGGCAGTTGCTGGCTTGCTGGCCTGCTGGTGGGTGGGCTGCGTCCTGACACAGCAGGCTTTGGGACTGCATTAGTCCTAGAATTGGTGTGTGCCTGCTGGTGAGTGTGTCCTGGGCCCAGCATATCCCCATGTGCTACCTGCCCGCTGATAGGTGAGGCTGGTCCTGGGGATAGTGCCAGCCCACTGGTAGGTGGAGCTGGGTCCCAGGGTCTCTGGCTGCAGGGCCCTGGGAGTCACGGGGCTAGTGCCAGTATACGTATGCAGGGCTAGGTCCTCAGCCCTTGGTTGACAGGGCCCGATCCCATGGTGGCTGTGGACTCAAGGGGTCCTAAGCAGCTGGCCTGCGTGGGTGGGGCTGTGTCCCCATCCAACTAGATGTTTGGCTTGAGACATCCCAGTATTGGTGCTGACAGGCTGGTGGGTGGGGCCGGGTCCCCAGGGCTAATTACCTAGTGGAAGGGTTCGAGAATGGTGCTTGTTAGCACCAGTGTCCACATGGTAGAAAAAACTGCCCCAAATGGCTGCCACCAGTGTCTGTGTCCTCAGGGTAAGCTCCAGTTGCCTTCTGCCTCTCCAGGAGGCTCTTCAAGATCAGCAGGTGGATCTGACCCAGGCTCCTCTCAAATTACTGCGTCTGCCCTGGGTCTTGGAGCACATGACGTTTTATGTGTGCCCTTTAAGAATGGGGTCTCTGTTTCCCACAGCTCTCTGGATCTCCCCAAAAATAAGCCCCACTAGCCTTCAAAGCCAAACATTCTGGGGACTCATCTTCTCGGTGCCACACTCTAGGCTGGGATCCTGGATCCCTCACTCCTCGGGCAGAACCTCTGCAGTTGTAATTATTCTCCTGTTTGTGAGTCACCCACCTAGGGCATATGGGTCTTGACTATACCGTGTCTCTG
Source organism: Balaenoptera ricei (assembly GCF_028023285.1). NCBI lineage: Eukaryota > Metazoa > Chordata > Mammalia > Artiodactyla > Balaenopteridae > Balaenoptera > Balaenoptera ricei. The sequence goes on from NC_082640.1 coordinate 105,874,341, forward strand.
CCCCTCCTACCATTGTGGTTCTTTCTTTATATCTTTAGTTGTAGAAGATCCTTTCCTCTAGTGTTCCAGTCTTTCTCATTAATAGTTGCTCTGTACATAGTTGTAATTTTGGTGTGCTCATGGGAAGAGGCAACCTCAGGGTCTTTCTGCTTTACCATCTTGACCACTCCCCTCTGTATATATCTCTTTGCTTCTTCTTACTCCTTTCCTGACTTATATGGGATTAAGCATGCTTTCTTCTGTCTTTTTACCTTGATTATTTTTTAGAGTTACACACACATACCCAAGATGTCAATATAATTCTACTATCTGAAGATTAAGCCTTTCATAAATTCAGGAAAATTCTTGGATTATCTCTGCTAGCCTCACCAACTACTTCATTGAGAAATTGAAACCCTCAGGTCCTAGACAGAAATCTGGAAATTAACACATACAACTTCCAAAGAAATAGCACAGGGACCTTTTTGAGGGTGAAGGAGCTGAGTGGGTAGGGATCCAGGTCTGTGGCTACCCCCAGTCTTGTCCACTCAAATTAGCTCTTTATTTCCCAGTTGGGTTCTATATAGCATTTAAATTTTTAAAGGCAGGATGGAGGAGTCTGATACTTAAAAAAGAAATGAGAACCACCGCTCCTCTCTCTTCTCTTTGATCCACATAGTCTCCTTAAGGTTTGATGTTTCCTAAGAGCTAAAGACAATCCCATGATTCTTTTTGTTTGTTTGTTTGTTTGTACTGCAGGTTCTTATTAGTCATCAATTTTATACACATCAGTGTATACATGTCAATCCCAATCGCCCAATTCAGCACACCACGATCCCCAACCCACCGCGGTTTTCCCCCCTTGGTGTCCATACGTTTGTTCTCTACGTCTGTGTCTCAACTTCTGCCCTGCAAACCGGTTCATCTGTACCATTTTTCTAGGTTCCACATACATGCGTTAACATACGATATTTGTTTTTCTCTTTCTGACTTCACTCTGTATGACAGTCTCTAGATCCATCCACATCTCAACAAATGACTAAATTTCATTCCTTTTTATGGCTGAGTAATATTCCATTGTATATATGTACCACATCTTCTTTATCCATTCATCTGTCGATGGGCATTTAGGTTGCTTCCATGACCTGGCTATTGTAAATAGTGCTGCAATGAACATTGGGGTGCATGTGTCTTTTTGAATTATGGTTTTCTCTGGTTATATGCCCAGTAGTGGGATTGCTGGATCATATGGTAATTCTATTTTTAGTTTTTTAAGGAACCTCCGTATTGTTCCCCATAGTGGCTGTATCAATTTACATTCCCACCAACAGTGCAAGAGGGTTCCCTTTTCTCCACACCCTCTCCAACATTTGTTGTTTGTAGATTTTCTGATGATGCCCATTCTAACTGGTGTGAGGTGATACCTCATTGTAGTTTTGATTTGCATTTCTCTAATAATTAGTGATGTTGAGCATCTTTTCATGTGCTTCATGGCCATCTGTATGTCTTCTTTGGAGAAATGTCTATTTAGGTCTTCTGCCCATTTTTGGATTGGGTTGTTTGTTTCTTTAATATTGAGCTGCATGAGCTGTTTATATATTTTGGAGATTAATCCTTTGTCCGTTGATTCGTTTGCAAATATTTTCTCCCATTCTGAGGGTTGTCTTTTCGTCTTGTTTTTGGTTTCCTTTGCTATGCAAAAGCTTTGAAGTTTCATTAGGTCCCATTTGTTTATTTTTGTTTTTATTTCCATTACTCTAGGAGGTGGATCAAAAGAGATCTTGCTGTGATTTATGTCAAAGAGTGTTCTTCTTCCTATGTTTTCCTCTAAGAGTTTTATAGTGTCCGGTCTTACATTTAGGTCTCGAATCCATTTTGAGTTTATTTTTGTGTATGGTATTAGGGAGTAGTCTAATTTCATTCTTTTACATGTAGCTGTCCAGTTTTCCCAGCACCACTTATTGAAGAGGATGTCTTTTCTCCATTGTATATCCTTGTCTCCTTTGTCATAGATTAGTTGACCATAGGTACGTAGGTTTATCTCTGGGCTTTCTATCTTGTTCCATTGATCTGTGTTTCTGTTTCTGTGCCAGTACCATATTGTCTTGATTACTGTAGCTTTGTAGTATAGTCCGAAGTCAAGGAGTCTGATTCCTCCAGCTCCGTTTTTTTCCCTCAAGACTGCTTTGGCTATTCGGGGTCTTTTGTGTCTCCATGCAAATTTTAAGATGATTTGTTCTAGTTCCGTAAAAAATGCCATTGGTAATTTGATAGGGATTGCATTGAATCTGTAGATTGCTTTGGGTTGTATAGTCATTTTCACAATATTGATTCTTCCAATCCAAGAACATGGTATACCTCTCCATCTGTTTGTATCATTTTAATTTCTTTCAACTGTGTCTTATAGTTTTCTGCATACAGGTCTTTTGTCTCCTTAGGTAGGTTTATTCCTAGGTATTTTATTCTTTTTGTTGCAATGGTAAATGGGAGTGTTTCCTTAATTTCTCTTTCAGATTTTTCATCATTAGTGTATAGCAATGCAAGAGATTTCTGTGCATTAATTTTGTATCCTGCTACTTTATCAAATTCATTGATTAGCTCTAGTAGTTTTCTGGTAGCACCTTTAGGATTCTCTATGTGAAGTATCATGTCATCTGCAAACAGTGACAGTTTTACTTCTTCTTTTCCAATTTGTATTCCTTTTATTTCTTTTTCTTCTCTTATTGCCGTGGCTAGGACTTCCAAAACTATGTTGAATAATAGTGGTGAGAGTGGACATCCTTGTCTCGTTCCTGATCTTAGAGGAAATGCTTTCAGTTTTTCACCATTGAGAATGATGTTTGCTGTGGGTTTGTCATATATGGCCTTTATTATGTTGAAAGTTCCCTCTATGCCCACTTTCTGGAGAGTTTTTATCATAAATGGGTGTTGAATTTTGTCAAAAGCTTTTTCTGCATCGATTGAGATGATCGTATGGTTTTTATACTTCAATTTGTTAATATGGTGTATCACATTGATTGATTTGCATATATTGAAGAATCCTTGCATCACTGGGATAAATCCCACTTGATCGTGGTGTATGATCCTTTTAATGTGTTGTTGGATTCTGTTTGCTAATATTTTGTTGAGGATTTTTGCATCTATATTCATCAGTGATATTGGTCTGTAATTTTCTTTTTTTGTAGTATCTTTGTCTGGTTTTGGTATCAGGGTGATGGTGGCCTCATAGAATCAGTTTGGGAGTGTTCCTTCCTCTGCAATTTTTTGGAAGAGTTTCAGAAGGATGGGTGTTAGCTCTTCTCTAAATGTTTGATAGAATTCACCTGTGAAGCCATCTGGTCCTGAACTTTTGTTTGTTGGAAGATTTTTAATCACAGTTTCAATTTCATTACTTGTGATTGGTCTGTTGATATTTTCTGTTTCTTCCTGGTTCAGTCTTGGAAGGTTATACCTTTCTAAGAATTTGTCCATTTCTTCCAGGTTGTCCATTTTATTGGCATAGAGTTGCTTGTAGTAGTTTCTTAGGATGCTTTGTATTTCTGCGGTGTCTGTTGTAACTTCTCCTTTTTCATTTCTAATTTTATTGATTTGAGTCCTCTCCCTCTTTTTCTTGATGAGTCTGGCTAATGGCTTACCAGTTTTGTTTATCTTCTCAAAGAAACAGCTTTTAGTTTTACTGATCTTTCCTATTGTTTTCTTTGTTTCTATTTCATTTATTTCTGCTCTGATCTTTATGATTTCTTTCCTTCTGCGAACTTTGGGTTTTGTTTGTTCTTCTTTCTCTAGTTCCTTTAGATGTAAGGTTAGATTATTTACTTGAGATTTTTCTTGTTTCTTTAGGTAAGCTTGTATAGCTGTAAACTTCCCTCTTAGAACTGCTTTTGCTGCATCCCATAGGTTTTGGATCGTCGTGTTTTCATTGTCATTTGTCTCTAGGTATTTTTTGATTTCCTCTTTGATTTCTTCAGTGATCTCTTGGTTATTTAGTAACGTATTGTTTGGCCTCCATGTGTTTGTGTTTTTTACGTTTTTTTCCCTGTAATTCATTTCTAATCTCATAGCGTTGTGGTCAGAAAAGATGCTTGATATGATTTCAATTTTCTTAAATTTACTGAGGCTTGATTTGTGACCCAAGATGTGATCTATCCTGGAGAACGTTCCGTGCGCACTTGAGCAGAAAGTGTAATCTGCTGTTTTTGGATGGAATGTCCTATAAATATCAATTAAATCTATCTGGTCTATTGTGTCATTTAAAGCTTCTGTTTCCTTATTTATTTTCATTTTGGATGATCTGTCCATTGGTGTAAGTGAGGTGTTAAAGTCCCCCACTTTTATTGTGTTACTGTCGATTTCCTCTTTTATAGCTGTTAGCAATTGCCTTATGTATTGAGGTGCTCCTATGTTGGGTGCATACATATTTATAATTGTTATTTCTTCTTCTTCTTCTTGGATTGATCCCTTGATCATTATGTAGTGTCCTTCCTTGTCTCTTGTAACATTCTTTATTTTAAAGTCTATTTTATCTGATATGAGTATAGCTACTCCAGCTTTCTTTTGATTTCCATTTGCATGGAATATCTTTTTCCATCCCCTCACTTTCAGTCTGTATGTGTCCCTAGGTCTGAAGTGGGTGTCTTGTAGACAGCATATGTATGGATCTTGTTTTTGTATCCATTCAGCAAGCCTGTGTCTTTTGGTTGGAGCATTTAATCCATTCATGTTTAAGGTAATTATTGATATGTATGTTCCTATGACCATTTTCTTAATTGTTTTGGGTTTGTTTTTGTAGGTCCTTTTCTTCTCTTGTGTTTCCCACTTTGAGAAGTTCCTTTAGCATTTGTTGTAGAGCTGGTTTGGTGGTGCTGAATTCTCTTAGCTTTTGCTTGTCTGTAAAGCTTTTGATTTCTCCATCGAATCTGAATGAGATCCTTGCCGGGTAGAATAATCTTGGTTGTAGGTTCTTCCCTTTCATAACTTTAAGTATATCATGCCCTTCTGGCTTGTAGAGTTTCTGCTGAGAAATCAGCTGTTAACCTTATGGGAGTTCCCTTGTATGTTATTTGTTGTGTTTCCCTTGCTGCTTTCAATAATTTTTCTTTGTCTTTAATTTTTGCCCATTTGATTACTATGTGTCTCAGCGTGTTTCTCCTTGGGTTTATCCTGTATGGGACTCTCTGCGCTTCCTGGACTTGGGTGGCTATTTCCTTTCCCATGTTAGGGAAGTTTTCAACTATAATCTCTTCAAATATTTTCTCTGGTCCTTTCTCTCTCTCTTCTCCTTCTGGGACCCCTATAATGCAAATGTTTTTGCATTTAATGTTGTCCCAGAGGTCTCTTAGGCTGTCTTCATTTCTTTTCATTCTTTTTTCTTTATTCTGTTCCGCAGCAGTGAATTCCACCATTCTGTCTTCCAGGTCACTTATCCGTTCTTCTGCCTCAGTTATTCTGTTATTGATTCCTTCTAGTGAAGTTTTCATTTCAGTTATTGTATTGTTCATCTCTGTTTGTTCTTTAATTCTTCTAGGTCTTTGTTAAACATTTCTTGCATCTTCTCGATCTTTGCCTCCATTCTTATTCCAAGGTCCTGGTTCATCTTCACTATCATTATTCTGAATTCTTTTTCTGGAAGGTTGCCTATCTCCACTTCATTTAGTTGTTTTTCTGGGGTTTTATCTTGTTCCTTCATCTGGTATATAGCCCTCTGCCTTTTCATCTTGTCTGTCTTTCTGTGAATGTGGTTTTTGTTCCACAGGCTGCAGGATTGTAGTTTTTCTTGCTTCTGCTGTCTGCCCTCTGGTGGTTGAGGCTATCTAAGAGCAATCCCATGATTCTTTTCTCTCCCTATTTCAGTGCCTCTCACAGCATAGAGGTGGAGTTGCAAAATTACACTGAAGCTGAGCATCTGAAAGTTGAAGCAACCTAATGGTCATCCCCTATAATTTTCCATTTTGTCACAGTATTCCTCATAGAGGGACAACCATCCTTTGTTTGAGCACCTCCAAGAACAAGGAGTTTTCTCTCTCACACAAGAGTAGCCCTTATCATTCAACAGCTCTAATCTTTAAAATACCTGCAGTTACATAGTCCCAAATTATACCTCTGTATGACTTGAGTCTTCTGAACATGTACAAAGCAAATCTGTATGGCACTGCTTCCATTTATTAATAACTGAATATTTAAATTCCATTGTTAAAGAGTAAGTCTTGAGTGAAAAAAAAAGAGTCTCTCAAGTCTAAAATTTGCATTTAAGTTCTTCACTGTTCTTTACATGGGTCCTTGTTTATCCATGTCCACTTTAAAAAGTAAGGCCAAAACTGGAATAATTTAGATGTGGTGTGACCAAGAAAAGTAGAACTAACCTAGATACCACACTAGTACTGGAAAAACCTAAAATAGTTCTTCTACCTTATTTTTAGCAACCCTGTCACATACTTAGGGTTCATTTATGGTTTGTGGTAAATAAACACTATGATCTGCTTTTAAGCTATGTTCCTCTACCTTATCCTTAGCCAAGGTTTGCTTTTTTTGTTTGTTTATTCATTGTCTAAATGTAAGATTTTATATTTATATCCATGTTCTATTTTATTCTACCAGTTTCAGTCCATCACCATAGAATTTTTTTTTTAAACTTTGATTCCATTATCCAACATACTCAACAAAGTTTTGTGGCATATTCATAGTTTATGAATAAGAAAGTTATAGTGCTTTCTGTTGGTGGGAATGTAAATTGATACAGCCACTATGGAGAGCAGTATGGAAGTTACTTAAAAAACTAAAACTAGAACTACTGTACAACCCAGCACTTCCACTACTGGGCATATACCCTGAGAAAACCATAATTCAAAAAGTGTCATGTACCACAACGTTCATTGCAGCACTCTTCACAATAGCCAGGACATGGAAGCAACCTCAGTGTCCATCGACAGATGAATGGATAAAGAAGATGTGGCACATATATACAATGGAATATTACTCAGCCATAAAAGGAAACAAACCTGAGTTATTTGTAGTGAGGTGGATGGACCTAGAGTCTGTCACACAGAGTGAAGTAAGTCAGAAAGAGAAAAACAAATACCATATGCTAATACAAACATATGGAACCTAAAAAAAAAAAATGGTTCTGAAGAACCTAGGGACAGGACAGGAATAAAGACACAGATGTAGAGAATGGACTTGAGGACACGGAGAGGGGGAAGGGTAAGCTGGGACGAAGTGAGAGAGTGGCATGGACATATATACACTACCAAATATAAAATAGATAGCTAGTGGGAAGCAGCTGCATAGCACAGGGAGATCAGCTCGGTGCTTTATGACCACCTAGAGGGGTGGAATAGGGAGGGTGGGAGGGAGATGCAAGAGGGAGGGGATATGGGGATATATGTATACGTATAGCTGATTCACTTTGTTATACAGCAGAAACTAACACAACATTGTAAAGCAATTATACTCCAATAAAGATGTTTAAAAAATATTAAAAGTTATAGTGCTTTAATTCAACTAGCAGCCAAATCATGAAATTACCAATCACTGCCATATCACACCTATATAACAGGTTAGTCAAATATAGTAGAAAATGATAAGAAATGTCCTCCATTAATTTTTGAAGGAGAGTAAATAACCAAGCTTTAAATTTAAACAAGACTCCATTACATCAGGACACCAAAGGACCTTGTCAGGTTTCCTTTAAATGACATAATGAATTAGAAACCTTTAGCCAATGAGCTGAAGCTGCTGTGAGGAACAGGAAAAGGCATGAGCAGAAATTTTATTCCCAGGCCCTGGGCGCATAACATCCTGGGGTCAAACAGCAGAGAATGCTGCCTTGACCTTTCTAATTCACTGAGGTTCCAGAAAACAAGAAAACTGGGTTGAACTGATGGAATTGGCACTGGGTGGGGGCAGAGGGAAGCAGAGACAGAATAGAACGATTTTTAGCAGGCCAAAATTCCCACTGATTAGCTACAGAAAAAGTCATATATTACAAGACACCAGAGAGCTTCCAAGCAGTGAGGACTAGGGAGAATAAAAGAAAAAGAGCAAATTCCCAAACTCTGGTACTCGATTTTTGAAATACCTATTAGATGCAGAGCCAGGTTTAATTTCTGACACTACTGTAGACACTGAAGATACATCAGCAAACAGAATAAAGCCCCGTCTTAAATTTTTTTTTTTAATAGGTTTACTTATTTATTTATTTATTTATTTACTTTTGGCTGTGTTGGGTCTTTGTTTCTGTGCGAGGGCTCTCTATTTGCGGCAAGTGGGGGCCACTCTTCATCGCGGTGCGCGGGCCTCTCACCATCTCAGCCTCTCTTGTTGAGGAGCACAGGCTCCAGACGCGCAGGCTCAGCAATTGTGGCTCACGGGCCCAGCTGCTCCGCGGCATGTGGGATCCTCCCAGACCAGGGATCGAACCCGTGTCCCCCGCATTGGCAGGCAGATTCCCAACCACTGCGCCACCAGGGAAGCCCAAAGCCCCGTCTTTATAGAACTTACATTCTAGGGAAGAGAGACAATAAACAAATATATAACATAGCAGGCAGTAGAAGGTATATGTAGGCAAGCAAAGGAGGCTAAGTGGGGAGGGAATAGCCAAGGTGTAGAGTAGAGAGGGGGTGATGTAATTTTTTATGGGATGGTCAGGAAGACCCCTCTAATAAGGTGATTTTTGAGTCACTGAAGGAAGTGATGGTCTCTTACATCCTTGTAGCCCTGGATTTTAGGATTAGACAAAGGAAAAAATAGACAAGTTGGACTACATATATGAAAGATAAAAGAGAAAATGATAATGGAAACTTGATTGGATGTACATCTGCAAGTATTTTCTCCCTAAGTGGGTTTCTCTTTACATATATGGTCAGAGGTACATTATAGGGATGAGGGAAAGCATTTGACAAGGTTCAACATCTTTTCATAATAAAACTCTCAACAAATAAAGTATATAATAAATGTACCTCAACATAATAAAAGCTATATATGACAGGCCTACATCTCAATGTAGCTAACATCATACTCAATGGTGAAAAGGTGACAGCTTTTTTCTAAGATCAGGAACAAGACAAGGATGCCCACTTTCACCATTTTTATTCAATAAAGTACTGGAAGTCCTTGCCAGAGCTATTAGGCAAGAAATGCAAATCAAAACCACAATGAGATATTACTTCACACCTGTTAGGATAACTATCATCAAAAAGTCAAAAGATAACAAGTGTTGGTAAGGATATGAAGAAAATGGAACTCTTGTGCACTGTTGGTGTAAATGTAAATTGGTATAACCATTATGGAAAACAGTATAGAAGTTCCTTAAAAATTAAAAGTAGAACTACTATATGATGCAGCATTTCCATTTCTGGGTATATATTCAAAGGAAATGAAATCACTATGTTAAAGAGGTATCTGCACCACTATGTCCAAGATATGGAAACAACCTATGTGTCCATCAACAGATGAATGGATAAATAAAATGTAGTATATACATTATAGGGATGGTGGGGAAGAGAGAGAGACAGTATCTGTCTCCACTACTTACATTAGTTCATCTATGAGTTGACTCTAACCTAAGATCCTTTATCCTAAGATTATTCTTACTTTGACATTGGTCCAAATGAAAGTAAAAAGACTTCTCAAAACTGGCTATGAAAATTTGCAGAATTACAGGATAATAGGCAAAGAAAATTACACAAAAGCAGCCTACTCCACTCCAGCCCTGGTTCCCGTCCAGTAGCGAGGCCCACTACACAAATCAATCACTCAGAAACCCTGAGCAAGAGGAGCAAAGCTGGAGGTTTCACACCTCCTGACTTCAAACTGGAGTAATAGCAAATTGTCTCCATTTCTTTTTAAATTTTTTCCAAAAATGAGTAAGTACCCAAAGAATAAAGTAAATTTGGTGTAGTGTGTCATGGTTTAGGCTCAGGAACAAAAACTGTCTAGGTTGAATCCTCTTCCATGACTTCATTAGCATGATCTTGCAAAATGTTCTTAAGTCTTATGATTGTGAGTCCTTGCCTTTAAAATGATGGTAATTATTGTATCCACCTCACAAGGTTTTTGTGATGATTAAATGAGTTAACAATCAAAAAGTGCATAGAACAATGTCTAGTCCTTAGTGAGCATTCAATAAAATTAGCTATTGTTGTTAATTACAGTAAAGCACCAGGCAGTGGAAAGGACTTTGAAACCCAGTCTTCAATTCAGATAATGTGGACTTTATGAATGAAGCCATGGATAACCATGAATAAAGTGGACAGGGAGAGGATGACAAGAATAAATGAGAAAGCTCACTCTCTTCAGACTCTGACAGGGAATTGCCTGCATCAGGGCATCTGAAGGTTGCTCAAGACACCAGAATGCATGGTGATTTGAGAAAGGATATTGGATATTATTGACCTGGTGGGGTCCAGAGGAGACCTCAACTTCAGAAAGATGAATGAGATGAATAGTGCTCTCTTCTACCAACCAGGGTGTAGGCAGGGTTCTTATAGCCCCAGTCAACTCTTCCTTGAGATATTTATTTTTCTCTCTCTGTTTGCCCATAATGGACAATTGGCAGAGGTTATTCTAGGGTTTGAGATGAAGCCATGACATAAATAAACTATGTAGTTTTCTCAGAATGTTTATAAATGTTACCCTTTACATTGAGAGACCTTTAGAGAATGACTCTTGGGTTATTGAGGACAGTAGGGCTTCTCCATACCATTCCTGATACTTGTAAATCTTTGCATCTTCTAATGAAGGTGGCAGTGATATGTACCCAAGGCATGATGGAAGGGAGTCCTGGACTGCAAGTTGGAAAGCCTGGGTTCCAAATCTGACTACTAGTGTGGCTTTGATGTCACTTAATTTCTCTAGGTGTCAGTTTCCACACATGTCAAATATGGAGTAAGATTAGATACTTGCTAATGGTGCTTACAGCAGTAATATTCTACCACTGTGTAATATGCCCCAATATCTGGGGTGTTCATTCATCATTAATTTATTCACATATTGATCTATTCCTTTATTTAATGTTTAATTTTTAAATATTTTGTTTAAGTTATGAAAATGTTTATTACACACATAAAACAAAAAATTACAAATATTTATGCATCTACCATTCAGATTTAACAGATGTTAATACCTTGATGTATTTGATTCAGATTTTTTCTTTAAATGAAATGAAATTTTATAGATAATAAACTCCCATTTCTTCCTTCCCCAGAAATAACCACTGTCTTTAAATTAATATGTATTTTCAATATATAGTATTGTTTTGAGTTTTTTAAATGTACATAAATAGTATACTGTAAATTTCCTTATTTTTGCTGAACTTTATATTTTCCTGATTTAGTTATGTTACCACCTATGGAATTATTCATTCACTTATTTTAACAGTGGCTTAGTATTCCATTATATAAATATACCACAGTTTAGCCATTCTCTGTTGATGGTCTTTTAAATAGTTTCCAACATTTTGCTATTAAAAATAACATTGCGACAACCAACCGTGTAGAAGTCTCCTTGAGCACATGTGTGAGAGTTTACCTAGGGTAATTACCTAGAAGTAAAATTACTTGGTGACAGGGTATGTTTATTTTCAGCTTTTCTATAATGTGAAATTGCTTTCCAAAGCACTTGTAGATATTCATACTTTCACCAGTATTATATGACGTCTTGTTTTCCCACATCCTTGCCAACATGTGTGTTGTAAGACTCTTAGATTTTTTCAAATCTGATGGGTATGAAATAATATTTTCTTGATGTTTTCATGTATTTACTGGCTATTCAGTCGTCTTCTTTGTAAATTTTCTGTTTGTAGCTTTTGCTTATATTTTTTCTTCTTTGTTTTTGTTACTGATTTGAAGGATCAATATTTATATGTCAATTTTATATATATATATATATATACATATCAATTTTTGTATTCTGAATACTAGTTCTTTTTTTGGTTTTAAGAGTAAGAAATATCTTCTGCTAATTTGTGGCTTGTCCTTTAATTGTTATGTTTGTTTTTTTACCCCAAAGTTTTTAACTTTATTATAGCTAAGTTTATCAATTTTTCCCTCTATGGTTGGTACTTCCTGTGACTTGTACAAGAAGTCCTTCCTTTCTCCAAAGTTATACGATATTTTTTATATTCTTCTAAAAGTTTTACAACATTACTTTGTTTCAACACCTAGGGTTTTAATCCATATTGGATTTATTTTTGCATAGGAAACTAACTTTTAATTATTTTATTCTATAGAAATAGCTAATTGTCCTGGCATTATTTGTTAAGTAGCTTATTCTTTCTCCATTGACTGGTATTGCCACCACTGTCATTCACAAAGTTTCTATATAGATGTGGGTCTATTCCATTGGTGTGCTGAGCTAACTCTGTTTTAATTACTGTAGTTTTAGAGCAATTCTTGACAGCTAGTACAATACGAATTGTCTTTATTCTTTTTCTTCAAAATTGTCTTGGCTATTCATATGAGCTATACAATCAGCTTGCCAATTTCCACAAAAAGTATCAAGATAGTGTTTGGAATTGTGTTGAATTTGTAGGTAGACTTGAATAAAATTATTATCCTAATGATATTAAAACTTCCCTACTATGTGTCTAGCATATCTCTTTATCCTTGTTTTTAAAATGTTATACAACTTTCCCTAAAGTTTTGTCCACCTTTTGTTAATATATTCTGTTTACCTAATAATTTTTGTTGCTGTTGTACATAGGATCTTTTACTAAAATTACACTTCCTAATTTTATTTTCTAAAATTAAAATGTCCAATTTGCTGCTGTTGGAGTAGAGGAATGTTACTGATTTTTTTGTATATAGATTCTTAACTTGCAAATTTGTTGTTCTCTCTCCATGCTAACATTTTTGTCTATAGAATCTTTTGAATTTTCTACTTAGAAAATAATACCATCTGTCAATAATGAAAGTTTTTCCCCTTCCCATATCTTGTACTTCTCATTTTTTCTACTTGTCTTTTACGCTGGCTGGGATCTCTCATACAATGATGAGTAGGCAGGGTGAGCAGGACATGCTTGTCATTTTCCTGGTTCCAGTGGACCCTCTTTTATTGTTCCATCCTTAAGTATGTGATTTACTGTAGGTTTTTGCCTAGGAGTCTTTTAAAACATTCTAAGCCTATGATGGTCCCTTCTGTTCTTTCTCGACAGTTGTTCATGGTAGAGGGTGAGTTCTATAGGCATACATTTGACTTTTCAAGTTGTGGGGTTATTTATCAGCTAAGCAGTTGTTGATTTGGTTCTTACATTTGTGACTTGGAGTAATAAATATCAGGACAGATGGGACCCACACTATGATATTCCTTACCACAGAGGAGATATTTTTCTGAATGATGTAACTATGAAAGAACGTAGATCACAAGCAACAGCAATCTGTTTTGTCCCCAAGTTCTAAGTACACCTCTAGATGGAAGATGAGGGTGACTGTTTTTGTGGAGGGCTTAGCCTGGTAGAACACTGGCCGCCTTGAGCCCATCCAGGCCACCAGGCTTCAGTTATTTTAGAGAGTAGATTTCAGGGAGTGCCAGAGTATGATTATTTTTATAATATATGTTGAGTCATAGGGCTAAGGAGTAAACTTGTTCGAGAGATCTAGCATCTTTAGCAATGAGGTGTAGGAAAAAGAGCATCTTGATTACAAATAAACTTAAATCCAACATTTAAAAAAATTCATGGACCTAACTACCTGGCCAAAACTAAAACAAAAACAAAAAAAGAAAAAAAAATACTTGGACTGGGGTTAATGGTGCAGAAAAGTAATTTTCTACAGTAAAAACTCATCCTGAGAGCATATAGTATTAAAGTCAATATGGTACAGAAGACTTGGAGGAAAGAAGTTTATTATAAAACAATTTCACCTGTAACCCAGTTTTCAGGGATTGACTCCATGGGTGGTGTTTTAAGGACTTTACAGTGAAGTGCATTAAAATTACCAGAAGAGAGGTCAGGCCAATGGATTCTGAGGACAGAAGTCTTGTAAAGGACTGGGCAAGTTATTCCCTCATAGAATAGACACCTAGAATACTCATGCTTTTTATGTTACGGTTCTCATAATAACTACTTCTACTGGGGAGCCACTGGGAAGGAAGGGAGGGAGGGAGGAGCGGAGGAAGGAAGGGAACATAGTTTACAAAAAATCATCACCAGTCATCTGAAATAGAATTGCAGACTGCTGCTGATTTTGAATCAGGCATCACCTAATTCTCCAGGGTGGGGATCTTATCTGAGTCATGTGTGGCCCTGTCTCAGTGGTGACATAAGGGGCCACACTTTCTCATTAGTTGGGATGACCATATAGGCTGGTTTGCCTGTGATGGACCTGGAATGTGCATTTCTTTAGGCATATTAGTTAATACCATGGCCCTTTACTCTAAAAAATATCCTGGTTTGTACCATAAGCTATGTGATCATCCCATCGAAAACTCTTACGAGCCACTCTTGTAAATATGTTACCGTTGTCTGTTCATTTACTTGATTTCCTTGCTAAATAAAGAGTGAACTCTTTGAGGGAAGGAACTTCATCTTATTCATCTTTGTGTACCCAGTTTTTATCACTGTGCCTGGCACTTAATATTCAAGAATGAATGGATACAATGGTACCCGAAGGAGTCTTGTTTGAGTATTCAAATTAATGAAAGTACCTTGGGGAGGTGACATTTTGTGTCTCTTATGACCACCTGAATGAAGGGCTCAGGACTACATCATAGGATAGATGCCCCCCCAACCCCACCCCCACCTCCCCAAGGAGAAAGAGTGTGAGAACTACATGAGCAAGTCCTTTCAAAAGCTGTTGTGTAAAGAAACAGAGACAAAGTCTGTGTGCTTCACAGTTTTTGACCAGTCCTGGCTTTGAGCCTATCTCCTTCATGATGCTATAAAAAGAAGTCCCAGCAATCCCACTACTGGGCATATACCCTGAGAAAACCATAATTCAAAAAAGAGTCATGTACCACAATGTTCACTGCAGCTCTATTTACAATAGCCAGGACATGGAAGCAACCTCAGTGTCCATCGACAGATGAATGGATAAAGAAGATGGCACATATATACAATGGGATATTATGCAGCCATAAAAAGAAATGAAATTGAGTTATTTGTAACGAGGTGGTTGGACCTCGAGTCTGTCATACAGAGTGAAGTAAGTCAGAAAGAGAAAAACAAATACCGTGTGCTAACACATATATATGGAATCTAAAAAAAAAAAAAAAATGGTTCTGAAGAAGCTAGGGGCAGGACAGGAATAAAGACGCAGGCATAGAGAATGGACTTGAGGACATGGGGAGGGTTAAGGGTAAGCTGGGACGAAGTGAGAGAGTGGCATGGACATATATACACTACCAAATGTAAAATAGATATCTAGTGGGAAGCAGCCGCATAACACAGGGAGATCAGCTCGGTGCTTTGTGTCCACCTAGAGGGGTGGGATAGAGAGGGTGGGAGGGAGACGCAAGAGGGAGGAGATATGGGGATATATGTATATGTATAGCTGATTCACTTTGTTAGAAAGCGGAAACTAACACACCATTGTAAAGCAATTATACTCCAATAAAGATGTTAAAAAAAAAAAGTCCCATAGTAAACATGATTCAGACAGACTTTTGAGATCTTAAAGCAAGCTCTGCAATTCTTAAGGGCCCCCAGCTCTCCACCCTACAGTCATTCCCTCTTGCAATGAGAACATCTGTTGGGAAGGACGCACTCTTTTCTGGACTGTGTGCAATTCTTACTCATAGATCTATAGCTGGATGTGGCCTTAGACTATCTAGTTCCCATCTCTTATCCTAAGACAGAAAATTGGCTCCGGCAGATGGAGCAATTGGCCAGGCCCACAGAGCTAGTTCGTATCAGAAGCCAGTTCAGGCAAAGAAGAACTTTCTCTAGGCTCCTCCTGTCAGCAAATATCATTTTTAAATCTAATTTGCATCTTTCTTGAGCATCCTGATTTCAACCCTTCTCCTGCTTTCCAAGACCTACATGGAACTAGGCTTTGCCAGTTGGCAAAGTCTTGCCTTGATCAGCAGAACTCTGATTGCACAAAGTGAGAATTCAGGGGCTCAGTGGTGGCGGAAAACACTGCAGACCAATTTCCAAGTAATTTTAGAAGGACTGAATGGCTTTGGTTCCCCACTGACTCTCCTGAAGGGAGATTGCTTGTTCTATACAACAATAAAAAGAAGAGTGAAGGGTACCCTCAGAACAATTCGGGGGTGTGGAAGGGAAACGTAATTTCCCAGAGGGTAGGAGAGAGAGGATTGTGTTTCCATACTGCACATATTAAACTGACAACAATTTGCCATGTGGCTCTTGAGGACAGGGCAAACCCTTTCCTTTGGGGTGTAGCCCCAGCATAAAAACTGACGGGAACAGATGTTCCATCCGTGAATTCTGAACTTTGGCAGTTAATAAAGGGTCCTGAGATGTGGCATAAGTGAAGGCAGATCATCTTGGCTGCCCATCCTGTCACATGGATGGAAAAATGTGCCGGGTGGAAGGAAACGGCCCTCAGGACGCTGGGCTAGCTCCAGAGGGTGGGCTTCGGGGGGTGCTAGAGGAAGCTGGCCTTTCCTCCCATCTCACTCAGACCTGTCTTTATTAACCTTAGGGAGTGAGAAGGGGCTTGAAAATGAAATTCACAGATGATTCTGAATGGAGAAATGTAATAAACACCAGCATAAGCAAAGGAATAATCTAAAGGAATTAGGAAAATGGGAAAGGCAGGGACAAAACTGCGAATCATCATGGAAAAATGCAAATGGATATGTCTGAGACCAAATAATCCACAAACCAGATATTCATTGGGCAGGAAACTTTTGAAGCACCTTAAGGACAGAAGAGCTGGCTGTAAAATGGTTGCTTCTGACAGTTGCAGAGACCAAGGTGGAGTGGGCTTGGAAGATGGGTGATCCTTCCGGCAGGCCTATGTAGAGGTGGGAGTTGACCTCATTCTAGGGCTCCCCCGTCTTTCTCCTTTCCTGACACGTTCTCGGCCCGTTCTCATGTCCGTCGGGGTTGGCTGAGGTAAAGTGCATTGTGAGATAGGGGTCTGGAGGAAGCAAGTAACATTCCAGCCATCAGGCATCTGCTATGGAGTGAGCTACCCAAACTGTATTTTTTTTTCACTTTTATTTTTATTACATGCCTTCTTTTAATTTATTTTATTTTAACAAAATAGATTTCATCTGTCAAAAAAACATCCAGACAATTCTTTAGAAGAAAATAAGAGAGTGAAAAAGTATTTCTGTCAAATAACATGTTCTATTTATGTCATCGAGAATAACAAATTTGGGGTAATTTTGTCCTTGTTATTTTGATTTGAGAAATTTGTTACCAAAATTCTTCCTTTTAACCTCACTTGTAAAACTTCAACAATTACAAACTGATGATGACCAGAGATTCTCACACTTTCCAAAACAGGCAGCATGTTTATAACTTCGGAAATTGCTCTGTTTGGAAAGTCCTGCCTGAGACCCCACTGAAGCGCTCTGTGTTGATGAGGCCTTCAGCAGGAGGAATTCTGAAGAAAACAAGAGCCCTCCCCTCCTTTCCTATTATAGAGCAGTCAGAGGCCTACTTTCCCTGAAAGTTCATCATCTTGTTTTGAACAGCCCTTCAGTTTGAAAAGCTAAGCCAGAAATCAAGGTCTTATGACTGCTGACCAGAATCACCAAAGAAAGTATGAGAATAGCTGTGCAGATTCCTGGGAACATCTTTTATCCTCTGTGTGGATTATCCAGAATTATTCCAAAAATATATGCTGAAATGGCATAATTGCAGAACATGCTTTTTGTTGCAGTAGGAAACCACTTGAGTTTTGGGGGGTTTTGTTTTCAGATCTCTTTCTATCTTCCTTTAATCACAGTAATTCTCAGCAGGACAGCAGATCAGAATCACCTGAGGAGCTTGTTAATGACGCAGGGCTTGGTGCCCCCTAGGATGTGACTGTGGGGAGTGGGGTGGAGCCTGGTGGCCCAGGGCATGGTGGTGTGGAGGGGAGGGGGAGGGGAGAGGGAGGGGAGGAGGAGAGGAGGGGAGGGAGGGGAGGGGAAGGGGAGGGAGGGCAGGAAGAGGGGAGGGAGGGGAGGGGGAGGGAGAGGAGGTGAGCCAGAGTTGCTGTGTGTAATTGAAACTTACCAAAGCTCTGACCACCCCGTGGATGACCGGACCTGAGCTTAGATCTAATTACCTACTGATGAAGGAGCTTGAATGGAGAGGGAGATGCTGTTTCGGGGGGCCTGGCTTTAAGACTCACTTGTAAGTCTGAACCCTTGGTTTAGTGTCAGAGGAGGAGACCTGGGCTCTCAGGACTGGAGTCGGTTGGGGTGAGTCTGGAGGAGGAAGAGGTGGTGAAGGTTTATCTCCAGGAAGCCAAAACCTGTTGTCAATTCCAAGGGCCAGCAGCAAGAGGCAAAGCCAGCAGGATCTGAATAAGGGTAGACACTGCAGCACCTCCAGAAAATGTTCTTAATCCCTGATTTAGAGCACGCAGCAGTTCATGTGCAGTATCCATGAAATAACCCCTGTATTGTTCACACCCCAGGACCAGTCCAAGCAGGAATGCGTAGAACTGGGCTCCCTGGGCTCCTGGAATGGGTAACTGGCTAGGCAGAACGTGGGAACCCAGAAGGTGCAGTGTGTTCATTCTGGGAGCTGGCAGTTATTTGGACTGAGGTGTGGTCAGGAGCAAGATGACTGTGGATGGAAGCAGCCAGGAAAAGGTGGAAGCTGGGACTGGGAGAGGCATGAAGGTGCACAAGGGCCTGGTTGAGTTCAGCCTCCAGCTGGAGGCTGCTCCATCTGCCATTTTTTTCCTCAATTAGTTTACTTGTTGGTGTTTCTTCTCTTAAAATTAAAAGCACTCATTACGGCTCTTGACGGATTTACACGCTTCTATTTTTTAATCCAGAGAAGGGGTAACCATGGGTGCTAGTCTCAACCATCATCTTGTCTTATTCTCAGTGTAACACCTACGGCTACCCTGATATTGTATTTGTATTTGTTTCTTTACTGTGTCCTCCCACCACTGGAAGGTTATCTCCCTGGAAGAGGAATCGTGACGCTTTTCCTCCGCTGAGTCCCTAGTGCATAGCACAGCGCCTGACACATACTTGGCTCTTAATAATATGTTAGATGAGTGCCTTGATGCTTCATGTACCGGTACGTGCAGAATATGAGCTGTTTTAGTGCAGTTTGAGTGAATGGTACTCTCCTCTGACCAAAGGTGACTTACAAAATGGAGAAAGCATATGAGGGTGCTTTCTTAGGATTTTAAACTACTTTCTTCTCTTTGGCTCTGTGTGTATCAGTCAACAGTTTTTATAATGACCCAAGAGACCCTCTGCTGACCCATTTCCGTAGACGACAGTGAGCTAGCGGATGTGTTTTCACTTGAGGCTCTGTGTGGAGTGAGGGCCTTGATGACACCCAGATGTGCACTTCCTCCACTGGGTGACTCTTCGGCTCCTGGAGTGGCAAAGGGCATGGTGGGTCTGAGTGCAGCTTCCCTAGGTTCAGTCCAAGCTCCGCTTCTTATGGGATGCACCATAAGAAGCTGCTAACAGTTCCACTTGACCAGCTCCCTCTGGTAACAGTTTCTCTGTGTCCAGTTCCCTCATCTGTAACACAGGATGATAAAACAACAATACCCACTTCTAAGATTGATTATGGAGATTAAATGCCAATATGCATAAAGTACCAGACCACAGAAAGCACTATACATGCCTTAACTCTCTTTATCATTATTAATATGTGATTATGGAAAATATAGGCTGTCTAATGAAAGCCAGTCATTGCGAGACTTATGACTGTTATGTATTGAAAAGAATTGCATGATGCCCTACACGGTCATTTATGCACATTTGTTTTGTAGCCTTTGTGTCACTGAAAAATGATGAAAAATGGTAAAACAGGAACAACTTTGGAGCCTCGGTAGCTAGGAAAGTGATTTAATGGCATTATCTTAAAAAGAACTCACGGTGTTTCTTTTTGCTTAGTAGACAACGCTTTTTCAGCTAGTATCCTGTAGCAGACACACCTTAAGGAAGCTCCCAATGGCTCGTGCCCTTTTATGACCCCCTCCCCTTGAGTGTGGATGGGACCTGTGACTTGCTTGTAGCCAACAGAATATAGCAAAGGTGAAGGAGTTTTGCAATGTAATTAAAGTCCCTAATCAGTTGACTTGCGTTAATTAAAAGGGAGAGCACCATGGTGGGCCTGACCTAATCAGGTGAAAGCCCTTAAAAGAGAGATGTGAGCCCTCCCTGAGGTGGGAGAAACTCTCTTCCGCTGGCCTTGAAGAAGTGAGAGGCTGTGAGTCCTGTAGCTGCAAGGAAATCAATTCTGCCATTCCTCATGCCAGGCTGAGGGAGTGTGAACATGGATCTTTCCCAAGTTGAGCCTCTGTTGAGAACATTACACAGCCGACTGCAGTCCTGTGTGAGTCTGGACAGAGGACACAGCTTAGCCATGCCCAGACTCCTGATCCTTGGAAACTGTAAGGTAATAAATGTATATTATTTTAAGCCTCAATATTTGTGGTAATTTGTTATGCACCAATAAAAACTAATACAGATCCAATTAGGAAATGGCTCTTTTCTCTCCCCAAAGTGGCCTGCCGTCCTTTTTATTACACAGATGTAGAAATCAGAGCCAGGTGAGAGCACAGGTATAGGAGAGAGTACTAAAAGAGAAAGCTGTATGGTCAAGCAAGACAAAATTATTTTTAAGTTAAAAAGCAGTGCAGGACATCAGCATGCTGAGGATTGTATTGTAAGAAGAAACTGCTGTGGGAATCAGTTGATTAACATGCAATTGAAAGTGAATTTTGAGACTATACATAGAACTCTTGCAACTCAATAATAGAAGAAAAATAACCCAATTTTAAAATGGGCCAAAAAATTTGAATAGACATCTCTCCAAAAAGATATACAAATGGTCAATAAACATAGGAAAAAACACTCAACATTATTAGGGAAATGCAAATCAAAACCACAATGAAACACCACTCACACACAGTAGGAAGGCTATGATCAAAAAGACAGACAAATTAGAGGTATTGGTGAGACTATGGAGAAATAGGAACACTTATGCACTGGTGGTGGGAATGTAAAATGTTGCAGTCACTTTGGAGAACAGTCCCTGGAAAGTTAACACTGAGTTATCACTTGACCTGGCAATTCCACTCACAGGGACATACCCAAGAAAATTTAAAACATATGTCCACAAAAAAAAAAAAGAAAAAGGAAAAAACTTGTGTACTTTTTATAGCAGCATTATTCAGAATAGCCAAAAAGTGGAAACAATCCAGATATCCATCAACTGATGAATGGATAAAAAAAATGTGGGATAGCCATACAGTAAAATATTATTCAGCCATAAAAAGGAATGAAGTACTGATTCATGCTGCAATATGGATGAACCTTGAAAGCATTATCCTAAGTGAAAGGAGCCAAATGTAAAAGGTTACAAATTGTATCATTCCTTTTTTTTTTTAACACCTTTATTGGAGTATAAGTGCTTTAAAATGGTGTGTTATAACAAAGTGAATCAGCTATACATATACATATATCCCCATATCTCCTCCCTCTTGTGTCTTCTTCCCACCCTCCCTATCTCATCCCTCTAGGTGGTCACAAAGTACCGAGCTGATCTCCCTGTGCTATGCGGCTGCTTCCCACTAAGCTATCTATTTTACATTTGGTAGCGTATATATGTCCATGCCACTCTCTCACTTCGTCCCAGCTTACCCTTCCCCCTCCCCATGTCCTCAAGTCCATTCTGTACGTCTGCGTCTTTATTCTTGTCCTGCCCCTAGGTTCTTCAGAACCATTTTTTTTTCTTTTTTTGTTTTTTTAGATTCCATATATATGTGTTAGCACATGGTATTTGTTTTTCTCTTTCTGACTTACTTCACTCTGTATGACAGACTCTAGGTCCATCCACCTCACTACAAATAACTATTTCATTTCTTTTTATGGGTGAGTAATATTCCATTGTATATATGTGCCACATCTTCTTTATCCATTCATCTGTCGATGAACACTTAGGTTGCTTCCATGTCCTGGCTATTGTAAATAGAGCTGCAGTGAACATTGTGGTACATAACTCTTTTTGAATTATGGTTTTCTCAGGGTATATGCCCAGTAGTGGGATCGCTGGGTCGTATGGTAGTTCTATTTTTAGTTTTTAAGGAACCTCCATGCTGTTCTCCATAGTGGCTGTATCAATTTACATTCCCACCAACAGTGCAAGAGGGTTCCCTTTTCTTCACACCCTCTCCAGCATTTATTGTTTGTAGATTTTTGCTGATGGCCATTCTGACTGGTGTGAGGTGATATCTCATTGTACTTTTGATTTGCATTTCTCTAATGATAGTGATGTTGAGCATCCTTTCATGTGTTTGTTGGCAATATGTATATCTTCTTTGGAGCAATGTCTAGGTCTTCTGCCCATTTTTGGATTGGGTTGTTTGTATTTTTGATATTGAGATGCATGAGCTGCTTGTAAACTTTGGAGATTAACCCTTTGTCAGTTGCTTCATTTGCAAATATTTTCTCCCATTCTGAGGGTTGTCTTTTCGTCTTGTTTATGGTTTCCTTTACTGTGCAAAAGCTTTTAAGTTTCATTAGGTCCCATTTGATCATTTTTGTTTTTATTTCCATTTCTCTAGGAGGTGGGTCAAAAAGGATCTTGCTGTGATTTATGTCATAGAGTATTCTTCCTATGTTTTCCTCTAAGAATTTTATAGTGTCCAGTCTTACATTTAGGTCTTTAATCCATTTTGAGTTTATTTTTGTGTATGGTGTTAGGAAGTGTTCTAATTTCGTTCTTTTACATGTAGCTGTCCAGTTTTCCCAGCACCACTTATTGAAGAGGCTGTCTTTTCTCCATTATATATTCTTGCCTCCTTTATCAAAGATAAGGTGACCATATGTGTGTGGGTTTATCCCTGGGCTTTCTATCCTGTTCCGTTGATCTATATTTCTGTTTTTGTGCCAGTACCATATTGTCTTGATTACTGTAGCTTTGTAGTATAGTGTGAAGTCTGGGAGCCTGATTCCTCCAGCTCTGTTTTTCTTTCTCAAGATTGATTTGGCTATTTGGGGTCTTTTGTGTTGTGAAATTTTTTGTCCTTGTTCTGTGAAAAATGCCATTGGCAGTTTCATAGTATCATTCCTTTTAAATGAAATGTCCAGAACAGACAACTCCTTAGAGATAGAAAGTAGATTCATGGTTTCCCATAGCTGAGGGAACAAAAGGATAGGGCCTGATTGCTGATGGATATGAAATTTCTTTGCAGGCTAATGAAAATTATTCTGTAATTAACAGTAATAGCTGTACAACTTCGTGAATACACTAAAAACCATTGAATTGTACTATTAAAACAGATGTATTTCATAGCATGTGAATTATATCTTAATACATGGCTTCCCTGGTGGCATAGTGGTTAAGAATCAGCCTGCCATTGCAGGGGACCCAGGTTTGAGCCCTGGTCCAGGAAGATCCCACATGCCACGGAGCAACTAAGCCCGTGTGCTACAACTACTGAGCCCACGCACCACAATTACTGAAGCCCGTATGCCTGGAGCACGTGCTCCACAACAAGAGAAGCCACCACAATGAGAAGCCCATGCACCACAACAAAGAGTAGCCCCCGCTCGCCGCAACTAGAGAAAGCCCGCGCGCAGCAACGAAGACTCGACACAGCCAAAAAAATTAAATAAATAAAATAAAATTATATCTCGATACAGAAAGTGAATTTTGTGTTAGTACAGTGTAAGGGCCCCCAAACAAGGAAGTAATCAAGTCCACTGTGGATGGCTTTAAGTATGAACAGCAAGAGTCACCCAGAGGAAGATTAGCTGAGGCTACAAGAAGTTTAGATTGAAACAGATTGGTGTTTCCTTGATTCCTCATCTTGATCAAAGATTTTCCCGCATACCTCCGTGGACTAAATCTAGACAGACCCCAAGTCAATGTCCAGACTGGTCACTACAGTAGTAGTCTATGATGGCCTCCATCCCTCCCCCCGCTGTGGGAATATGCTTCTTTCTTCTCTTTACCAGTTTGCATCCATTACCATATCAGTCAAATGCAACATCTGTTTAGGCTTCAGATGTTCAGTGCACAAGCTCTGAATCACGATTTAAATACGTCTTGGGTTCCATAAGAAATCAAAAGAACTTTTCATGTATAAAGGCTAGGCATGTTTCCTTGAGGTCTGAGGGAGTATTATTTTGGTTCTAGTTGATTTTTTCAATGAATCCTTCAAACTCCAAAAAAACCTGCCTCTTGAATGTGTCTACATTGATTTGGGGAACCAATGTGTATCTAAAAATTAAACACAAAGAAATTTGGATATTAGGCCATAAAAAATGAGTCATACATGGCCCATCCTCTCTACCTCTCTGTAAGCTTTTGAGTTAGTTAGGGGGTTAACTCACAGATAATAATTACACGAAGCAGCGTGTCACACACAGTGCTAAAGTCGTTACTTAATGTCACTCAGCGAGCTATAGTGGCTAAAGGGCAGGAGACTTTCAACTAGACTGCGGTGATCAGGGAAGTTGCTCTGAGGAAGAGATATTTAAGATGAATCTTGAAAGCTGGATTTGATTTAGATAACTAGGGAGAATGGAAAGGGAACTCCAGGCCAAGGGGAATGGCAGGCAGAAAGCTATGAGGCCAGAAGGCTGACAGCGTGTCCTGGGAAACGTGATTTGAGCACCTTGCCAAGGAAGATTTACTTGGGGAAGTAACGAGACAGACAGAGGTTTGGAAAGGGATGAAAGGTGGGGGGAAGCCCTTATTTTTCAGAAAGAGGCACAGTGAAAGCCATGTTCTGTAACTCCTTTTGTAGGTTGGGGCTAGATTGGACACGCCCTAGCAGGTTCACCCCTTCGGTTCGCTCTTCTCTCTGACCACATGGAGGGAAAATGAACCTAAGGTTTCCAGAACCTGGGAATTAACTATATTTCACCCAAGAAGACTTCCCTGCATCTTTGTGGAAGGGAAAACCTCAGGCAGCACAAATAGAGCCCTGTCTAATGCTCATGGTGATGAATATTGAAAGCTTTCTTTGGAAAGGTCTTAGACTGTGGTGGTATTTGAGTCCAGTATTGATTCTGTGATGCAGTTGTCCTCACCCAGGACGCTCTTGATTACCAGCTTTGTCCACAGTGAGGCCGTGCATGCATGTTGGCGTGGAAATCTATCTAGAACAGGTTTTCCTCACTGCTGGCTTACAATTGGCTGCCAGTCAAATTCACAATCCAACTCATGCACAAGCAGCTTTACAAATCTCAGACAGAACACCTTTGTGCTGACTGCATCACCTCGAAAGAGAATGTACCTTTTATGGTCGTTCTTGGCAGTTTAAGGTCGTTCTTGGCAGTTTACGTCTTTTTCTTTGCAGACATGTAATGTGGCTGTGACCATTAGGGGAACTCTGCTTTTCCATTCTGATGCGTGAAGGGTGCCATGGAATACTGGGGGAATTGAGTATGAATGTGTGATCATTTCCTTCAACCTGTTGTTTATTAAAGAAACTCACCTATCCGTTAGAACAGGAAAATTCTTCATTTACAGAATTGCCCCTGGAAAATGGATGCTTTAAGCAAAGGATGAGGAAATGAGCTGTTTTCTCCTAATTTCTGTCCTTGATGGCTTTATGGTGGTGGCAGTGATGGGCAAAAGGCCACATGAGTTACTCTCTCCACATGGAAAGTTCTCTCTGAGCCCTGGAGATCCCTGGGTGGCGTCTCTGGACAGAGTGGCTGGGTTTCTATCCAAACAAAACTCGGAGCTCCAGGTGGGCCAGTCTCCTCCTTGCCACCTCGCATGCCACAAATACTTCCTTCTCTACACCTGTACACATATTTTTCCTCTGTTGGAAGTGCCTCCCCCAGCCACATTTCAGCTCTCTTTCATGCTCCAAACCCCATGTCATCCCCTTTGGGAAGCAGTCACTGGTTATTTTAGCCCAAAAGAATAACCTCTTGTCTGACTCCTGTTGCCCCGCGTGGCCCTCCCCCGAGATGCTTTCATGTTTGTAGTTGTTTCCTTGACCAGATAGTCAACTCCTCGGGCACAGGATCCGTAGTGGATTGAATTACAATGGTTAGAAGGAAAATGAAAAGTTGGGACTTTGTCAGAGCACAGTGATAGCATTTACACGTTTATTTTGCTTCTAGGAGGAAATCTAAGTCTTGTAGGCTTTGCAGAAACAATTACCATTAGGAAAACATCATCAAATGGCAGTCAAAAGCGGGTGGCCTACAGCATCACATTCTGGTTTTGGAAGCAGGTTCTTTGTCCTTCCCAAACATCTCCCTTAGAAAAGCCAAAAATGGAAGGACTGGAGCCAAGGTTGGGGCTGATGTAGCTAATCCTTGTCGACTGAAAAAAGAAAAAAATGCGCAACCTGAAAGTTGAGAATGATGTTTTATTCGGCGGACAAAACCGAGGACTTAAGCCGGGACGCAGCCTCTCAGCTGGCTGTGAGGAACTGCTCCCAAGAGGTGAGGGAGGAGCCAGGATATAGAGGAGTTTCTGCAACAAAGACCAAGTAGTTGGAAAGATTACTGTTAATTGAAGAAAACCAGACATCTCAAGTTGAGGAATTTAGCACTTTTCTATGTACGGAACATGCAAGAGTGTGGGTTCACTGAAATCATTCCTTTGATGTGCACCTCAGCTCTCTGGGGCCAGTGTCCTGTTCTTTCCCATCCTGAGTCCCCTCAGGGGGCACCGTTGGAGGTGCAGTGGCTGAGGGCTTGGCAGCAGGCGGCCCCTTTGTCTCCATCCTGAGTTCCCTTGGGGCTCACCATGGGAGGGTGGGACCAGCTGTAGTGGCTTAATGGCTACAACATCCTTTGTTTACTGATATGGCAGGCGACACTTTTCCTTCACATCCTGAAGCCACAGTATCCAGGGCAGTGGTCCCCAATCTTTTTTGGCACCAGGGACTGGTTTCGCGGAAGACAGTTTTTCCACGGATAGGGGTGAGGGGGCCGGGGGAGGACGGTCAGGCAGTAATGCGAGCGATGGGGAGCAGTGGCAGGTGAAGCTTCACTCGCTCACCCGCCACTCACATTCTCCTGTGTGGCCCGCTTTCTAACAGGCCGCCTCGGACCAGCACTGGTCTGCGCCCTGGCGGTTGGGGACCCCTGATCTAGAGGGAGGGATGGACAAGAGAAGCAGTACTGTCCAGGCTCTGGAGCCTGTGCCCATCGGTGTGGCATCAGAGGAACCTTCTATCCTGCTTTGTGGGGATTTTATACTTTGAAGGGGCAAGGACCTGGGACTATCTCGCTCGTGATTATTTCCCCACTACCTAATAAAGGATCTGGCACATGAGTGAATAATATGTTAAGTGACTCAAAAATGACAGAATGATGTGATCTTACAAGAAAGGAATATGCTGATGCTACTTGAAAGTTAAGGAAAGAGATGGCCCCCAAAAGGGTTTCTGTGTATGCGTGTATATGCTTGATGGAGGCTTAAATAAGAGTGGCCTTTCTGATCCGTCCCAAAAGGAAAGCACAGATGGCCATTTCTGAGCTTTCCCTTGGAGGAATTTAGGTCTGGCATTGGGTAGGAAATTCAATTAAGTCTCTATTCAGAACATCAACTGTTCAACAACTGTTCTGTGTCTTGGCCCAGGAGACCTTGGGAATTCCAGTGAGCCCCATAAGGCCTTTACCTTTCAACTTCAAAGAGAACTAAGAAAATGGTTGTTGATCTTGTAGTCACATGGCCTATATCCACAAATATTAAAAAGCTGGCTTTTAGAGTGAGCCAAAGACACGTGATAGCTGCCTATATATCTCTGGCTAGATTGAGAGTTAGGCCTTCTCTGCCGTAGCCTAGAACTTTTATAGTTGGTGTGTTTGTGCCTTACAGGGAATTTAAGGCTCAAAAATTTCCAAGGATTTTTCTGCGACTCACTTTTACACAAATGTCTTTGTCGCTCACAGAAGGCATGGATCCCTGAAACTGGCTAGTGATCTCAGCATCCAGGTCTCTCAGGAAATTCCAGGTTACCCACAAGCATTTCAAGAGTCCTGGAAATTCTCTCATGGACTAACCCAAACACACAGGGGCAAGGTTTTAACAGGGCCAGATGGGCCCAGAATGCATGTTGGTATTCACTCTGTTGGGCCCCTGTGTGTCCTGGGAGACCAGGAGGGGGCCCCTCATGGAATTTGGGGGCCTTTCTTCCTCTCTGAGGAAGAGCCGTGTTTGCTTGGCACTCTCCCATCCTCCCAGCACCTCCAGAAAATGTCCTTAATCCCTGCTTCAGAGCACACAGCAGGCAGCAAGAGGCAACAAGAATCCCTTGGCTCTTCTGGCCACCAGCCCTGTGCTCCCTGCCCCCATCCTGAATGCATACCGGGGGAGGAGGGTGTCTGGAGGGGAGGAGAGAGAAGGACAAGCCTCACTCACTGTTGGCTTCACCTCTAACCACAAGAAACTTTTCACCATTTCCATTATTCCTGGCAGAGAGCCACACTGTAGGAAGACAGTCTCTCTGTTGAGAGAAGAGGAAAGATGGGGTCTGGTGAGGGTGTAAGTGAGGCAGGGAGGGAAAGAAGGAGAGCAGGAAAGCAAAAAGAGAGAAACAGAGACAGGTAGAGAGAGAAGCAGTAAGTGCTGGCCATTAATGGGCAGGGCCAGAATGTCCGGGCAGGTCTCTGAAGAGCAAACTGTGTGTAATGAAGTTAAATTTGTACAGTTAATTATGAATCGTGTTCAGTGTATACATTTTGATGTAACTACACTATGGTAGAAATTCCTTTTCATTCTCTATCACTCAGAGAAACTTGAATATTCATGAGGGAAAGGATGTGGACCTCAGGGTTGCTTGATTCATTATTAAATAAAATCTGGATTTGTTTTCCCCAAATAGGTCCATGATGCATTTCCCACCTCCCACCCCTAAAAATAATAAATTAAAAAAAAATACATGTGAACACAGTGCTTGTAGGTACCCAGTTTGACTGTGGTTATATTCCTTTCTGATTCACTTCTGCAACTTTGTGGCTTTCTCTTCTATGCCAGAACACGCTGGAATGCAAAGGGTGAGGATGAGTGATTTTAGGGATAACTTGCAATCCTCTCTGATTTTATTTTCTGAGAATTGTCACTCACATACTTGGGTGCTAAGATTATTAATGGTTGAAAATTATTCACAAGGCACTTCAGAAAAGATTGAGACATGCTGCTATGACTTAAGATCCACAGTTCCCAGAGCTGACCTTGCCAGCTGTTCTAGGCACAGAGATTATTATTGTCTAGGCATGGGGGACACAGTGAGACACTTTTGCCCATTCCCAACAGGAGCTACAACATAAAATAATGACATTCTGAGTGTTAAAAATAAAATCATAATGGGTCAGAGCAGATAGAAGTAAAATTCTGAGAGTCTCTGTGTCCTGGGAAAGAAAAGTGAGAGGAAGACTAGAGAGATATACAGTTAAAGAGACTGAAGAGGAGGTGCCGGGGTACCTAGCATTTCCACAGACAAAAAGGGAAAGATCACACACACAGACACACACAATTACACAGGAAGGAGAAGAATGGAAAGTTGGCAGAACAAAGAAAGGTATGAAGAATGGCTGCCCTTGAGGAATCTAGTAATTTCTTCAGATCACCAGTCATTGCAGTCTTTCAAAGAGTGAACTTCTACAGTTCTTCTCAATACACATCTCACTCTAAGAAGACATTTCTGGAAAAGACTATTAAAAACTTCAGTTATTAAGACAATTTCTCCTTTTTTTTTTTTTGGTTACAGATTCTATTTTAACAGTTGATCTTTCACCTGTAAGATCTACATTATGATTGCTTCTGGGAGTCTTTAAGAGGTTTCAAATTTAACACAATTAATCATAATATAATGAAGTAGTAAATAAGGCTTTGAAAATGTAAATCAATGCTAATTTTAGTATGTACTAACATTCAAAAAGATTTTCTCTTAACCTCCAACAACTACCTTTGCTATTTAATCAGGAGATTGTGGGGTGCTCCCTGGCCTGTCCTTAACCTCTTAAATCTTTTAGGAGCCCATTGTCCTTATCTACCCAAAGGCCAGTCCAAGCTTGGGTTAAAACTAGGTAGAAAAAAAAGAGAGGGTTTAGCACTTACCATCACCTGGTGGAGCAGGGCCAAGCTTGAAGAATCCTGGCAAATGAAACCAACAAAAGGGGCTGGTGCCGGCTCAGTGGGCCAGGGTAATTTTTTTACATATAATTAGAGTCTGTCACCTTTTATCTTGGGTCAGTGGACATATTCACCCCATTGGCAGCCCATTTAATCATTCACTCTATTCACTTGAATGTTTGAGAATTCTTTGGTGGGGACAAGCTCAAATAATTCATTTAAATAAAAGAAATGAGAGGGGAAATGGTTTTAAAACTCTTCGGACAATGTATTTAAAACTCATAATCTGTTGATACTGTAAAACAAAGAATGTCGTTCACCATCTGGTTCTACAAAGATTAAGTCACCAGCACTGCAGTCACTGACTACAGTACACCCTGGAAGGAATTCAGGATGAAGGACAGGATGAGACACTCTGTGCTTTGGGAAAACAGGCAAAACAGGCCCTTAGTTAGATAATGTTTCAGGAGAAAATTTTTTATGAACCTGGGTTCTTGCATCTTCCCATACTTAGAAAAGCATTAAAATGATTAACTGAAATACCTGTTCCTCATGACTAGCACTAACCTACCAAGATGTATGCTGGATTACACGTACTCCGTAGCCAAAATCACATACATACTGGCCTCTCCTTCCTCTTCGGAGCAGGTCCTCAGAGCTACCTGAGAGGCTGTCTCCCAGGCTACAGTCCTCAGTAAGTCCCCAAATAAATCTGAAAGTCACAGCTCTCAAGTTGTGCATTTTTTTTTCAGTCAACAGTAATGATGGCATCTTTCCTGAAATGATTGGGAGTCCACAGTCTCTGTCCTCAGCCCCCTGCCGTACTCACTGCCTGCGAGAGGTCACCCGCCAAGCACCACACTGTTGATGGCTACCAGCCATGCCTCTCACCAAAGCCCATGTTTCCCCATCAGAAAACACTAGAATGAAAGCTTCAGAAGGTCCCAGTCCAAGCACATCTTACTTACCCAGCACCTAGCACAGTAGCTCAGAGTACACATCCAATAAGTATTCATTGGATGAATGAATGAATGAATGAATGAATGTTTATTTCCAGTAGTCTATCACCAAGTCTGTTCACCAAACATATCCAGACTCAAACTCAGAATCTCCCCCTCTTGCCCTCCTGACACTATTCTGCAAGAAACCCGAATTTTAAACTTGCAATCAGCTTATGTTTCTCTTCTTTGGGCCCTATACTGGGTCCTACCAACTTCTCCTTTGATATATCTGAGTATCTCCTTTGTCCCCGGGTTAACAGTTAAGGCCACAGTACACACCTCAAGCTTTTCTTTTTTTTTTTTTTTTTGAGGTATAATTTTTTTTTCCAGTTTTATTGAGAAATAATTGACATAGAGCTGTGTATAAGTTCAAGGTGTGTAAGTTCAAGGTATACAGCATAATAATTTGATTTACGTACATTATGAAGTGACTATCACAGTAAGTTTAGTGAACATCCATCAACTCATACAGGTACAAGATTTTTAAAAATAGAAAAAAAAATTTTTCCTTGTGATGAGAACTGAGGATTCACTCTCTTAACAACTTTGATATGTTAATATAACATACAGTGGTGTTAATTATATTTACCGTGTTGTAAATTACATACCAAGCACTTATTTATCTTTTAACTGGAAGTGTGTCCCTCTTAATCTCCCTCACCTATTTCTTTCCTCCCCTCATATTCTTCCCCTCTGGCAAACACCTGTTTGTTCTCTGTATCTATATCTTTGTTGCTGTTTTGTTATGTTTGTTCATTTGCTTTGTTTTTTTAGATGTCACATATGAGTGAAATCTCATAGTATTTGTCTTTCTCTGTCTGACTTATTTCACCTAGCATAATACCCCCAAAGTCCATCCATGTTGTTGCCAATGGCAAGGTTTCATTCTTTTTTATGGCTGAGCAATAGTTCATTGTATATCTTCTTTATCCATTCATCTATTGATGCACACTTAGGCTGCTTCCATATCTTGGCTGTTGTAAATAATCTGTAGTGAACATAGGCATGCATATGTCTTTTCTAATGAGCGTTTTTGTTTTCTTCTGATAAATACCCAGGAGTGGAATTGCTGGATCAGATGATACTTCTATGTTTAAATTTTTGAGGAGTTTCCATACTGTTCTCCGTAGTGGCTGCATCAATATACATTCCTACCAACAGCGTACGAGGGTTATCTTTTCTCCACATCCTCGCCAACACTTGTTATTTGTTGTCTTTTCCATAAAAGCTTTCAATATAATAATAGTTATCCCTCTGATTTTCTCCCTGTTCCACACATCCAACAAACTAGTACTGTACCATGGAAGAGCTTCTTTACTTCCTAGCCTACAATGGCTTCACATTTATGCTCAGACCAAGCACAGAAGCAGGAATGGACTAAGGAGCAAGCACTGAATGACCCCTGTGCCACTGATACCCTGTGAGACTCTGGGAAGTTTGCCTCATCACCTTGAATCTCCATTGCTCCGTCAGTAAGATGCCAGGTTAGGAGTAGGTGGTTTCCAAAAATATGTCCACACTAAAATATCGCCATTAGTATCCTGCCAACTCCACTGAATCCTTCATTAATTTTGCATTCCTCATCCATTCAAACTATGTCCCCACCCCACAGCATATAGACAAGTTACCTTCTACTTCTATCAGGCTTCCTAATCTATACCACTAGGCTCAGTTCCACACTTAATCTTGGCTCATCCTACTTTTTTCTCCACGTGATGAACCCTACCTCCTTATCAGTCCAAATTCTGCACTTCCATCAAGGTCCAACTCAAATCCAACTTCTAGGAAACCTCCTCTATCTATGATGGCATGCTCTTTATCCAAGCACCTGTAACAAAGTGCCACTCTGTCTTCCCAAAGCAGATACTCCTAGAGAGGAAGGCCTCTGCAGGGAAATAACAATGAACCTCCAAGGTTCTAAACTTTTAAAAGCATGTGTTTGAGGTAAACATTAAAAACCAATTCTTGTCTATGTTTTGCTTTAAAGTTGCATGTCTAAATGGTAGGCAGAAATTTTTATCCTCTTGATAATTATTATGGAAGAATTTTTCTTTTGCAAGAATAGTGTATGTATTGCCAGAGATAAAGGAGATACTTCGAATGGATGAAATGCCAGAGAATATGCTCAAGTAACAATAGATGGATGACTTAAATGCCCAGTCAGGAGGGTATTTCCTATTAACTATAGGACTTTCATTTTGTTGAGCACTAAAATGAGTGGAGTATTCCACTGTAACAGGATACCGAATGAGTCTTTTCTTGTTGTCAAAGTTTTTGACACAGTCCCAAGCTGAGAACAGTAGAGGAAAGGTAGCCTCCCGTTCCAAGGAGAGATGTTAAACACACACAGGACTTAATAAAAATCAGGCACACTGACCCTGGGATTCCTAACCTCACTACATACCTGCAGCCTATTGAAGAGACATATGGAGGGAGGCATATATGAACACAGAAGTTGGGCCTCCTTCCCAAGTACAGAATTACAAGAATGTCATCCTGTTTGGGAAAACAAAATAGGATTCAGATTGTAATTAGATTGTCTCTGATAAGCTATAGGCCAAATAGGATAGGATAGTATTTAAGAACATGTATGCCCTAGGAATTATATGGCCTGGGTTCAAATTATGGCTCTGCCATTTACTAACAGGGAACCCCAGGGAATTCATCTCATCTTTAAGAGCCTATTTCCTCATCCTTAAAAATGCAGATCATAACAGTACCTACTTCACAAGGTTTTGTGAGGATTAAAAGAAGTAGAACTGATATTGTGCTTAGTACAGAGCCTGTCCCTTAGTAATGAATGTGAGCTATTACTATGTGCCAGACATTCAACCAGCCAGCAGGAGAAACTCAGCTCAGAAAGACTTTCTTCTCC
This sequence comes from Balaenoptera ricei, assembly GCF_028023285.1. Taxonomy (NCBI): domain Eukaryota; kingdom Metazoa; phylum Chordata; class Mammalia; order Artiodactyla; family Balaenopteridae; genus Balaenoptera; species Balaenoptera ricei. The sequence continues at coordinate 105,908,347 of NC_082640.1, forward strand.
ATCTTGACCACAAATATTTATCCTTTATCTGAAAAATCCATTTCCTGTTTCAGATGAGATTTTGCTTCCTAAGAAAACAGCTACACATCTCAAGTACACATCTGGCTCATAGTGGCTAACAGAGAGACACAGCAGAAAGCAGGCAAAAATGATGAGAAACCTGTTTTCCCTAAAATTGCGCAGCTGGTGGGGGCCCTCGAGTGGAAGAATCATCCTCTCTGTTAAACTGTTTCCTGATTCTATCCACAAGCAGAGTTATCTTTCCATTTCTTCCTAATTGTGTGTGAGGGTAAAAAATTTAGGAGACATAGGGAGTTGTGTAAAGAGTTGCAAAATAAAAACTCTGAGTCCAGAACCACTGGCTCAAACAACTTTATTCTTAGGAAGGTGGTTGCCCTGTATAGATAAAAAGGGCTCTGCTGTTGATGATGACGTCACTGAGTTGAGTGCCAGTTCTGTTAACCATCAAGGGACAATGAGCCATGCGCATTATATTTTTCCATGTTACCAATAACTCACATTTTGCCTGGGTTAGAGCACATTCCTCTTGGTGCCAGGAATACACAGCTCTCTCTTCTGTAACTTGGCTGGTCTTGCCACAGATGATTCCTGTGACCCGGAATGTCTTACAGCCATGCTCAAACCAACTGAGCTAATTGGCTTAGACACTCTTAGGGATGATGCAGAGACCCCCACCTCTGGGATCACAACACCCTATGTCTAAAATGGCCTGTGGGAAATTTACAGGGTCATGGTCATGTTATTTACATGCAAATAGGAAAGGAAAATCCATTCCAGCAGGCCACATTCTAACTACAAATACCAGAAGAAGTTATAAATACACAAGAGGAAAGCCAAACACCCTGTTAGCATTTTCTCAGAATGCCTAGGAAAGTGAGCCAACTGCTTTAGTGGTTACAAAGGGCTTGGGCAAAATCCTATGGCCCTTGGCATCAGATGTTTTCCTTATGCTAATTTTGTAGATAGCAACTTTTGCGCAACATTTTCAGGGTTAAACCAAGGAAAGCATAAAATATATGTATTTTTTAGAGCTCCATTTATATTGCAGTCATTTCTCTGTGCTTCTCTTAGGGCAGCAGGAAGCCCAGATTGGCCTCTAGCCTTCCTCAAAAGTTTTCTCTGACCTGTTTCTTAACAACTGGAAGCTACCAGTAAACACTCAACTCACTACTTCCTCCTAGTTCAAGTTCAGTGTGAAGTTCAGATCTGATGTCTTTAGGGCAGGTTTCCAAGTCAGTCCATTGTCATCTTTCATGGCCAGCTGAAAGTTAAATTTTTTTTATTTTAAAGATTTCATTTAGCTTGCAGATTTGAACAGTTCATTAGCCCCAGTAGGAAAGGAATGAAAGCTTTATCTCGGGATAATTCGCCTGGGTTCTCTAGGAAAACCACCTGCAGTGCAGGATGTGAGGGAAAAGTTGACCCACAGCGCCATCTCCTGGTCCGTCTCATGCGTTACACTGAGAGTGAGAGGCGTCAGGGAACAGCTGAGCACTTCTAATAGTGACTTTCCGGACATAAAAGTACATCAAGCCAACAGTGGTGTCGATGAACAATCCCCAAAATATGAAAGTGTGAGCATGGCCTGCTCAGAAATCTCCAGGACATTGATTGGTGCAAGTATTAAAAATAACCAATGTGGTGTACACTCAGATACGCTAAAAGCGGGCAAGAACATTCAAGTGTTAAAAGGAAAAATGAAAAATGCCTCTGTAACAATGTGAGAAAACTTCCAGGAAGATACTAACAGGAGGATAAAAGAGTATCAATTATGATCACAAGCATATAAAAAGAATGGAATGTGGAAAAGTGAAAAGTGGGATGTATAAAGATGGCAACAAATGATTGATTGATTTTTCTAGTGTCACTTAATATTATGTTTTGTATGTACAACCTCACTTTGTGATGGTGTATCATACTCACAGGATACGTTCTCCCATATGGAAAAAAACCAAGTGCAGCCAACTCACACATAGTGACCACTATCAACCTTGCCCAACAAACCATTCTTTTTCTCTCCTAAATCAGCTGTAGATCATGTGTGTAAGGACTCGTGAAACTGGAATCATGGGAGAGCATTAATCCAGTATCACTAATCACCAGGAATTTAACATGCCAATCACACAGTCCCTACAACAGTCACTTCCAAACCTGGCTTATACAGAAAACCTCGGAGAGCTTTTTAAAAATTAATTTCTCATCCTTATTCCCAGATCTACTGCAACAGAAACTCTCGGTCTGGAACTCAAGAAATTGCAGGTTCAAATGCTGCCCAGGTGATTCTAAAAGTAACCAGCTCACAAGCTTACAATTGTGACCCCTGGAGGGTCACAGCTGTATCTGATTGAGAAGGGAACACAGACTCGATAAAATCCCTGCCTTGTCAGTCCTGCGCTGCTTTCAAGAGATGTAGCTTCAGCTCCAGATCGTCAAAGGTAAGCGTGCTTTACTACAAAAGTTTGCTAATACTTAACTGAGTTTCTTTGGGCCAGACTATTTTCAAATGAAGAAATAACGCAATTTGTGTATAATCTATGACTGCTTTCTTCCCAAATCTTTTCTCTAAGAACTGTGAAAGTTAAGATCATTTTAATATTCACCAAAATCTAAGTCCAGGAAGAAAAATGTCTTGGATGTTGGGGAGTGGGGTGCACAGTTACCCAAGAAGGAAACCCTTCTGGTCCAAGAACTGTCTGGGTGACTCTGGAACATTAACTGTGGCAATGAGCTAGTGGAGTAAGGCTGGCGGTTGGAAGATTAATTAAATGCACTTGTGGCAAATATGGAGTGAATTAATAAATGCCAGAACTAAGATGGGGATTGAAAGGAGGCATGTTTTCTTCAAAGTGGACCATGAATCCCACTTCCAAGAAAAGGCCACCCTGTATCCCCTCATCAGAATTCGCCTGTCACACCTTTTGAGTTTATCCCACTCTCACATCCCTCATCAGAGCCCACATATCACAGTATTGGAGTCGATCGGGCGGTGTGTGTTCTAATTCCCCGTCTGACAGATTCCAGTCTGCCCAGAGGACAGACCTGCATTCTCACCTTTTCATGCCCTGATGCACCTAGAATAGTACTTTGCCCACAATGGAAACTCATAAATATTGACCGATTTGGTTAAGGAGCAAGGGTGTGTTGCCACCGTCGGTGATTAGAACCAGCACTTTGTTTAAAACAGAAACTGCAATTCCTAAGGATAGAAATTACAAGAGAGAATAGACAGCCTCAGCAGGGGTGTCAAGTGCATTCAAAGAATCCTTTTGGCCCTGACTTCTTTGTCGTGACCGAGGGAGGAATGTGAGCTCAGGATGGTCTCTGCAGAAATACCTTCTCAAGTGGGCAGGAAGCAGAGCAGGAATTATGGGACTTGAGGAAACCTCTAGATTTCCCACCATATCCCGGAAATCTCACAACTAACCCTTCTGACAGTGAAAAAGGAAAGGCTGTTTGTAGATGGGGGGGCTCTGTGAGGTTCCCAGGGAGGAGAGTGGGATAGACTTCAAAACAGGTACTGAAGATCATGGCCTCCTGAAAGCTAAAGTGTTTTGACAGTCAAAGAAGCTCAGGGACGGGGGTCTGTTGAATGATTTACTAAAACCTTCTACAGTTCTGCTCTTGTTCACGCTGGTGGGGGAGGACAAGAGGAGGAGGAAGTCTACTACAAACAGGAAGTACAGAAGGGGCCAAACAGAAAGAAGCTTTATAACCAGAAATACCATTGTTGTTTTTCCCATCAGTGAAAACATTTGAGTAGCTTACGTATATACCAGTAGTCAGTTTCACAGAACACTATTTTCATTTTATTCCATTTCTCTCCGGAGTCTCTGCTAAGCTATGAGACATTGACTTTAGTCCCGTTAATCACTCTACAAGCACATGCTCTAAGTCATTAGTTTCAGAATGAGCTCATTTACTACAAATTCATACTATAGGTATGCCCCTCCCCACATTAAGCAAACCTGATGTACATAAAAATATGGATTTACACTAGCCATAAATTAGGGAGAGGTAGCCCTGTTTATAAAATAATTACTCACTGTAAAAGAGGATTTGTCACAGCTCCTTTGAAATTGTGAGCTTATGATACAATTTGAAAGCAACTTTTGGTGATTAAGAGCACATGCTCCAGAGTCTGACAGCTGGGTTCAATGTGAGCTCTGCTCGTTTCTCGCTGTGTGACTTTGGGCAAGTGAGACAACATATCTTTGCTTCAGTGTCTTCATTTGTAAAAAGAAGATATGATACAGTTCTTGGCACTGTGCCCGGCCCTCCTCTGCTGTAGAAAGTGTGGCACAGCACTGTCAGGGCCAGGTGAGGGGGAGGCACCTGGACCAGGTAGAAAATTTGACACTAAAGAGAAACTTATTTTCTCCAGAAAGAATACAACATACGTACGTCTTTTTGAAAAGCAAATAGATGTTATCCCTTTGGGAGCTGCAGGAAGAAATCACAAGTGCTATTATTTATTAGATACATACCTTTCCGTTTTATCTCAACCTTACTTTCTCTGACATCAAATTGATGACAAGATCTTCCCACCCAACTCAGAATCAATCCTACCCAGCTAAAAGGGGAAGGAAGTTTCCACAGCAGGGGAACCATAGCAGTCACATTTCTAATTAGTTGCTGAGTTTCTTCCCATCCGGAATGAAGAACGGTAGATGGTGGGTCAGTAGATGATAGAGTTGGTTGACAGCTGGATAACGAATCGCTCCTCAAACTATCAATGCTGAATGATAACCGTATCTAATTTCCGTGCATAGAAAAGTCATGCCTTCTGATCTTACACTTGTTAGCAGTAAACTTATGGTTGAAAAAACAATGATCATAAAAAATATTCTTTTCATTGTAATGAGGCCAGTTTAAAGCTAAGGTAAAGATACATTTAGCAAAAACTCAAAGCAAATGAAATGCTGGTTCAGGAAATATTCTTATGTTTTGATTTTGTCTGGGCCTAATAGCGTTTAAAAATAATGATCCAAATAATGCTAAGTGTTTTCTTATACATAATTGTGGGTAGAGTTCAAAATAAATAACTACACAGATTTTCTGAATACTCTAGTAGTTGTTACAGGTGGAGGGGGTGAATTTCTTGATTGGAAGTGTTGATATTTTGTTCACCATGGGGGGTTTTTTGGCATTGATTTTGATTTGTTTAAAAAACATTTCATTAAAATCTTTTTCTTGATTACTGAGGGTTTTGGGGACCCCTTAAATTTTGTGTCCAGGGTAATTAAATGCCTTACTTGTCTCACCCTTGTCCTGGCCCTGTTGGGGAAATGTGCACCACATCCTTAGTGAGAGGAGCTGCGGTCACATGGCAAAGGGCAAGGATATCAGGAAAGATGAAGAATCAGAGCTAGTAATGCAATCAAACACCACAGTTAGTTTTGACCATTTTTGTACTTTATTAATGGGAATTGTACAATGTATGTTCTGGCTTCTTTGTTAATGTTTGTGAAATGCATCCGTAGGGTTGTGTGTACTTGTAAATCATTCGTTCTTGTTGCTAAATAGAATTCCGTATTGCAAAGACATCACAATGTTGATGGGCATTTGAATAGTCACAGTCTAGAGCTATTATGAATAGTGCTGCTTTGAATGATCTAGTATAAATTTCTGTTAAATATCTATGCATTTTTGTTTGGGCACATACCTGGGAGTGGAATTGCTGGATCAGAAGGTGTGTGTATGTTCATTTTTAGTAGATACTGCTAGTTTTCTAATGATTCATTTATTTAGCTTTATTAAGTCTTTATCTGGTAATATAAGGCTTGCAGTTTGTTCTTCTTTTTCAAGATGGTCTTGGCTATCCTCGGCCCCTTGCATTTCTAAATGAAATTTAGAAGTAGCTTGTCCATTTGCACCAAAAAAAAAAAAAAAAACAATAAAAAACCTGATAGGATTTTTATTGGGTTTGTTTTAAATCTAAAAACTAAAAGTGGGGAGAATTGACACCTTTACAACATGCTTCCATGTCGTCTTAAATTTCTCAGTGTCTCATACTTTTGTTTGTCTACTTTGAAAAAAAATAGGTAGCCAATAAATACATAAAATAGGCAGTCAACAGATGCATGGTTGGCACAAGGCTTTAGGCTGAATTATATTTTTCAGCCGCACTACTCATCCCACCAACACCTGAACTCACCCTTCTCTTCCACCCCTCTGGGCCTTGCATGTGCCCTTCCTTCCGTCGGGTGGAATCCCTTCCTGCCTCTATCCCTCCTACCTGACAAAATCGAATATTCCTTGATGACTCAACTCAAATTTCACTGCTCTGTAGAGTTGGTAGATCTTCCTTGTGGTCTCCCACTGCATTCTCCTTTGGCTGGTTTTAAGTCACCACAGTGTATTGTTATGAGCTGCTTCAGTGCCCACTAAACTTCTGGGTGCTGACCAGAGCCACCCCAGCACTCGGTGGATATGTATTGGCTTACTGGGAGAAAAAAAAAAAGTTATTCCTTTTGCTGTTGTTGAGTTGTTTGGTTTAGGTGGTTTGTTGGCTGGTTTGCTTGTTTTGTCTTTGTGGGACTTCATTTTGGGTTTAAGTTTAGTCAAAGAAAAAATGTTGTATCTTAGTTTGGCCCTCTGGTCAAAACCTGTCAATCTGATTTTTGTTTCACGAATCATTTTGATTTGAAAATATTCATATACACTCAACCTCTTTCCAATAAGGCTTTGAAACAGATACATTGCTTGGTCTGATTCACTCCACAGCTTCTAGGTTAGTTTAAAAGAAAACTATTAACTACATTTTTTTCAAATACCAGTCACAGGAGAGCTCATGGCAAGGCAGTCACACCTCCAGTGACCACTAGGTGGCAGCTTCACTCTCACTATGACCAGCGTGACACGGTCTTGCACTGTCCAAGTAGTCTGGGGGTGCAGGATGAACCATGGGATGAAATTTGCTTAACTAGGCCTGTTGGTGGAAAAATAAAGGCCAAAAATCATCCCTGAAGAAAATGGAGTTACGGGGACTACAGCATGTGGAAAATGGAAAGGAATGCCATTAGACGTTGTTTCACTGAAAGGTTAGCAAAAACTAAATTGACCACATCCAAAAATTAGTGAGAAAGATGTACAATTACAGAGACAGGTCAGACGGTGTTGAAAGTCAAAGGAGTCTCTTGTTGGCCCCCCCCGATGGAACCCAGTCCCTTGGGATGGGGGAGGGGAGATAGGGTAAGGGTACTCGCTGGTAGGACTGAGCCCCTGGTAATGTTCGTAAATTCTCCTGTTTAGAGCCTCTAGACATCATTGGATGGGACTCTATCCAACTGTTTTTGGTTGAGTCTGTTGTCAGCCCTGAGATGATGTGCAGCGCATGCCAAAACTTTGCTCTGTGTTTGAGGAGTGGGGGCAGAGGACATGTATTAATCACCTATTCGGTACAAGCAACTTCATGGATTTTATTTCATTTAATCCTTACAACTTTATATGAATCAGGTAACCGTTATCCCATTTTACAGATAAGAAAGCTGAATTTCAGAGCAAGTATATATCTTATCCAAAACCACAGAGTGAGAGGTTGGGGATTGAAACCCAGCACTCTGACTGATACCATAACCCCAGGCTGATTCCCAAGAAATCCCACCTTCCTCTCCTGGGAATGATGAGCGCATCTCCCTCCTCAGATTGCTGTGGCATGAAGGGAGATGGTGCTCATAGAGAGCCCAGCACCATGTCTGGGGCACAGTCAGCACCAGCACCAGTAAACGGAGGTCACCAGAGGCGCAAGGTCCTTCCTCATCAAGGCCCTCCAAGCTGGAAGCTGCAGCCATTTTCTCTGGACCCCAGAAAAGACAGCGGCCTGGAGACAGACCTCGCTATTTCGCCCGTG